>NW_027187380.1:36348676-36373702 GCF_028583685.1 Petaurus breviceps papuanus
GGGGGGGGGGGGGGGGGGGGGGGGGAGGTGGCTCTCAACAACCAATGGCTTCCCAGAGTCTCATATGATCAAATCACAGAACACTTCTCAAAGTGAGCCCCCAAAACAAAGCTACACATCAGGGCTTATATAGCCTTCTCCTGGCTCAGAGAATGTAACAACCTTATTGACTCACTGGCCAATCAAGAAGTATCTACTGAAAAACAAGTCTCCCACCCCAGGCTCCAGGTGCACTTTAGGCTAGGGGCAGGAAAGATCTTTAAAATTTACATTCCCATTACAACATATAAGAGGGTGTATTGTGTATAAATACATATGTCTGTGTACAGGTATACATAGAGGGCACAGGATCAGTTGAATAGGAAGGGATGATATCTAAAAAATAAAATTAAGAGGTGAGAGAGGAATATAATGAGAGAAGGAGAAAAGGAGAGATAGAATAGGATAAATTATCTCATAAAAAAAGGCAAGAGAAAACTGTTGTAATGGAGGGGAAGAACAGGAAGGTAAAAGGGAATGGGTCAACCTTACTCTCATTGAATTTGGCTTAAGGGGGGAATAACATACACACTTAATTGGGTATCTAACCCTACAGGAAAGTAGGGGGGAAGGGGATAAGAGGGGGGATGATAGAAGGGAGGGCAAATTGAAGGAGAGAGTAGTTAGAAGCATACACTTTTTAAAAGGAACAGGGTCAAAGTAGAAAATAGAATAAGTGGTGGGGTGGCTAGGTGGCCCAGTGAATAGAGAACTGGCCCTGGAGTCAGGAGGACCTGAGTTCAAATCCAGCCTCACACACTTAACACAAAAACTAGCTGTGTGACATTGGGCAAGTCACTTAACCCCAATTGCCCTCCAAAAAAGAAAAAAAAAGAAAATAGAATAAGTGGGGGAAGGATCAGATTGAGGGGGAAATATAGTTATTCTTTTACAGTATATCCACTGTGGAAACATTTTGTGTAACTACACATGTACAACCTATATTGAATTGCTTCTCTTTCCAGTGGGGGTGGGTGAGGAGGAAAGAAGGGAAAGAATCTGGAAATCAATGTTTTAAAAACGAATGTTAGCACTGGCCGTGGAGTTAGGAGGACCTGAGTTCAAATCCAGACACTTGACACATTTTCTAGTCATGTGACCTTGGGCAAGTCACTTAACCCCAATTGCCCTCCAAAAAGGAAAAAAACAAAAACAACTGTTAAAAAATTTTGTTTTTTACATGCAACTGGGAAATAAGATATACAGGCACTGGGGTATAGAAATTCATCTTGCCCTACTAGAAAGTTTGAGGGAGATTGGGGGAGGATATAAGAGAGAGCTGATTGGGGAAAGGGGTATTCAGTAGGCTCACTATTTCGGGGTAGGGGTAGGGAAAAGATGGGAAGAAAATTTGTAATTCAAAATCTTGTGGAAATGATTGTTGAAAACTAAAAATAAACAAATTTTAAAAAAGAAATGACTAGCAGGATTATTTCATGAAAACCTGGAAAGATTTGCATGAACTGATGCAAAGTGAAGTGAGTGGAGCCAGGAGAATATTGTACACAGTAAACGAATTATTGCACAATGATCAATAGTGAATGACTTAGCTATTCTCAGCAATACAGTGATCCAAGACAATTCCAAAGGACTCGTGATGAAAAATGTTATCCACATCCAGAGAAAGAACTGATAGAGTCTTTTTTTTTTGGAGGGACAATTGGGGTTAAGTGACTTCCCCAAGGTCACACAGCTAGTTTTTGTGTTAAGTGTTTGAGGTCAAATTTGAACTCAGGTCCTCCTGACTACAGGGCCAGTGCTCTATTCACTGCGCCACCTAGTCTCCCCCCTGATAGAGTCTTAATGAAGATCAGAGCGTACT
Source organism: Petaurus breviceps papuanus (assembly GCF_028583685.1). NCBI lineage: Eukaryota > Metazoa > Chordata > Mammalia > Diprotodontia > Petauridae > Petaurus > Petaurus breviceps. The sequence continues at coordinate 36,350,538 of NW_027187380.1, forward strand.
ATTTTCCACTTTCTTTATTTTTTCTGCATTTTCTTTTTTTTTTGGTCTGTGTTTTTACATGACTAATAAATATATTTTGCATGATTGCACATATATAATTCATATCAGATTACTTACTGTCTCATGTAGAGGGGAAGGGAGGGAATGAATTTGGAACTCAAAAAAATTTTTAAATGAATGTACAAGTTGTTTTGCATGTAATTGTAATTTAATTACATGTAATTTTACATGTAAACTAAAATATTATTTTTAAAAAGTGCAATGCCAAGGAATGTTCAAATTACCAAACAATTGCACTCTTTTCACATGCCACAAGATTATACTTAAGATTCTGCAAGCTAATCTGGGAAAGCAAGGAATAGTTTACCTGTCAGATTTATGGAGAAGGGAAGACTTTATGACCAAACAAGAAATAGAGAGCATTATAAAATCCAAAATGGATACTTTTGATTACATTAAATTGAAAAGTTTCTGTACAAACAAAGCCAATGTCACCAAGATTAAGAGGCAAGTGGAAAATTGGGAAAGAATTTTTACAACCAGTGTCTTTGATAAAGGCCTCATTTCTAAAATATACAGATAACTGAGTCAAATCTATAAGAATACACGTTATCCCCCAATTGATAAATGGTCAAAGGATATGAGCTCTCAGAGGAAGATATTAAAGATATCTATAAGCATATGAAAAAATGCTATAAATCCCTTGATTAGAGAAATACAAACCAAAACAACTCTGAGGTACCACATCTCACTGGTCAGATTGGCTAAGATGACAAAACAGGAAAATGACAAATGCTGGAGAGGATATGGAAAAATTGGAACACTAATGCATTGTTGGTGGAGTTGTGAACTGATCCAGCTGTTCTGGAGAGCAGTCTAGAACTATGCCCAAAGGGCTATAATTTCATACCCTTTGACCCAGCAATACCACTTCTAGGGTTGTATCCCAAAGAGATCATAGAAGTGGGAGGAAAACCCATATGTACAAAAATATTTATAGCAGCTATTTTTGTGGTGGCATTGAATTGGAAATTTAGAGAATGCCCATCAATTGGGGAATGGCTGAGCAAGTTGTAGTATATGAATGTAATGGAATACTATTGTGCTATAAGAAATGAGGAGCAGATGGACTTCATATTTACCTGGAGAGGCTTATACAAACTGATGCTGAGTGAGAAGAGAAGAACCAGGAGAAATCTGTACACAATTACAGACACAACGTATGTGTGATGACCAACTTTGATAGACTGGACTCTTCTCAGCAATGCAGGGCTACAAGTAAATTCCAAAAGACTCATGATGGAGAGAGATGTTTACATTCAGAGAAAGAACCAGAAAGAACAGAGTTTGAATGCAGATTGAAGCAAATTACCTGCTCTCTTTCTTTTTCTTGTTTGGTTTTGTTTCCTCTTTCCCATTGTTCATTCCATTCATTACAATTCTTCTTTATAACCTGACTAATGTCTAATGTGGAAGTATTTGCAGATCGTATACTTGATTGCATGCTGCCATGCGGGGGAGGGGAGGAAAGGGAGGGGAAGAAAATTTGAAGCTCAGGGTATTGTGGAACTGAATCTTGTAAACTAAAAGTAAACAAACAAATTAATAAAGACAACTAAAAAGCTAGGAAGGAAGGAAGGAAGGAAGGAAGGAAGAAAGAAAGAAAGAAAGAAAGAAAGAAAGAAAGAAAGAAAGAAAGAAAGAAAGAAAGAAAGAAAGAAAGGAAGGAAGGAAGGAAGGAAGGAAGGAAGGAAGGAAGGAAGGAAGGAAGGAAGGAAGGAAGGAAGGAAGGAAGAAAGAAAGGAAGATAGATTGATTGATTCTTTAAGCTAGGGTTCAGCAAATATGTGAACTGAGAATTACCAGAAAAGTAGGCTACTTTGAAAAGAGGCAGAAAAATTGGAAACCAAATTGCCAACATTTGTTGGATTATGGAGAAAGCAAGGAAGTTCCAGAATTAGGTTTCCTTCTGCTTCATTGACTACCACTAAGGCCTTTGACTGTGTGTGGATCACAACAAAATGTGACAAGTTCTCAAAGAGATGGGAGTACCAGATCTTCTGACTTGTCCCCTGAGGAACCTGTATATGGGCCAAGAAGCACAACTTTTTCTCATACTATCCTTAAGATGGAGAGAGTGGGTCAAGGTTAATGTTACAGAAAATTTTTTGATTATTCATTCCTATCAGTGAAAAAAAATGTTAATCCCTAAATATGTATATTGACTAATTTATAAATTATTAGCATATACTATTATGATATTAAGTGTGTGTTTATATCCATACATGCCACTAGGCATTACTTGGAAGACATCTGACTGAACTCTTCTCATTTCCTCTACCCAATAGAAAAGGAATTCTGTTCATCTTTTCCACAGTTCTTCTTTCTGTGTATTTCCTAGCTTAGTCTAGTAGGCTCTCAAAAAAATTTATTAAATGAACGTGTAAGTCAACATCATTCTGTGGCTACACAGAGCAGCTGAATGATTTGAGATTAGAAAAGAATAAGAGGGCAACTAGGTGGTGTAGTGAATAGAGCACCAGCCCTGGAGTCAGGAGGACCTGAGTTCAAATGCCACCTCAGACACTTGACACTTACTAGCTGTATGACCTTGGGCAAGTCACTTGATCCCAGTTACCTTGCCTCCCCCCTATTAAAAAAGAAAAGGAATAAAATAAGGCTGTATGGTGTCAACTTATTTATTTAACTTATATACAGAGTACTTCATGAGAAATGCTAGGCTGTATGAATCAAAAACCAGAAACAAGTTTTTCAGGAGAAATATCAACAATCTCAGATATACAGATTATACCACTCTAATGGCAGGAAATGAATAGGTACTAAGAAGCCTTTTCATTAGGGTGAAAGAAGAGGGTATAAAAGCTGACTTGAATCTAAACATCAAAGAAACTAAGATCTTGGCAAATGATTCCATTATTTCCTGGCAAATAGAGGGGAAAGAAATGGAAACCATGTCAAATTTTATATTCTTGAGCTCAAAGACCACTGCAGATGGTGACTACAGCCTTGAAACTAGAAGATACTTGCTCCTTGGAAGGAAAGCTATGACAAATATGAATAGCATACTAAAAAGCAGAGACATCACCTTTCCAACAATGATCCATATAGTCAAAGCTATGGTTTTTTCCGGTAGCAATGCTTTCAAATCATAGTGCTGGGGAAGACTTATGAGAGTTCTTTGGACAGCAAGGAGATAAGATGAGTTAAAGAAATTAATGCAGGCTATTCACTGGAAGGTGATGCTGAAGCTTAAGTACTTTCACCTCATTATGAGAAGACAAGCCTTATTGGAAAAGACCCTAATATTGGGGAAAATTGAAAACAGAAGAAAAAGGGGACATTAGAAGATGAGATGGATAGATAATATCATGCAAACAATGAATATGAACTTAGATTTCAAGAGATAGTGTAGGATAAAAGGACATAGCGTCCATAGTCCATGGGGTCATGACAGGTCAGACACAACTGAATAACTGCCCGACAACAAGAAGAAGTTATGTGAGCATGGGCAAGTCACTTAACCTCTCAGTGTCCCCCAAAACTATCCAAGTCTGTAAATTACATGAAAGTTGCCCATCTGCATTGATGGAGGGAGTTTCCACACAGGAAACTCCCTCAGACTGATCGAATTACTCCCCCCCCCACCCAAATTTCATGAACATGTAGAAATGAATGGACAAAAGGAAAGTTAAAATGAACATATTTATAACAATTTATGGCTTTTGATGAATACTTTATATGTTATGTGTTCAGTTTATGAAGGTATTAATCATTTTTGTTAATGTTTTGAAATAATTTCATATTATTTTTATGCATAATGGAAATATTTGGAGGATGGGGTGATTCTTGTGAAATACTTCCCTAAAACTTCTTTTTCTCCAGGCAAGTTAATACTCTGCAGTTTGTTTGTATGGAATGCTTTATTTGAGAAAGAAGAACAATATTCTAAATAAAATAAATGCTGTTTCAATTTTTCTTAACAGATTCAGGAAGCCAAGATAACAGAAGTAAAAATCAATGATGCTAGAGAACATTACCGGCCAGTGGCAGCACGTGCCTCCTTGCTTTACTTCATCATGAATGACCTCAGTAAAATCCATCCTATGTATCAATTTTCTCTCAAGGTGATTTCTTACTACACCTTTACTGTTCAACATTCTCTGAGTTACTGTTGTTTAAAACAACAGCAACAGCAACAGTTCTCCGCTAGAGGGCAATCTACTAGGATTGTCTATTTTCGTGATTATCTGCTGCAAATCCTTAAAATGAACAGCAAGGTAGCAGCTATTTTGCTTTTAATTCTCTGAGGAATCTCCTTGTTTAACTCAGGGTTGTATATAGGCAGATTTACAACATTAAGTAGCCAGACAATGGTGATGACTTACATGTTCATTTAATAAATTTTTTGAGAGCCTATCAGACTAAGCAAGGAAATATGTATAAAGAAGAAAAACTGGAGAAAAAAACAAATACAAAAGAAACACAATTTTATTTTTATCATACCGTCCTTGAAACAGAGAGATCTTATGTTCTGGAAATGTTTTTGATTATTCATCCCTATCACTTAAAAAAAAAAAAGATGAGTTCCTAAATATGTACATAGATTTATTTATAAATTATAAACATATTATATTATGGTATTAATTATACATATATGCATATGTGTGTAGATATATATATATATATATATATATATGTATATATATGTCACTAAGCATCACTTAGAAACCATTTGACTAATTCTCCTCAGTCCCTGTACCCAACAGAAAAGATCACAGTCTAAATCCTTCCAAGCCACATCAAGCTTTGCCCACTAGGGACAGCTTGAAGTATGGCCTTCCTCCCAGCAGCTATGCTCTCTGTATTTCTCCCTACCTGGCTTGGGTCAAGAGAAGAAAATAATTTAGCCCTCAGTCCTGTTCTCAAGGAGTTCACATTCTAATGAGAAAGACAATATGAAAACAACTAGGTACATATACAAGATATGTAACCCTGAGTAACCCTCTGCCTGAAGGCTAGGTGCATTACATTTCACCCCTCCCACAGGGTTCTCTTGTTCCTTTAAGAGGGTTTGAAAGTGTCTGGGATCTCTGCAAATGGTTTTAGCTTCCATTAATTGTTCCAGTTCCCCCAACTGTAGGGGAGATTCCCTGCACACCTCCTTCATTTATCCACTAACAGTCAAATTAACTTTTATCAAAAAATGTATATTTTCTTCAAAGGCATATTAACAAATATACAAACAGCTTACTTCCCAATACATGGGACTTAATCCTTCTGCCCCCATGCCACTTACCTTCTGGAGGGGAGAAGGACATTAAGTTCATAACTTAGCTCAGTTTCTCTAGAGGGCAGTCCCTATCTCCAAGTTTAACCCCCACCCCCACCACACACACACACACACACATATACATACACTTCAGGCTCAAATCCCAGGCATGCTGTATTCTCCAGGCTTCTCTGCTAGGCTGGCCACATAGGTTATTCTCTCTGGAATCTTGGCTTCAAGGTCACCATGGCTCAAACACCTGTCTAGTGCAGATCACCACCAATAACTAAAACTGAGGACAAATTAGATAAAACAGAAACAAACACCTTCACCCTCATCCCAAGCCCATTTCTTTTTTTTTTTTTTTTGCCTTTAGGAGGAAAATTGGGGTTAAGTAACTTGCCCAACGTTACATGGCTAGTTTTTTTGTGTGGGTGCTAAGTGTCTGAGGCCGGAACCAAACTTGAGTCCTCCTGACTCCAGGGCTGGCTCTCTTACACGCTGCGCCACCTAGCTGCCCCTGCAGGCACATTTCTTAAAGCTAGAATAATAGAAAGGCAAAGATAGGTATCCCCCCTCCCAGTTCAGTTCATGGGTTCTCAGCTGTGGGTGAATTGTGTGTGATCTTCATCCTCTGGGCACAACAAGAAAGAACATGCAGGAAAGAGAGGGCTGTCCCAGTCTGGGGACATTTTTAAAGATGCAGCCTGTTCTAGCTATGCAACTACTCAAAGGAGGCCAGGGGAGGTAGGGAAACTCAAAGAAACAAGGTACCTATATATTAAGATTTTGGGGCAAGCCCTAAGATCTCATAGCCCTTATTATATACAGAATAGAAAGAAGATAACAGCATACAGCATCTAGAAGAATCAGATAAGTTCTATTATTTTACCTGAGTCCTTGAAGGGAAGCCAGAAGAACAAGGTAAGGAGAGAGAATATTCCAAAAATGGGAGCAACTAGTGCAGAGATACAGAGATGAGATGAAGTATATTCTATAAGTAGCATCAAGTTGGTCAGTGTAAATGAATTGAAGAGGGAATAAAGGAAAGTAAAGTCTAACAAGATTGGAAAGAAAGGAAGGAGTCAAGCTGTGAAGAAGGGTGACATTCAGACTTAAAGCTTTGGCAACTACATTGAACATGGATTAGAATTGGAAAAGATAGGAGGCAAGGAAACTAAGGGAATTAAAAGATTATTGCAATAGTCCCAGTAAGAGGAGTACTTACACAAGGATGATGTCTATATGACAGGAGACATAGACACAAAGATAATCAGAGATAGAAATGACAAGATTTAGCAACAGATTGGGGTGAAAGAGAGTGAGGAATCAGCGAATAAAACTGAGATTACAACTGATTAACTAAGACAACTCTATACTTAAGTTTGGAAGAGAGGTGGGTTTGTTGCAGAAGATAGTGGGTTATATTTTATACATGTTTAGTTTAAGATGCCCACAGAACATCCAAATTAGAAAATCCAAAAACAGAAAGTTGTTGAGGGCAGCAAGGTGGCACAGTAGATAGAGCCCTAGCCCTGGAGTCAGGAGGACCAGAGTTTAAATCCAGCATCAGACACTTACTAAGTGTGTGACCCTGGACAAGTCACTTAATGCTAATTGCCTCCAAAAAAAAATAAAAGAAAAGGAAGGTTGTTGATGAAGACTTGGAACTCAAGAGAAACTACGACTGAATGTATGGATCTGAGAATTACCTGCATAGAGATGGCAACTGAACCCAGAACAACTAATGGAGTCACTAAATAAGAGTTTTAAAAAAAAAGGACTTATGAAGGAACCATAAGGAACACTTATTATTACTATGCATGACATGAATGAAGAGCCAGCAAAGGAGACAGTAGTGGTCAGACAGATAGGAAGAAAACAAAGAGATCACTGTCAGAAAACCTAAAGAGTATATAAGACAATTAATCAATAAATATTTATTAAATGCCTGCTATGTGCCAGGCACTGTGCTAAACACTGACGATTCAAAAAGAGGCGAAAGATCTGCCATCTAGGAACCTACAATGTAATGGGGGAGACAACACACGAACAAATATATACAAAGTGTGCTATATACAGATAAAAAGGAAATACAAGCAAGATAAATGGGAAATAATTTCAAAAGGGAAAGCAGTGGAATTAAGAGGGCTTGAGGAAGGTTGCATTTTAGTTGAAACTTAAAGGAAGCCAGGGAGGTCAGTAGTCAGAGTAGAGAAGGGAGAGAATTCTAAGCATGGGAAACAGAAAAAATGTGCAGAGCAAGAGATCAAGAGATGGAGTGTCTTGTTCATGGAATGTCCAGGAAGCCATTGCCACTGGATCAAAGAGTACTTGTTGGGGAGCAAAGTATAAGAAGACTGGAAAAGCAGGCAGAAAATGAGTTATGAAGGGCTTTGAATGCCAAACAGAGGATATCATATTTTATCCTGGAGGTAATAGAAAGTTAATGGAATTTATTGAGTGAGGCAGAGGAAGCAGGGAGGAGATGGTATGTGTCGTAATTGAACCTGCGCTTTAGGAAAATCACTTACTGGCTGAATGGAGGACAAATTGGAGTAGGTAAAGATTTAAGAGAGTCAGACCCACCAGGAGACAGTTACAATAACCCAGGCCTGAGGTGATGAGAGCCATAATACAGTGTCAAAGGAGAAAAGGGGGCATATGTAAAAGATGTTACAGAAGCAAAATGAAGAGACCATTAAAACAGATTCAATATGGGGTGGGGGTGAGAGTGAGAGATAGGAATCCAGGATGTCTCCTAAGGGAGTCTGTGAGCTGAAGGGATTGGGAGGATGGTGTCACCCCCTACAGTAATAGTGAAGGTAGGAAACAGGGAGTATGTAGGATTGAGTTTAAGATATCTATTGTACATCCAGTTTGAGATGTCTGAAAGATAGTTGGAGTTGTGAGATGGAAGTCAACAGAGACTGGGGCAGGAAAGATAGATTTGAGAATCATTTGCACAGAGATGGTCAATAAATCTATGGGGGAGTAATGGGAGTTTTTTGGTTCTGTTTTCCTTTTTTGAGGGGGGAAGGTAGCGAGATCGGGGCTAAGTGACTTACCCAAGGTCACACAGCTAGTTATTGTGTTATGTCTGAGGCCAGATCAGGTCCTGACTCCAGAGCTGGTGATCTATTCACTGCACCACCTAGCCACCCCAAGTAATGGGAGTTTTGAGGAGAAATAAAAAGGTTTGGAAGAGGCACTGTGGAGTGTGGGATTAGTAAATTGGTAAGACAAGTATAAAAGGATTACCTAGCAGCAGTGAGAGCCCAGTTGAGACTACATAACATAAATGTTAGTGGATCCAGTCAGAACAATTTCCTGATTTTCTCCAATTTTGTCCAGCAGCATGTGGTTAGGAACAAAGGTAACAAATGGTGGGAATGATCTAGGTGGGCATAATTGGTGATATGACAAGAGGGCTAGGGATTCAAGAAAGGAAGACATTGTAGAGTTGAATTCGTTCACCAAGGGATCAAGATAGGGAGAAAAGAAGACAGTGGATAGTGCAGAGAAAATGACCTGTGAGAGAATTAAAGGATCAAGGTGACGTCACAGTGCAGATGAAGAGAAAAGTTATGTAAGGTAAGGCAGAGGAAGAGGTGAAAAGCCAGTAGATTATGATAGATATGATAATAGATAAGAGAATTTCAGAATTCTTGAACATGGAAGCATTACATTTGTGGTTGATGGCAAGATTGATATGACCATCTTTGTATGTTACTGATGTGGAATGGAAGAGGAGCTCATGGGAGGTGAGTAGGTTGAGGAACTGAATGGTTAGGGTGTGTGAGGGAGAGTCAATATGTATGTTGAAGTCCCTTAATATAAGGAAAAGAGTTGGAGAAGAGAAAAATTTTAAGCCAAGTGCCAAATTCATTGAGAAAGGAAGAGGAACAACTTCAGGGTCTTTGGACAATAGTTACCAGGATTTTGATTGGGTGGTAGATAGGATAGCATGAACCCCAAAGGAAAAGAAGTTACTGACTGATGGAAGAAAGGAGAGAACCTGGAAGTGGCAGAGAGGAAAAAGAAGTATTCCAAGGCCACCACCACCCTTGACCAGTGAACTGAAGAGGATGGGTCTAGCCAATACCCAGGGAGACTGTCTCATCAGGAGAAAGCCAGGTTTTAAATAAGGTGATCAGCAATGTAAAATGATGCAGAGAAGTGAAGAAATATGAGAATTGAGAAAAGGTCATTAGATTGGCAAGTAAGAGATCATTAGCAACTTTGGTGAGAACAGTTTCAGTTTAATGATGAGGTCAGAAGTCATATTGCAAGCAAGAAGAGAGGAAATGTAGTCATTTTTTTCAAGGAGTTCAACTGAGAAAATACGGAGGTTCCTCTCACAATAAGCAAGAGCACATGGATAGTTTCCAGAGAAGGCTCTCACACCACTGTTGCAGCAATGTCTCTTGTAATCCCCAAGAAGTTCCAGCACATTTTGAGAGTGCTCAACACCAACATTGATGGACGGCGGAAAATAGTTTTTGCCATCACAGCCATCAAGGGTATGGGTCGAAGATATGCTCATGTAGTACTGAGGAAAGCAGACACTGACCTCACCAAGAGGGCTGGTGAGCTCACTGAAAATGAGGTAGAGCACATGATCACCATCATGCAGAATCCCCGGCAATACAAGATTCCAGACTGGTTCCTTAACAGACAGAAGGATGTAAAGGATGTAAAATATAGCCAGGTTCTGGCCAATGGTTTGGACAATAAGCTTCATGAAGATATGGAGCGACAAGATTCGGGCTTCAGCATTTCTGGGGTCTCCGGATCCGAGGCCAGAACACCAAGACTACAGGCCACAGGGGTTGCACTGTGGGTGTGTCCAAGAAGAAGTAAACTACTTCACTGGCCTTGTCTATTAATAAATAGTTTATAACAACAACAAAAAAAAAAGCACATGGATATCTGGCCAGGAGAGTCAAATACAAAACCTTTTTTTTTTTTGTCATGGAACCTTTTGAAAATCTAGTTATGCCTATGGACTCCTCAGAATTATGCTTTCAAAGGCATTAAATTACAAAAGAAACCTATTGAAATACAGTTACCCAAGTAGTTTTAAAACAAATTCACAGACTCCAGGTTAAGAACTCCTGTTCTAGGAGGTAGTCTCCAGTGGAATGCCCCCTAAAGATCTTAGTTTCGGGCTGTTAAACATGACATTTTATCAGATCTGCAAAGGGCATAGAGCTGAAAGGGATAATCGACATTTAGATGATTGAATCAGAATCCAAAATGACTGCTTTAAAGCAGTGCTCCAAATCAAATAAAATGGGATTTAATAAAAAGAATACTTGTGTGTAAAAAAAAAAAATCAAAAGCACAAGTATAAACTATCTGTAATTAGACAACAGTTTGTGGGAAGGAGACATTTAGTTTTGATTTAATCAACTACAATGAACTATAAACACAATATGAGTTTACCATTATATGATACTGTTTTATGATATGATTGTATGATATAGAAGGCAAAAAATTTGCTTCATTCAGGCTACATTATAAGAAACCCATAGTCCAGAATTGTAAAGGTTATAATCCTACTTATAGAAAGGCTATAATTGACACATACTGTGGAATGCCTCTAGAGGAGGGCACCAGAATTTTTAAGGAACAGAAAACCATGCATGAAGCTACTAGAATAAGTCATTTCCTTGTCACTTTCATTCTGTGTTGATCAGAGCTGTAGTTTTTTGCCTGAAAGTCAGTCAGTCAGTTATGTGCTTGCCTATAGTATATAGTAATTCTTTTTTTTTTGGAGGGGCATTTGGGGTTAAGTGACTTGCCCAAGGTCACACAGCTAGTAAGTATTAAGTGTCTGAGGTCAGATTTGAACTCAGGTCCTCCTGATTCCAGGGCCGGTGCTCTATTCACTGTGCAACCTAGCTACCCGTAGTAATTCTTATCAAGCATATGTGTTAATTATCCTTCTATGTCTTCTGAAGAGGGTAAACTAGGAAAACCTCTTATGGCACTAGTAAATTGTATGCACTTTTTGTTTAATGTTTTATTGATGCCTTTTATTTTTACATCAGTCTTTTCTGGACTACCTTCTCTCCCATCCAATGAACCTTCCCTTGTAACAACAACAATAAAAAGAATAAAACCCAGTTAAGCAAAACCAATAAACACAAAGGTCATTTACAATGTTTTCCATCCAGAGTCCCCCACCTCTCCAAGAGAACCAAGAAATCTGTGGTCATTTTAAAAGTTCAATCACATGATCACATTTTGAAGCAACCCCTCTGTCACAAATCTGTCTCCTCTAGGCATTCAGCATTGTCTTCCAAAAAGCTGTTCAGAGCACTGATCCCAGTGAAAACCTCCAACAGAGAATAGCCAGTTTGATTGATAATATTACCTTCTCTGTGTATCAGTACACCACCCGGGGGCTTTTTGAATGCGACAAGCTGACTTACATCACCCAACTCACCTTTCAGGTAAGCACAAGAGTTAATTCTGGGTATGTTTTTTGGTGTTTTTATTTTTTGCTTTTTTTTTAACTGTCCAGTATCTTAGGATCCTAGAGAAGTGGATGCTTTCATGGGTAAAAACAGTTACTATTTCAAGGACTCTAACTGTTGGGTATACACACATATACACACATGCACACATACATATGTGTGTATATATGTATAGGGATGTGCATATCTATATGTATATGTGTATATATATGGGTGTACATATTTATATATGTGTGTATACGTATTATACACACATATATATTATATATGGATGTGTAAATCAACATATATATATATATGGATGTGTATATCTACATATTTTTAAGCCTTTGCCGTGATCTTATCAGAATGCTTATGAGTCATTAGGCAGATGTTGGACTAAAGGGCGAAAGCATACACCATCTTAAGAAATAATAGGATTTAGTGTTAAGAGAAATCTTAAAGATAAAAAAGACAACTGAGGCCTAAAGAGCCAAGGTGACTTGTTTATAATCACCCAAGATTAAGCAGCAAAATTCTCTGTGACAATCCATACTCTATATCTAATCCACCATATATATTCATGCCAAGTGAATCTTATAATATTTTCATCATATTACTTATATTTGTGGTAGATCTTATACTTCCAACCTAATGAATATGAACCTATTATCTTACAACTTCTTTTCTACTTTAACTCCAAGGAGTTATAGTGTTGAGGTTTGAAGTTCAGGGGTGCTTGAGACCCCAAAATACCAACATGCTGGGTCCTGCCAAATGAATTCAACTCAAGCCTTCTCTTAGGCCAAAGTAAAACAAAGTTTATTAAGGATTCACCATATTGGGTAGACTCTTAAGGAGCCTAAGCATTTGTGACGCTTGTATTGACAAGTAGGCCAGATTGCATCTCAGCTAGGTTGAATCTGAACTAGATCTGAATGCCTTCATGGAGGCAAGATGGATCTTATATACAGAAAGATCGTGGGAGGGATCTAGGGCTGGTCTGGTAATCTGAGAGGAGGGATCTAGGGTGGGTCTTGAGGAGTCTAAAGAGAATCTTAATTGGGACTGGGGTCGGACTCCATGAACCAAGAGAATGGGATTTTGATGGGATCAAGAGTGGGAAACAGCAAGAGGCAATGAAATCCGGAGGTAACAAGCAATGGAGGGTTAGGCTAGGTTAAGGGTAACAGAGATTCACTCATATTGATAATGGAAGGCTTTTGGCCTCTGGGAATGCCAGCTTAAGTGGGAAGATTCAAGGGGGTTCCCAGAGCCTGTACTCCATCAATAGAAACATAAAATATTAATGCCAGTAGAGGCGTTAGCTATTATCTGTTCCACTCCCTTCATTTAACCCAGTTTACAGCCTTGGTTCCTATTTGATACTGTTTAAAGTTTATTTACTAAACTTTTTTCTTTATTAATATTCTAACTTCTGTGAAAGTCATACTTCTCCCGAAGCATGGAGGTAACATTGGGTCGTCAAAGTGATGTGATCTGGGGTTGCTGGGAACCCCAAAATATTAGGGTTCAGGATGAGTCTGCCTGGAAAGAATTCAACCACTCAAGCCTTCCTTCAGTCAAAGTAGCAGTTTATTTTAATACCAATAGAAGTGTCTAGATTCTGAGTAAATCTGTACCTTGATGGGGATGAGATTTGATACTGTAGGGCATAATGGAATGAGACAGAAGATCCCCAAGATTAAAATTGAAAGTGGATTTTATTGTTGCAGGACTGCCGGGGTCACATACCCAAATCAGACAGTGAATTGGCATGAACAGGGTTTTTAAAGAGATGACAATAATCAGGTTACATAAGCTGAAACTACAATCAGTGATTGGTCAATGTATATTTGAATTTTCCCACATTTTCCTGGGCTGAGGTACAGGGAACCCAGAATGGGTGGAGCTAGGGAACACCTGGTAGGAGGTGGGCAGGGGACAGGGAAGAATGGAGCAGGGATTTTACCCTAGGATGAAACCCCCACCCACGGATAAATTAGCAGAGGGAAGGGTAAAAGTTATGCTAAAATGCCTGCTTACAGATCAGTGGAAGGGAAGGGAAGGTGGAGTTGTTGCTTACAGATCAGTTAAGGTAATGGAAGGCGGGGTTGTGCTCAACATTGACTACTTTTCTTTGTAGGTATGTCAAACCTTTGACATGGCTGGGACCACAACATCTATGTTATCCAATTCCATTCCCAAAGGATGGTAGCAGGGGTCCCTAACAATCAGCAATTTAATAGTTAATAGGGACTTCCTATAATCAAGGCCATAGTCTCAAGGAAGAGGAGGGGGCCACATTTTTCCATTGGTCCTTCCAAGAGCTCCCAGAAACACAATTTTACATATAAAGGTCCAGTTTTCTAGTCATTCAAGACTAGGTTCAAACAAATAGTTCAGTTTTCTTAGCCACACAGGGCTAGGCTCAGTTAATACAATGAGGTTTTTCTCACAATTTTACAAAATGATATAATTACATTGTCAGGTACATGTCACCAAGATAACCAAGAAAACTTACATACAAAACTATATAAGAATCATAATTAACATACAATTCCTTGTATCCCAGTGTCCTATTTCATTTAAGCAACACTTTTAAATCCCAGATGCCTCATGTAGTTACAAAATCTAAAAAGGAGTTTTGCTTCTCCAGTTCAGATCTAGAGATGACCAGATACTTTTGACTTAATATAAATTAGTACAATTACTTAAGATTAGTTCCATATTTTGAAACTACAGAGAATTTTCAGGTTATTTATTCTTTGTTATTTCTATTTTTCCTAAATCCTGTACCTGGTATAGGAGTCCTTTAAAATATGAAAAACCTTTTTTAAAAATTGATTTCATCTGCCCTTTGTAAAATTATCAGACAGATGCATTAACAAATTAACATTAGCTTCACCCTCACCACTATCTTATACAACCCTTGTGCTAAAATCCAAAATCCATACCTCTGACATTATTCCTAAACATGCTCAAATCATGAATTCACATAATAGGAAATTTTTAAAGGCAATTTTATGCATCTGTATTTAATCCTAGTTTTCATCTAGTCTGATCCTGTTGCTCTCCTCAGACTTCACTATCCTGGTCAATCAGGCATCTATTTCATTACTTTTTGCCTTATTACTAATCATCTCCTTCTTTGAGGGATGTTATCTCTATATTTATTAATTTATTTGGCCCTGAATATTACTTCTAAGTGAATTTGCTATAGAATTAAAGAGGAACAATGTCATAACCCTTGCCAGAAGGAAAACTTCCTTTGCCTTGTTTGATTCCAGGCATGAGTCATCTCCGATAGTCCTTCAGGTAGTCACCAAGTGCTGAAAGCAAGGCTTAGGCATAAATAGGTGGGAGGTTTCCTTTTCAGAAAGAAAAGGCACAATTGGGAAAGTCAGAGAGATCCCACCTGGGCAGTGTCCAAAAAGAGGTTGTCCCCAAACTTTTCCAAGCACAGACATCCACCTTGCAGCCTCTGCCATCCCATTATCGACTTTTATGACGACTCCTGTAATCAAGGCTTAGAAGAATAGTAAAATTTACAATCCCTCAAATAATTACAAACTCAAGTTACAAATCTTTCTGCCTTCCCAAAACTTCCTTATGCTCTCTCAACATACTTCTAAAACTATCAACTATCTGGAAACAGGAGGGGCTGGATGAACCCCATTTGTCCCCTAACCTTCTTATCTGCTTTGTTCAGCTTTTCATAAAGACTTGAGACAGTTTGAATTAACCTGGTGTTAAAAATAGTATCTTTCTTTTCTCTCAAACTAAAGTAACTCTTATTAGCCTAAATATCAGGTACCCAAGTACCCCATCATTCCAAGCACCCGATCATTCCCCCCCTTAAACAGCTGGGACTCAAAATCATTTGGGTAGATCTGTCTCTGTTTCATATGGGGCTAGGTGTGTAGCCAGTGGCTAAAATGTGGCTGAAGCCAGGTCCTTCCCACAAATTGTTTTCTGGGACACCTAAGCCCTCATTTCTATATTCTAGGTTTTTACAAAACTTAGAAGAGGATTCATAGGGTCTTTTCTTCACATAATTACCAATAAGTGGTTTTTCCCAAGCATGCTATTGTAAATACTTGATTTATGAATTGAAACTTAAAAAAAACTTTAAAATGTATTTCTTAAATTACAATATTTCAGAATATCATAATTGATACTCACATGGTTAGAGTACTTCATCCACCATCATTTTCTTGTTCCTCTGACAGTATAATTCTTAATTTAACAGCATTTAGAGAATGAGAAACTGCTTCTATTGTAACATTCATAATACCTATGTTTATCAGTAACAATATCAGAAACAATTATGATGTACCTAAATTTAAACTTCAAACCAAAATCAAGTAATTACCAATATAGTGATCTTAATTTAGTAATTTCCAAATTGCTTTGCACAGAAAATCATTCATCCCATAGCCATTAACACAAACCTCACATCTAAGAAAGGTTTCACTTAAGGTTAACAAACATAATAATTATAAAATAAACCTTCAAATATGGGAATTGCCCAAAACTAATTTAGTGTAAAAATGCTCCTAATACAAATTTCCCAAGACATTGTATATTCACATACATCCAAGTTAACACATTCATCTATATCCTTAGATGACTCAACAGCTTCAGAACAGTAATAAGAAAATTGTAACATCAGAATTCATAATTTTTCCAAATTACATAATTTAGCCAAAATTTTAAATGAAATATCAACATTATTATTGCCTTTTTGTAACCCAAATATAAGTTTTAAATTAACAAATTTTATAACATAAAAACCCCAATACACATGCAATATAAAATTCAGATTTTTTTTTAAATAGCTGTAATACTATTCCTACTTCAAAAATGTTTCTTAAGTTCACTTAGCTAAATAGACTTTTAGAAACACAATACAGTCTCAGAAAGATGGCAACAAAATAACAATGAATATCAAATGACTTATACAATAATTGACTTTATCAATTCTGGCACGGATTCAAAATTAGAGAGATGACAACATATGCCAGTCATTGTATTTTACAATCAAGTGTTTCACAAACACTGTTAATTTTCCTTTTACAAATTCAAGGAACAAGTTAAGCTGAGATAGCAAAAAATTTCTTTCTTTAAGCAATCCCAATATTCTATTTCCAGTTTCTTAATGATTAATTCTCAGAATTTGTGGAGATATTTTGTAAAGAAATTGTAAATTTCCCAAATTAAAATTTCAAATTATTACAACAACAGGGAGAATTTTGGTGGACCTTTTGAAATGAACTTTGAATCTGCCAATCCCAAAGCTCCACACTTAATTGACTTTAATTGGTCAGGCAGGAGATCTAGCCTGCCTGCTTCTTTGATCGGAGGAGAGGGATTCCCAAAGAGGGGCCCACCTCCCCACCTTCCCAATGCTCATAAGGAGGGGAAGGACAAACACAGTAAAAAGTTTTGCCCCTCCCCCCCTTTGAGTTTTTGGAAGACTCTGGAGAGTCTCTGTCCTGGGGGCATTCATTTTTCCAGTGGCCTCACTCTTTACAGTATGCACATTGGTCCCTTGCAAGAGGGGTGTGGGTACCATGTAGTGTAGCACCCACACGGGTACCCCATTTGGGAGTGTGAGGTGCAGCCACAAGGTCCGGGGCAAACTTCTTGTCTGCTTTATCAGAGGGGCTGTCCCTGTTGTCACAAACCTTTTGGGCAATTTCTACCAGCTGGGATTATAACCATGCCCTCAAAACCCTCCTGTTTCTGGAGTTTATTCCCTGAGTGAAGGATGGCTGAAGCAGAAGAGGGTTCTTCTGGGGGCTGATAGTTTGCCCCAGTCCAGGTGGGGGGGGGGGGGGGGCGTGAAAGGTGGACTCCCTGAGGAGTCAGGAGAGGAGGCGGAGGGAAGGGATCCAGGGTTGTAAGAGGTGGGAGATTCTGCTCCTTGCCATGATCCTGTAGGACTTTTTCGGGAGGTTTTGTCTCAGGAGTGTCCGAGAGCGGGTGGGCCACAAGGACCCCTTTGGAAAGAACAGTTCCTAAGCCAGGGAGGGGCATAGGTGATGAGATCTAGCCAGACATCAATATAAGGGAACTGATCTGATTGTCCCGGAATCCCTGTGACTACCCGCCACACGAACTGGATAATTTGCTTGTTGAAACTCCCCTGTTGGGGCCAGCCCACCCCAAACGTGAGCTACTCACTCATACAATAAGAAATGAGTTTCCTCTTCTTCAAGGGGACTCCATAATCTGCCCCGTTCTGATAGGCTACTCTAAAATGGCTTAGTAGGCAACCCAGGGGAGTTTTTGATGTACTGGCTGAACCTCCCATGTTCTAGGATGAAAAGACAGACAAACAGTTTAGTCTTATAAACAAATATGTCTTCCCAGTGGAATTCAGAAAAGCTCCCTTGGAGGTGCTTGTCTGATAGCCACTTGAACACCTGCTTTGCAGAATAAAAACGGGGAGGCTTTAAGCGAATGAGCTCAAGACAAGACCTCACGGGGACACATACCGACAAACAATAGTCCCTAGCTGCTAGTTTGCCCCCAAAGATTCTGAACAGGAAGCAAATGAGCTCAAGCGAGCACGGGGCATACAAAAAAACATACAAACATTAACCAGAATACTGACGGTCCAGAGGGTTGTACGGCTCAAAGCTTCACAGGGGAGGAGATGAACATGGCTGCATCTAGCCCTCCTCCCTCCAGAACAGAACCAGAACAGATTTTTACTCACCCCCAAACTGGAGGTCCTGGATCCACGAAAGACCAAATGAGGACCAAGTCGGAGTGGAGTCCCGAAGCAGATGCGATCTTTCCCTCCTTGAGACCTGCGGCCCTGGAACGTCATCAGGGGCTAGCCCCCCTAGGTATCCGGGGGAGCAGATGCCTACCTCCCCAGGCCGAGAGCTCTTCTTATTCGGGGATCTCGCTGGGGCCTCCAATTATGTAGAGCATAATGGAGCAAGACAGAAGATCCCCTAGATTAAAATTGAAAGTGGATTTTATTGCCGCTGGACTGCCAGGGTCACATACCCAAATCAGACAGTGAATTGGCATGAACAGTATGCCAGTTTTTAAAGAGATTACAATAGTCAGGTTACAATCAGTGATTGGTCAGTGTATGTTTGAATTTTCCCGAAGTTTCTTAGGCTGAGGTCCAGGGAACCCAGAATGGATAGAGATGGGGAACATCTGGTAGGAGGTGGGCAGGGGACAGGGAAGAATGGAGCAGGGATTTTACCCTAGGATGAAACCCCCACCCACGGATAAATTAGCAGAGGGAAGGGTAAAAGTTGTGCTAAAATGCCTGCTTACAGATCAGTGGAAGGGAAGGGAAGGTGGAGGTGTTGCTTACAGATCAGCTAAGGTAATGGAAGGTGGGTCTGTGCTCAACAATACTTATATATAAAAAAAGATAGTGAGAAGATTTGGATGGGAGTGGTAAGTAGCCTGGGGTGGGCTAAGTGAAACAAAGAAAGACTTTAGATGGGATTGCAAAGTGGGTGGTATATTCAAGTAGACTGGTGTGGCCCAAAAACTACTGTGAAAGGATTGTCAAGTAAGTTAATTAAGTGATCTAGGTGGGCTGGGATGAACCAGATGCCTCAGGTGAGAGGTCAGGGATTAGGGTACATGGGAAAATTCAAGGACTGGGTTGCTGAAATTTATGGGAAAAATTCAGGGTCTAGGTAACATCACCCAATCAAAATTATATTTTTGTTTGATACAAACTCTGGCAAGTCCTACCAAGATGGAAAAACTACAAGTATGAGCCTGGCAGTTTAATGTATTTGCTGTCTATAGACAAGCCTAGCTAAGTACAGGAGGGCTTAAACCTGGATGAGCAGGAATCAATCAATAAAAACTTATTAAGTGCCTACTACATACTAGGTATTATGCTAGACAATGAGGATAGAAAAACAAAAGTTAATGATCTCAAGAAGTTTACATTTTATTGAGGAAGGACTTTTGTTTCTGTTTTTGGCAACCCATAAAATGGACAGTGATACTAAATGGACCTCAGGCTGGTATGATCCCTTTCTATCCCTCAATGAGAATTATAAGGAAAGTGGCAAAAGCACTTAAGAATCATAGTGTCTGGTTCTAAGTTTCATCAACAAAATGAAGAACTAGTTATTTTTATCCAGTCTCAAGTAATGATTAAAAAAAATAACAACTAGAAATTACATTTCACAGATAGCACAATTAAAATTGAATCAATAGGACAAGGAATGCAAGAAAACTAAAAAGATAGCAGTCTAAAACAAATACCAGAAAATACTAATTCTAAATGTGTGTCAGCACTGGAAAGCATTCTGTATTCTTTCCCTACTAGCCTCCATGCTTCATCAGGACACACAGACCAACTCAAGAGCTTGGGCTAAAATAAATAAATAAATAAAATTTTAAAGGATTAAAAAAAAAAAGAAGCTTGTGCAAAACCCATGGAGGGATTACTGCTACAGAGACTCTGCCAATATATCCCACCCTAATCCCCATCCCTTCTCCCCCTCCCCCAATCTATACCCAGTTGCAACAAATAGATTTTGATTTTCCCCTGCTATATGAAGAGAGCATCAGAATGAGAGAAAATTGAATTTAACTTCCTTTTGCCTGGGGTAGACTTTAGGTTAGAGAAACAAAAGGCTATAGACTCTCCATCCCAAATGCCTATCCTTCACTTCCCTGAGTTGCAAAAAGTGTCTGACATTGATTTACCCCAGCCTAAGAAAGAAAGAACAAAGGGAAGTGTGTTAAGCTGCACCAGTCCTTAAAGGGATTGAAATCCAAATGGAACAATTCCTACCCCCTTCCTCAGATACTTAGGACAGTTACTAAGGTTGGGGAAAAAAAATAAATTTCCCAAAATTAGAGGAGGCTGAAGCAACTTTGTACCATAGCCATGGGGCTTATACATACCATCAAAGGAGTCAGAATAAAAAAAGAAGAAATAGAGAAACATATTTTAAAAGATAAAACCACTAAAAATAAAGAAAATTCAACCAAAAATTAGAACACAGGTGAATAGAGAGGATATTAAAATTAGAAGGAAGGATGAATATCCAAACATCAAAAATATTACAAACTTCTCTAAATAAATTACAAGATAGAGGATGTTGAATCAATACCTAATGAAACACAAAGCATGGAACAATAAGATATTCCAGAATGATTCCAAAGAGAAATGAAAAATATAAGAGAACAGGTTAGAAGACAATAAATGACAGGGCTTATGGCTATATAGCAGAAATAATTAGAAGAGTAGAAAAACTTGAATCTACAGTGGCACATCTCTCCAAAGAAGCTAAAGAGAGAACCACAGATTTGGAATACAAATATACTGAAGTAAAGGAAAGTCTGGAGGAATAAAAGGAAAAGACAAAAATGCTAAAAGAACATGATCTCTATAGAAAGCAAAAATCATTGATATGAAGACAGGATACAGAGAGAAAATGTAAAGATCATAGGTCTCCCAAAAGAACATGACAAATCAAAAAATCTGAAAACCATAATGCAGTTAATACAAGAAACTCCTGGGGATGCTAGGTGGCACAGTGAATAGAGCACCAGCCCTGGAGTCAGGAGGACCTGAGTTCAAATCCAGCTTCAGACACTTGACACACTTACTAGCCATGTGACTTTGGGCAAGTCACTTAACCCCATTTGCCCTCCAAAAAGCAAAAAAAAAAAAAACCTCAGAATTTCTGAATATAGATAACAAGCACCATTTGAAAGAATAAATCAAATCAATCAAAGAACTCTCACTTGATCCCTTCATCACTACTATCATTCTATATTTCTTCTGCTCTTTGTAGTTAAACTCAAAAAGGCTTTCTACAATAGATACCTCTACTTTCTCTCTTCTTAACACTTTAAATCCAACTCCTAACCTTATTGATGAGATACTGGACTCTTGGAGCCCCCTTGAGCTCTCCTTGAGGTTCAGGCTCTGAGAACCCCCCCTTGAACTCCAATTAAATCATCCCATTTGATGAGGCATTTACATGAGGCCTTACATTGTGGCTGGGCCCAAACCTCTGTTACTAGCCTAGCCCTCCACTGTTCATCTACTTCACACCCTTGAGCCTATCAAAATATCAATCCACCCTTGAACTGGCCAAACCCACCATTGTCTATAGTCTCCAGGTAGCCTCCAGCAACTTCCCACCCTTAATCACTCATTTATTCCATTAACTCCTCCTGAAGACCCTCCCCAAACTCTTCCTCTAGACCACCCCTAGTTTCTTCCCAAAACCTTTCTGTATATAAGACCCTAATCTCACACCATGTGGTGTGAGCTCGCCATAGAATTTTCCAGCACAGACTGTGTCCAATACAATAAACTTTGCTTTTCTTTGGCTGAGAGAAGACTTAAGTTGAATTCATTCAGCAGAATCTGGCATGTTGGTATTTTGGGGTCTCAAGTACCCCTAACCCTACCCTTAACCTCTTCATTATCATTCCACCCAGACTGTTCTCTCCAGGGTTACCAATGACTTCTTAATTGTGAATGATCTTTTATCAATCATCATTCCTCTTAACCTCTTTTGCAGCCTTTGACACTGTTAATCATTTTCTCCTCCTTGAAACTCTCTTCTCTGCAAATTTTCAGGATACTGGTTTCTCCTGGTTCTGCTCCTATCAGTCTGACCATTCCTCAGTCTCTTTTGCTAATTCTGCCCTGCACCCTTTTCTGTTCTCCCTCTCTCTGAGGTACAGGCTCTGGGAATCCCCTTGAACTCTGATTGAATCTTCCCACTTGATGAGGCATTTGCCTGAGGCCATAAACCTTTCATTATTGCTAGGCCCAAATCTCTTACTCTTATTAGCCTAGCCCTCCATTGTCCATCTACCTCCCACCCTGGAGCCTATCAAAATATCAATACTCCAATCAACTTGAATTATACCCTTGTTATACCCTTGAACTGGCCATGACCACCATTGTCTCTAGGTCCTTCAGCAACTTCACTCATTTACTAGAGCCTGTTCCTCATCATCTCCTCATCACACATCACTTCATGATCTTGCAAGCTCCAATGCATTTAATTAACATCTCTCTGTTAATGATTCTCAAATTTACTGGAACCGAGTATAGGCCACATCACATAGTGATGGGTTGGTAATAGACTAGAACTCTTCAAACAGGGTCATCTGAAATTTGATTGAGGCTAGCCTGGGGGACACAAATTTGGTTAGAAGTTAAGGTCTGAACACCAAAACAAGACAATGAGAAAAAAAGAGGAGAGGGTCAGGACTAGTGATAGGGCAGCAAAAAAGTTAAAAATCAGGAACTTCAGTGATCCAGAGTGGAACAACTAGCTGTGTATTTCCTTCATCTGTTGAGCCTTTTTCAGGATGTTCACTGAAACGTGGTATGAAACATGGTATGAAACATGGTACCAGGGGAAAAAACAGAG
>NW_027187380.1:36373712-36399680 GCF_028583685.1 Petaurus breviceps papuanus
CAACATTTCTCCTTGCATTTCCTGATTTGGGAGGCCCCTTCTCATTCACAACATACATCTTACCCTGCTTTGAATTACTGATATAAACACAGCATGATGTGTTAACAAGAGTGCAGACTCCCCCTTTATAACTGAACAAGAGGGGTTTGAAACATGTGGCATCCTTCATTTTTCTTCCGCCTAGCTTTCTATACCTTTGTCTATTAATTTTCAAATCAAGCTACATGATTTTCATTGTCAACCTTTCTTCTTAAAATAAACTTCCTCACACCCTCTCAACATGCTTAAACCATCTCACACTGGCACAAGAGTACCCAGAACAACTATCCAGGTACAGGAGGGGCCCAGATGTCCCCCATTTGTCCCCAAATCTTTTTATCTGCCTTCCATATTTTCGATTAAGTCTTTATTTCTCCTTCTAAATCTTTCAGACTACTCAACTTTCCTTTACATTTCAACTATATTCCAGGCTACACCTACTGTTGTTCAGAACCAATGTTCTGTTGAAACCCTATTTTCTCAAGGTATAGAATTAATTTCAATCCAGGGGACTCTCTTCATTACTGAACTCTCTTTGAATCTTCCTACTTGATCTGGCATTCCCTAGAGGCCAAAAGCCTTCCATTATCAATATGAGTGAATCTCAGTTACCTTCAACCTAGATTAACCCTTCATTGTCTATTATCTCCAGGTAGCCTTCAGCTACTGCCCACCCTTGATCCCATCAAAATCCCATTTCTCTTGGTTCATGGAGTCTAACCCCAGTCCCATCAAGATCTTCCTTACACTCCTCCTCCAGACCCTCCCCAAATCCCTCCTCCCAAACTACTAGACCACTCCTAGATCCCTCCCACAATCTTTCTGTATATAAGATTCATCTTGCCTCCTTGAAGGCATTCAGATTCAATCTAACACAGAAGTCTGAGTTAGATTGTTCTGGCCTGCTTGTCAACACAAGCATCACAAATCCTTAGGCTCCTTAAGAGTCTACCCATTATGACAAATCTTTAATAGATTTTGTTTTACTTTGGCTGAAGGAAAGCTTGAGTTGAATTCATTTGGCAGGACCTGACATGTTGGTATTTTGGAATCTCCAACACCCCTAAACCTAAACTTCACCAGTACCAATACAGGAAGAAGTTTGTGGAAAAAATACCAGACCACTCTATCTCCACCAAACCTCGAATAAAAGACAGCGGCTTCCCTACTTTAGATTAAATTACTTGCAAGTTTGAGTGGGGGCTGAACAGGATAAGGAACTAGAACTAATAGCTCAAATCTTATACTTTCATCTTATTATAGTAACTCAGAGATATTCCAGTATCAATCTATTATTTCACAGATTTAGTATTGTGATTATAAAACTTGTTTTTAGAAATTTGCTACAAAAAAAGAATAGGGACATAACTATACAGTAAGGGAATAATGCTTCTCTAACTTCATGTGAACTCCAGGCAAGAGTTATGTATTGGCCAATTGCATTGGGCCAGGCTTAAAGTCAGTCAGGTGAGATATTAACATTGGGGAAATTGAGTCAGAAGAATCCTACTGTTGAGGTTTAGAGTTTAGGGATGCTTGAGACCCCAAAATATCAACATGGCAGGTCCTGCCAAATGAATTTGACTCAAGTCTTCTCTCACCCAAAGTAAAGTTTATTAAAGATTTGCCTTAATGGGTAGACTCTTAAGGAGCCTAAGTACATGTACTTGAAGCTTGTATTGACAAGTGAACCAAAGCAATCTGACACAGAGTGAGTCTGCTCTAGATAATTCTCAGCTCCATCATAGAGGCAAGATGGATCTTAAATACAGAAAAATTGTGTGAAGATTTAGGTGTGGCCTAGAAGGTCTTGAGGAGTCTGAGGATCTTGAGGGGACTGAGGTCAGACTCCAGTAATGAGATTAAGGGTGGGAAATAGCTGAAGGCTACCTGGAAATGACAGACAATGGAGGGCTAGGCTAGTTTAAGGGTAACAGTTTTGGGTATAGATATTTTGATAGGATCAAAGGTGGGAAATAACTGAACAGTGGCGGGCTAGGCTAAGTTAAGAGTAACAAAGATTTGGGCCTAGCTATAATGAAAGGCTTATGGCCTCAGGCAAATGCCTCATCAAGTGGGAAGATTCAATCAGAGTTCAAGGGATTTCTGAAAGCCTATACCCCATCACTACCTCAACTCATGCAAATAATCATTCTCCCAGCCTTTCCAATGAGAATACTACCTACAATTCATAGATGTAAAACCCCATAGGGTCAACTGACACATGGAAGGGTGGTAAAACATGGTTGCAGAAACAAGATTGGGAAGTCAGTCAGTCAATAACCATTTTTTTTTTTTAGAATGATCATGGGGAAAGCAGAGTGTAGAATTGGACCACACTATTTAAGACACAATGATTACTGCCAAGGTGAAATATTTTTTCCTCAGATCCACAAAAGCAATGAAATAGAAGAGAGAAGGGGTGGCCAGGTGGCTCAGCTAGTAAGAGCACCAGTTCCAGTGTCAAGATGACCTGGGGATCAAATCCGGGCTCAGATACTTAGTACCACACCCAGAAATAACTGGCCATGTAACCTTGAGCAAGTTACTTAACCCGGATTGCTTTAAAAAAAAAAAAGAAATAGAAGAGAAAACTCAAACTTAGTACTTCAGAGGTTTTAATTACATGAGGAGCACAAAGAGATTTTTTTAAAGGAGTAAATACATTGACTATGAATCAAAGAATGAATACTCAAAATAAAAAGGTAAGAGAATTAGTGATAAGAACAAGATAAAGAAATTCTTAAGAGAAAGGCACAGAAAAATAAAATCCAAACAAATAAAAGAGACTTGCAGAGAGAAAGGAAGGAGGATTTTGAACTTATTACTTAAATGAGAAAGAAGGAAAGAAGGGAAGATAGGGAGAAGATTACATAACTAAATTTTTTAAAATGAGAAAAAAATCAGTAAGTTGAGAAAACCTCCAAAACTAGATATAGGGTAACAAAAAAGAAGGAAAGTGCTGATGATGGGGGAAAATAGCCTCATAAGAAAACAGGGTTGAACCAAAGCAGATTTAGCAAAACCAATTGCAGGGACTATTTTAAGAGAGGAAGGATAACAAAATAATAATAATAATCACAATGTTGAAACTGTCAGTATGCACAATAATTGCACAGGATGAGAAAGTTTGAAGTTGTGTTCTATATTCATGGAGGAAGTTCCCACACCATGAACAACTGATAAAACATAAATAATCTAAGGATAATTCAAACTAAATTTCCATCCCTCCAGGATATGTGATTTTGTTGGTGTGACTCTTCCTTTCACCTTCCAAAACACATTTCTTCTATGGCTTAATTAGTAAACAGTCTAAAAGATTTACCTAGGCCAAAAAATTCATCACCCTCTTGTCAACCTGGTAATGATCCTCTTCAAACTTGGGCTGATTTTAGGATTATAGAAACCTAGCCCATCATTTGACTGATACTTCACACCTTGCCACCTTGGGGGAACATTTCAAGATCTTGCCTCTACTGACACAATCTTTGAGAATACAGAGTAACCTCTATGTCATGATGAGGCTTCAAAAGAGGACTTCATTGAGAAACTTAAGCTCACAGAACTAAATTCAAACAGATAGAGAAATTTCTCCCACACTTCCAAATGTGTTTGACATGTCCTATAGTGTTTTGTTAATTCCTTTCTCCATCTGTGCATACATTTTTCACCCCCTTTCTGAAATGTCCTTCCTCTTCTTTCTGTCCTTAATGTCCATTACTTAGATGATGAAGTGATCATAGATATGAACTGGAAGGAACTTAAGAGTACAACCTTCATGTTTCACAGATGAAGAAACAGAGACCCAAAGAAATTGTGATTTATCTAAGGTCACCCTTTCCTTCAAGACCTAACTCAAAACTAAGTTCTACCAAAAAATTTCTCCAGATTAATGACTTCCCTTCTCTTCCTCTCCCAAATTCTCATCATTCCTTTAATCTTCAATGCTTATGCATATATTCATTTCATTTTCCATGTATTTATATGGATATTTTGTATAATATGTGTAATTCATCTCTGTATCAAATCATAAATTCTTACATAGAATGTCAGCTCTTTGAGGGTAGAGGCTATACTTGCCTTTCTTTGTGTCCCAGGATTTAGCACAGTGCCTTGCACATGGTAAGTACTTAATAATATTTGTTGGCTTTGAGGACAAAAAAAAAAATCTTCAAATTCTTTTCTATTTTCCCCTAGTACCACTGTAATTTTCAACATATCATAGGCACTTAATTAATGTGCCAGGCACTGTGCTAAGTGCTGGGGACACAAATACAAATAAAAACAAAGATAGTCTCTGCCCTCAAGGAAATCACTATCTAATGGGGGAAATAACTCATAAAAAAGCTGAAATAGGAGTAGTTGTGGAAGGAAGAGAAGGTATCTGATGCAAGGGCATGATAGAACTCTAAAAAGCAGTGTAGCTAGTAGGAAATGTGGAGAAAACTCTTTAAATAGAGGCCCTTAAGCCTATGGTCCTGCCCTCCAGCTAAAGGGTCCAATCAGAGGGGCAGAAGGCACTAACAGTATGTGGTAAATTCCTTTTTGCGGCATAATGAGCATTCCCAATGATGAGTTTCCTAGGGAAGAAAGGCATAATGGAGAGATCCAAAAAAAATATAATACAGTGTACATGAAGCTAACCTTATTTCAGCCCTCCTTAAGAACAGAATTTGATAGAAGGACTCAAGTGATGGGAATAGGACTGATTCTAAGAAGTATAACCTTGAATATTAACAGACCCCCTAGGCATATGATATCTCTGAGGAGATATAGATAACAGTATTAGATGTTACATGAATACACTCATTCAATTTTGTAGATTCTTTTAATGAACCAGGAAATCAGTGCTGTTGAATTGGACTTCCTTCTTCGGTACCCAGCACAGTCCGGTGTCCTTAGTCCTGTGGATTTCCTCTCCCACCAAACCTGGGGTGGCATCAAGGTTAGTATCACATTTTAAAAATGAAGATTTTTCTCTAAATGCTTTACTACTATTGATCATTATGGCTTGAGAAGATAAGGAAGCCTTATACTTTTGCCTACTCACTACAATTAACCCCAAGGCAAAACTTGTCACTAAATGTCTTTAGTGCCATAAGAGATACTTTTTTGTGTCAGCCTGTGCTATAGCAGCTCTCTATTTTTATTTGATGGCAGCCTCAGAATGGATGAATGGGAGGTAAAGTCCTCAGGGCCATTCCCCCAACTTGCTACACCTTAGATAATGGATTTCCTTAAAGTAGTAACAATATCCCTCTTCTAAGTTCCATCTCCCTGCCTTGCTTTGTTTGTAAAAGGGTATTACCCTACTTCTGCATGTGCTTCTGTCAAGGAATAATTTAGCACATCCAAAGATTTCTTCTTGCTTGCTATGCTATGCTTATGCTAGTCATCTTACTTTTATGGTCTGTCCAGCTACAATTTTAGAGTGGGGAAGCAGTGATATTAGCCTGCATCTAGATCCCAGCTTATTCTTAGGCTCAGTGGAAAAGTGAGGAGAAACACAGGATTTGGACCTGGCAAACTCCAACTCACTGTTACTCTGTGAAATATGAATAACACCTTTTTTTCCTTCTAGATATTATTACCTACCATGACATCTGACTGTATTCCCCGTGGACTCCTTATGTACTTTTTATTTCAACCTGTCAGTCCCCCATACACACTCCAATGCTTGTTGCCTTAACTAGACTAGGCTTAACTTAAAGTAAGCATAGCTTTGGTTAAATCTTGAGAAGAACTAGGAGTTCTTTTTTTTTTAATGCTTTATTAACTTCTGATTTACATCATTCGTTTCCGCCAGATTTTGAGTGACAAATTTTCTCCCCATTTTTCCCCTACCCACTGCCTCAAAATAGCAGTCCCACAGGATATCCCCTCCTCCAATCGGCTCTCTCCCATATTTTCTCCCATACCCCTTTCAACTTTTCCAATGGATCTCTATGCCTCAGTGCCTGTATATCTTATTTCCCAATTACATGTAAGATGGTATTAATAATAGTATATATATATATATATATATATATATATATATATATATTTGAATATTTGATTTTAAAACTTTCAATTCCATATTCATTCCCTTCCTTCCTTGTCACCCACCCTTACTGGGAATATAAGCAGTTCAGTATAGGTTATACATGTGTGGCTAATGAAAAACAATAACATAGTAGATATATTGTAAAAGACTGACTATATTTCCCTCCCTCCTATCCCACCTCACACTTGTTCAATTCTCTACTTTGATCCCATCCCTTTTCAAAAGTGGGTGCTTCCAAATTCCCTCCCCCAAAACCTGTCCTCCCTTCCATCATCCCCCTTCTCATCCCCTTCCCCCCCTATTCTCCTGGAGGGTGAGATACCCTATTTAGTGTGTATTTCACTCCCTCCTCAAGCCAGATTCAATGGGAATAAGGTTGACCCATTCCCTTTTGCCTTCCTATTCTTCCCCTCCATTGTAACCATTTTCCCTTGCCTCTTCTGTATGAGATAGTTTACCCCAATCTGTCTCTCCCCATCTCCTCTCATTATATTCCTCTCACCTCTTAATTTCACCTTTTAAGTATCATCCCTTCCTGTTAAATTGGTCCTGTGCCCTCTATGTATACCTGTAAACATATATACACACATTCATATATGTATTCATATGCCCATATACTCTCATATATATATATATATATATATATATATTTCCAATCCCTTCAACTACTGAGAAAAGTTTCATAAGTGACAATTATTGTTTTTCCATGTAGGAATGTTAATAGTTCAACTTTGATAAGTTCCTTATGATTTCTTTTCCCTGTTTACCTTCTCATGCTTCTCTTGCTTCTTGTATCTGAATGTCAAATTTTCTATTCAACTCTGGTTTTTTCAGCAAGAATGCTTGAAAGTCCTCTATTCCACTGAATGACCATATTTTCCCCTGAAACATGATACTCAGTTTTGCTGTGTAGGTGACTCTTGGTTTTAATCCCAGCTACTTTGCCCTCTGGAATATCATATTCCAAGCTCTTCAATGCCTCAGTGTAGAAGCTGACAGATCCTGGGTTATCCTGATTGTGTTTCCACAATATTCAAATTGTTTCTTCCTGGCTGCTTGTAATATTCTCTCCTTAATCTGGGAATTCCAGAACCTGACTATAATATTCCTAGGAGTTTTCTTTTGGGATCTTTTTCAGGAGGTGATCGGTGGATTCTTTCAACCTCTATTTTGCCCTCTGGTTCTAAAACATCAGGGCAGTTTTCTTTGAGAACTTCCTGGAGGATGATTTCTAGGTTCTTACTTTAGTCATGGCTTTCAGGTAGTCCAATAATTTTTAAATTATCTGTCCTGGATCTATTTTCCAGGTCAGTGGTTTTTCCCATGAGATATTTCACATTGCCTTCTATTCTTTCATTTGTTTGGATCTGTTTAACAGCATCTTGATTTCTCATAAAGTCATTAGCTTCCATTTGCTCCAATATAATTCTGAAGCAATGATTTTCTTCATTGAGCTTTTGAGATTCTTTTTCCATCTGGAAAATTCTACTTTTTAAGGCATTCTTCTCCTCATTACCTTTTTGAGCCTCCTTTGCCATTTGAGTCAGTCTGTTTTTTAAGGTATTATTTTCCTCAGTCAGGCTGTTGACTCTCATTTCATAATTTTCTTGCATTGTTCTCATTTCTCTTCCCAATTTTTCCTCCACTTCTCTTTTCTGCTTCTTAAGGTCTTCTATGGCCTGTAACCAGCTTGTATTTTCCTTTGAAGCTTTTGGTGCAGGAGTTCTGACTTCACTGTGTTCCTCCTGTTCCATGCTTTGCTCCTTTTTGTCCCCAAAATAGGAGTCTAATGTTGGAATCTTCTGTCTGCTTTGCTTCCTTTTCCTGCTCATTTTGCCACTCAATTACTTGACTTTTGGGCTTTTTGCCACAGTAGGACTCTGCCACCAGACAGGGGAGCTTTTGTCCCAAACACTGGGGTTTTCTCAGCTTCCGGAGGTATTAGATGGGTGCCCTCTCTGAGTTC
This sequence comes from Petaurus breviceps papuanus, assembly GCF_028583685.1. Classification (NCBI taxonomy): domain Eukaryota; kingdom Metazoa; phylum Chordata; class Mammalia; order Diprotodontia; family Petauridae; genus Petaurus; species Petaurus breviceps. The sequence continues at coordinate 36,381,761 of NW_027187380.1, forward strand.
TCCATGCGCTCTGGCAAGCTGGACACACACCCCAGGACCTCCACCCTAGACTGCAATCCAGATCCAAGCAGGTTAAAGCAAGAGCAATTACCCCTGAGACTGGTGCTTGGTCCCCCTACACTCTGTAGGCCAGGAGCTGAAGCTGCTACATGCACTGGCTGGCTGTGCTGGCATCTCAGTGGCTTCTCGCCCCAGGGGTAAAAGCCACACACTCCCACTTACTGGTCCCAAAATCCAGACTGCACTGACCTCTCACTTTGTCCTTTGCATCTATGTGTTGATAAATCTGGAAACTGCCACAGCTGCTGCTGATCTGGAGTACCTCTGGCCGGAGGCTGGTCAGGCCCACCCTGGGGCTGGGCTCAGCTCCCAGAGCACTGTGCTGGATTCCTGCCAGCCTGACGGGCTGTCCTCAGTGGGAGGTTAGCTTCTCTGTGTCATTTTGTGGGTTCTGCAGCTCCAAAGTTTGTTTAGAGTCCCCTTTTTACATGGATTGGGGAAGGTGGAAGCCAGAGCCGCGGGAAGGTTGTGCTTCTACTCCGCCATCTTGGCTCCACCCCAGAACTAGGAGTTCTAATTAAGGAAAATGAGAGATGGAATATTTAGTACATGGAACAATAAGTAGGTTACAGCTTAATTTACAACAAAGAGGTAGAAATGTACTATCAGCCAGAATATATAGATATACTGGATATATATATAGTCTGTATCCAGATTGTGAAAGGCTTTACATGCAAAGGAAGAAGATTATATTTTATCCTACATGCATTGGGTAGCTAATGTAGTTTTTTAAGCAGGATAGACATATGCTAAGGCCTTTGTGTTAGGGATATAAATTTGATAGATGTATGGAGAATGCAAGGAGACCAATAATCAGCCTATTATAGTTGTCTAGGCAAAAGAGGATGGGGGTGTGACCTCAGTGGTTGTAGTATAAAGGAGGGAATAGATTCAAGAGATAATGAGAAAATGGAATTTTAAAAGCTTAGCAACATATCAGCTCTGGTGTGAATGTAAAGTGAAGAGACAAAGATGACTCCTAGGTTGTGACATGGGTGACTGGAATGAATGAATGAAAATGTTTATGTACTCACTACATAAAAAACAGTATGCTAAAGGAGAAAGCTACAAATAGGAAAACAAAATAGTCCTTACTCTCCAGAGCTCCCATTATAAAAAAGGGAGAAAAAAATATAAACACACATATGGTTTAATGGAAAGACATCAGTGGTCCTTTAGATACAATGGCAAAACAGATGGTAATGAATCTTCTTTAATGGTATTTTCATTAACAAAACCATATCTGTTTCTGAATGTTTGATGTTAATAGTGCGAAAGACCTTGACAGAAAGACCTTTCTTTTCTGGGTCTTCAATAGTTGTGACTTCTCAAAAGATGGGGGCTGTAGCACCTATAGAGAAATGTCCAGGGTAAAATTCCACGAGGAATATTTCCCTGGATAATGGCCATTGAGGCCAGGATGTAAGCAGGGCTAGTGGAATGTTAGAGAGGCACAGAAGGAGCACTGCTATTCTTATGGCTTTTAAACTTACATGCCTATTGGTGCAGATGGTCAGAGATTGTTGTTGGTTATCCACAAGGACGGTTTCCCTCAACTAGATTCCTGAGGCATTTGGGCTTAGGATGCTAGGCTTAGTGCACCAAAGTGAGTAGCGGCAGATTTTTCAGAGAGGAAATGTTGTCCTTTTTGGATAACTTCATGGTCTGGCAAAAACATGGGGTTTAGCAATAAAAAGATCACTGGTAACCTTAAAGACAGTAGTTTCAGTGGAGTAGTGGGTGTGGAAGTCAAATTTCAGGAACTGAGAAGTGAGTGGAAGGTAAGAAAATGGAGGTAGTGAGTAACTTCTAGGAGTTTGACTATGAAGGGGAGTAGAAATAAAGGATGGTAGTTGAGTGGGGTACAGTGAAGGATTTTCCAGGAGGACATTCATTACAACATGTTGCAGTAAGAAAAGTTGGATTTGAAATCAGAGGACTGAATGTAAAACCCCTCTACTTACCTGAACCTCTAGCTTCAGTTTACTGATCTGTAAAATGGGGATAATTACAGTCTATCTCACAAAGTTGTTGAGAAAATAAAATGAAATTATGTTTATAAAGCTCTTTACTTTAAGGTACTCTATAAATGTGAGTTACTGTTTATCTTCTTCTTTATGACACATTACCATTTTCAAATGGTATCCATATAGAAAAGGCCCTGGACTACATTGATGTCTTGTATATTTAGTATCCTGTGGGCACTTGCACAGATAGACAAAATAACTATCTTTGTAAATGAATAGAAGTACTGGAATGTAGGCTCATTTTTTTCTGTAGACTCTTTCAATGTGTCTTTAGGACATAATAGCTGACAATATAATGAGGAATGATATGGACCTCATACAGTTCCCACATTATTGTGATCTCCTCTGCTTGATCTCTATATTTTGGAATCTTTTTATTCTAGGTGACTTCATTGTCTCTCTTAGGTACAATTACCATCTCTATACAGATGATCCCAAGTCTATTTTTCCAACTCTAGTTTCTCTACTGAACTCTAGGCACACAGGATCACAACCTCTTTGTTATCCTAAATCTTTGGTCGAATGACTCCATGAGTTCCCTGTGCTGATAAAATCACAGGACTTGGGAGGGAAAAAACACATATAAGAATATATATAGTTCCTTTTTCTAGTCACTTCTGGGAAAATCTTTCTTGAGAATTCAGGTCTTCTCATAGTCAAATGCAAATGCCATTATCAGAGTGAATTTGTAAACACATCCTTGAGCTCTCTAGCTTTCTCATCCTGAAATTCACTGAGAGATCACTGGGGGCCTTTAGTTATCTAAAAGATACTGGTCATGGAGACAGACATTCTGGAACTTGGAAGAGGTTTTGCCCTCATTGTAGTATCCCAATTGGAAAATAATTCAGAGATAACTTGTTTTCATAACATGGAGAAGACCTTTGGTTAGAATGGAGTATTTAGCATGGAATACAATTATCTGTTACATATTATGTACTATGTGAGGAAATATGCCCACATCCTATGGCATGTTACATGGAACTTGATCTAGCAGAAATGAACCGTTTAAAAATTTTTTTCCACTTAATAGCATTTTATTTTTTCCAATTACATGTAAAGATAGCAACATTCACTTTTTTATCTCAATTTTATTATTTATTTTTAGTTTTAAACATTCACTCCCATAAGCTTTCAATTTTCTCCCCTTCATTTCCCCTCCCTCTCCAAGATGGTTTGTAATCTGATATTGGCTCTACACATATGTTCTTATTAAACACATTAGTTATATTGCATAGAAGAATTATAACAAATGAGGAAAGCCATGAGAAAGAAAAAAAATAATAAAACAAAACAAAAAAAAATAGTCTGCTTCACTCTGCATTCCAATTCCATGGTTCTTTCTCTGGATGTGGCTGGCTTTTTCCATCATGTGTCCTTTGGAATTGTTTTAGGTCCTTGCATTGCTGAGAAGGGCTAAGTCTATCAAAATCAGTCCTTGTACACTGTGGCTGTTACTGTGTACAGTGTTCTCCTGGTTCTGCTTCCCTCTCTCAACATCTGTTCATATAAGTCTTTCCAGGTTTCTCTGAATTCCATATGCTCACCATTTTTAATAGCATGATAGTGCTATATTATATTGATATACCACAACTTGTTTAGCCATTCCCCAATTGATGGACCTCACCTCAATTTCCAGTTCTTGGCCACCACAAAGAGAGCTGCTAGAAATATTTTTATACATGTGGGTCCTTTCCCCATTTTTATGATCTCTTTGGGATACAATCTTAGGAGTGGTATTGCTGAGTGAAATGGTATGCACAGTTTTATAGCTCTTTGGGCGTAGTTCCAAATTGCTCTCCAAAGTGGTTGGATCAACTCAAATGTCCACCAATAAATTAGTGTTCCAACACTCCCACATCATCTCCAATATTTATCACTTTCTTATTTTGCCATGTTAGCCAAACTTTGCAAACAAAAAATAAGGTGTGATGTGGTACCTCAGAGTTATTTTGATTTGCATATTTCTAATCAATAATGATTTAGAGTTTAATTTCTTCCTCTGAAAACTGCCTGTTCATATCCTTTGACCGTTTATCAATTGGGTAATGACTCGCATTCTTGTAAATTTGGCTCAGTTCTCTACCTATTTTAGAAATGAGGTCTTTATCAGAGACACTAGTAAAAATTCTTTTCCAGTTTTCTGCTTCCTTCCTAATCTTGGTTGCATTGGTTTTGTTTGTGCAAAAACTTCTCAATTTAATGTAGTCAAAATTATCCATTTTGCATTTCATTTCATAATGTTCTCTATCTCTTATTTGGTCATAAATTTCTCCATTCTCCAAAAATCTATTTCTTGTTCCCCTAATTTTTTTATAGTATCAGCCTTTCTACCTAGATCATGTACCCATTTGGACTTTATTCTGGTATATGGTGTCAAATGTTGGTGTATGCCCAGTTTCTGCCATACTATTTTCCAGTTTTCCCAGCAGTTTTTGTCAGACAATGAGCTTTTTATCCCAGATGCCAGAGTCTTTGGGTTCATCAAATAGTAGATTGCTATAATCATTGACTACTGTGTCTTGTGTACCTAACCTATTCCACTGGTCTACACCTCTATTTCTTACCAAGTAACAAGTGGTTTTGATGATTGCTACTTTATAATACAATTTAAGATTTGATATGACTTAAGCCACCTTCCTTAGAATTTCTTTTTATTAATTCTCTTGATATTCTGGACCTTTTGTCCTTCTAGATGAATTTAGATATTATGTTTTGTAGCTCTAAAAAATAATTTTTTGGTAGTTTGATTGGTATGGCACTGAAAAAGTAAATTAATTAAGGTAGAAATGTCATTTTTATTATATTAGCTCATCCTAACCACAAGCAAGTGATGATTTCCCAATTATTTAGATCTGACTTTATTTGTGTGAAAAGTGTTTTATAATTGTGTTCATATAATCCCTGCATTTGCTTTGGTGGGTAGACTCCCAAATATTTTATAATATCTAGAGTAACTTTAAATGGATTTCTCCTTTTATCTCTTGCTATTGGACTTTGTTAGTAATACATAGAAATGCAGATGATTTATGTGAGTTTATTTTATACCCTGCAATTTTGCTGAAGTTGTTTGTTATTTCAAGCAGTTTTTCATTTGATTCTCTAGGATTCTCTAAGTATATCATCATATCATCTGCAAAGAGTAATAACTTAGTTTCTTCTTCACCTATTCTAATTCCTTCAATTTCTTTATTTTTCTCTTATTGCTAAAGTTAGCATTTCATCACAGTGGTGATAATGAACATCCTTGTTTCCCTCCTAATTTTATTGGAAATACATCTAGCTTATCCCCATTACATATTATGCTTGCTGATCATTTTAGGTAGATGTTACTTATCATTTTAAGGAAGGCTCCATTTATTCCTAAGCTCTCCAGTGTTTTCAATAGAAATGAGTATTGTATTTTGTCAAAAGCTTTTTCTGCTTCTATTGAGGTAATCATATGGTTTTTGTTAGTTTTGTTGTTGATGTGATCAATTATATTGATAGTTTTCCTCATATTGAACCAGCCCTATATTCCTACATTCCTGGTATAAATCCTACCTGATCAAAGTTTATTATTCTTATGATATGTTGCTGTAATCTTTTTGCTAATATTTTATTTAAAATTTTTGCATCTATATTCATTAGGGAAATTGGTCTAAAATTTTCTTTCTCTGTTTTGGCTCTTTCCATTTTAGGTATCAATACAAATACAATATTTTTATCATAAAAAGAATATGGTAGGATCAACCTTCACTTTTATAAGATTTTAAGTTCCAAATTTTTTTCTCCCTCCTTCCCTCCCCACCCCCATAATAGCAATCTGATATAGGCTATACATGCACAAACATAAAACCACTAGATTTCATTTGAACTGCCCAAAAGAGAAATAGCTACTTTGTTTTTTCCATCACAATCATTTCAAAGCAAAATTCTCCTAACCTGAATACTTTTCAAACATTCTGTAATGGGTTGATTGTAATATTAGTTCTGCTTATTAAAATTCAAAGTTAATTTTACATCTTTTCATTCACCCTCTTTCAAGTTGTTGAATTTGTAAGGCCCTGATTTATCTTAAGCTTGGGAAAGATGGGGCTTGATTGAGACTTCTTTCCTGTCAGGGAGTAAGCTGGTCCTGTGCCACTCTCCAACAAACATTGGTACCATGGTGTAATTAAGCTTGAAGAAACATTGGGGAAAGGAATGGGAATAGGGATAGAGATAGGGAATGAACCAATGGTATAGATAACTCTTAGTTGAAGAAACTCCCCCTGCCAATTTATGTCAGCAACTTCTCTGCAATTTATAGTCTTAGAGAGATGTGTAGAGCACAGAGAAGTTTAATTTCTCATTTGTCCAAGGTCATATGGACTGTATTTGTCAAAGGCAGAGTTTAAATCCAAGTCTTCCTGGCTCCAAGGCCAGCTCTCTATGTACTGTGTCAAAGTCTTTACTATGTTTCAACTTAATTCAGTTTAACAGATTTTTATTAAGTGCTTACCATGAGTCAAGCAGTCTGTTAGATACTCATCAAAGATCCAAAAAAAAAAAAAAAAGATTTCAACTTGCCCTAATGGAGGTTGTAGTCCAGTGGGGGGAAAAGGGAGAATATATAAAAACAATAACTCTAATGCAAATTATAACATGATAATCATATAGGAGTTTTACACATAAAATGCTCTAGGAAATCTGAAGAGTATGCCAGCATTTCTTTTTTTTCTATTTTTTTTAATCAGTTATTTGTTGTTTATTAAGTATTTAGGGTTAGTATGATACTTGAGGAATTGGTTGCATTGTTGTACATATACAGATCTTTTTATATAATATGGAAACTTACAACTATTGATCTATATATACATACATATATATATATATATATTATATATATATGGACCCTCCTTACAGTTCCAGAGCAGAAAAGAGTGCTTGTGATCACACTCTTATATATAGATCAGTAGTTGTCAATTTGTGTCTGTATATATATATACAAAATCAGGTCCTCTGAAAATGTGATACATGGGGCCATGCTATAGAACCCTAATGGAAGGGAACACAAAGGTAATCAATGCATCAATAAAGAATTACTACTGTATGGTATTTTGTAACCAGGAGTGTTGTCTTCTGGACCTATGGGAACCTGTAGCATCTACATACAAGGCAGGTAGTTTATATACCTGTGAGGCACTGGCTCTGCTTGGAACCAACTACTGAGACTATACAAGTCATATCCAGCATCATATGTAAACAACAATAGAATTTAACAAACAGTCACACTGTACTATTCTCCATTTCTAACTTTAGGAAGAGACTAGAGTGTGTTCACAGGTTTTACATTTCTGGTGTTTGATCACCAATCAGAGGGAGGATTTGACCTATTTGAAAAGTGCATCATACATAACCCCTTAACCACTGTCATGTTCTCTTGATGGCAGCACATTAAAAGGTTTTAAATTTGCAGCTCCTTCTGGATTTGCCAAAGAATATCTGTTCTCTTCTTTAAATGGCTCTTGTCCTCTGGATTCAGGTTTACCTTCACCACATCTGAAATGCCATTCTGCCCCCCAAGATACATGGGACACTAAGGAAGACATCCTTATTAATGCCATATAGGCTTTTAATCATGGTGGAAATTGGATGCACTCTCCTAAGATTCTTCATAATGCTTTCTGCCAGATCTGCCACAGACAGCCAATGGCCCAGGAAGTGTAGCCCTTCAGCTTGATCACCTCATAAGCACTTTCAACTACCTGTTTATGAGCATCTTTCCAATTCTCTGAATCAGCATCAGTTTCTATTTGAGGATGAAGATTCTTCAAAGACACACTGGCAAGATTCACACCACTCCACACAGGAACACTGGAGTCTCCATGTTCCCGAAGGACTCATCTATGACAACTTGAAGAATGGACACCAAGTCTTTCCCCCATTAGGTAATGGAAACAGATAGAATCCAGATTGCAACTACTTCCAATAACACGGTTTTTAGAAAAGCCACTTAACTTCCAGACCACATATGTCAAAATATCTACTGGATTGGAAGCAATAAGAGCAATAAGCATCTTGCACTTAGGGTTCTATTTAACAATATTGGCAATGATGAATTTAAGGGTATTCGCATTACACTGGACTAAATTAAGACAATTTTCTCCCTCCTGATGACATGCCCCAGCCATAACAATGACCAGTTTTGAGTTTGCAGTTACACTGTAGTCTTTGCTTAGAAATAATCTTTGGCATTTTGAGGAAAGAGCTGCCATGTTGGAAATCCATCATCTCTCCCTTTAATTTGTTTTCTATTACATCAACTAAGGCAATTTCATCAGCCATATCCTTTGTTAAGATACTGATGGCACATGCCATGCCAACTGCACCAATCCCAACAACAGTGATCTTGTTCTGTGAAACCTGTTCTTCCTTTAGGAGATTCAAAATCAGCTGAACCTTAACAGTAGATGCCATTTTGGGGGATATCAAGGTTGCTAGTCAGGCTGTGAAAGTTTTAGTTATATGTGAGACTACTGCTCCCAGACTCACACCTATGCCAGCATTTCTTAATGGCAGGAGTGGAGTAGGATCAGAGAAAGCTTCACTGAAGAAGTGGCATTTGAATGGAATGTTGATGGATAAGTATGATTTTGGTATTCCTAGATATGCAAGTGTTTTTAATCCAAATAAGTAAAGTTAACACTGCAAAGATAAAAATAATTAAAAAATTAAAAATATTAGCCCTTAATGAAGCTAGATTACATGGACTTTCTAGAAGAAACAAATCTCAGGTTAAGAAAAAATATAATTGGGGAAGTGGATTCAAGGGAATGGATTAAAGGCAGGGACTTGCCTGAGCTCTCCCCCAAACCCCTCAAAATATCTTTTTTAAAATGACTCTATACAAATTCCAGAACAGCAGAAGCCACAAAAAGACTGAGTGAAACAAATTTCCATCCCAAGACAACTTAGAAGATTGACAAGAAATGTCTATTGCACCCAGGTGAGAGAAGAGCATAGTCCAGCACAAGTGACTCCAGCACAGGCCAGACCCCAGCAAACCCAGAGCAGGCCTCAGGGTGACTAAATCACTAGCAGCAGTAGCAGTTTCCAGCTCACAGATGCCAAAGACAACTTAGAAGGTCAGCAGGAAAGTTCTGTTGCATATGGGTGAGAATGAGCACAGGCCACACCAGCACAGCTCCAGCCCCAGAAGAACAGGAGTAGGCCTTAGGAATGATTGAATTAATAGAAGCAGTGACAGTGGATGTTTCTGGAACTCTCAGCCCACAAATGATAAGGGGGGGTCAAACAACTGGTCAGAATTGAGATTACTGGGATCTTTTTGCTAGCACTGAGGTAGGACTCTATTGCTTTGCCCATATTCAGTGCAGTTCTAGGTGGCAGTCCTGGGGCAGGAAGGAGTACTGGCATAGCAGAGTGTGCAGCCACAAGGGAGGGGGGACCCTCCTTACAATTCCAGAGCAGAAAAGAGTGCTTGTGATCACTCACAGACTGGGAGAGTAGTAAACATCTCTCCTTGGATCATACCACCTTGGAAGAACTAAAAGCTTACAGGTCCCTAGAAGTATCTCTGAAAACAGCTGCACAAAATCCTTGAAGCTTGAGAGAGTGTACCCTCCACCACAGAAAGAGAGCCCTACTTTAACAAAGAGTTAAAAGTCAAGTAGTAGGCTGGGAAAATGAGCAAACAACAGAAAAAAAAACACCTCTGACTAAAGAAAGTTATTATGGTGACCAGGAAGATCATAATACACACTCAGAAGAAGACAACAAAGTCCAAGCTCCTATACCCAAAGCCTCCAAGAAAAATATGGATTGATCTCAGGCCACAGAAGAGCTCAAAAAGGATTGTCAAAATCAGGTAAGAGAGGTAGAGGAAACAATGGGAAGAGAAATGAGAGTAATGCAAGAAAATTGTGCAAAATGGGTCAAGAGCTTGGTAAAGGAGGCATAAAAACATACTGAAGAAAATAACACCTTAAAAAATAGTCTAGGCCAAATGGCAAAAGAGGTCCAAAGGTCCAAAAAGCCAATGAGGAGAAGAATGCAGAATTAGCCAAATGGAAAAGGAAGTCCAAAAGCTCAATGAAGAAAATAATTCCTTAAAAATTAGAATGTAGGGGCAGCCAGGTAGCACAGCAAGTAAGAGCACCAGCCCCAGTGTCGGGATGACCTGGAGATCGAATCTGGGCTCAGATACTTAGCACCACACCCAAAAATAACTGGCCGTGTAACCTTGAGCAAGTTACTTAACCCCAATTGCTTAAAAAAAAAATTAGAATGTAGCAAATGGAAGCTAATGACTTTATGAGAAATCAAGAAACAATCAAACAAAGCCAAAACAATGAAAAAATAGAAGACAATGTGAAATATCTCATTGGAAAAACAATTGACCTGGGAAATAAATCCAGGAGAGAACATTTAAAAATTATTGGACTATCTGAAAGCCATGATCAAAAAAAGAGCCTAGGCATTATCTACATGTAGCTTCTACATTAAAGTATCAGAGGTCTTTGAATATGATATCCCAAAGGGCAAAGAAGCTAGGATTACAACCAAGAATCACCTGCCCAGCAAAACTGAGTATACTCCTCCAGGAGGAAAAAAAATGGCTATTTAATGAAATAGAGGACTTTCAAGCATTCTTGATAAAAAGACCAGACCTCTATAGAAATTTTTACTTTCAAACACAAGACTCAAGAGAACTATAAAAGGGTAAACAAGAAAGGGACTTAATAAGTTTAAACTGTTTACATTCCTACATGGGAAGAGGATATTTATAACTCAAGACTTTTCTCATTATTAGGGTAGTTAGAAGGAGTATATATAGACAGAGGGCACAGAAGTGAGTTGAATATGAAGGGATGATATCTAAAAAATAAGGAATGAGAGAGGAATTTACTGGGAGAAAAACAAAGGGAAAGGTAAAATGGGGTAAATTATAGCTTTTACAGTGGAGGAGAAGAGGGGGGAGGTGAGAAGGAGGGAGTGAACTTTATTCTTATCAGAATTGACTCATCAAATTGACTCAAATTGACTACACATACAATTTGGCATAGAAATCTATTTTACCATACAGGAAAGAAGGAGGGGAAGGGGATAAGAGAAGGTAGGGGGGGTGATAAAATGGAGGGCAGATTGGGGAAGAGGGAAGTCAAAAGCTAAACACTTTTGAGGAGGGATATGGTAAAAGGAAGAGAAAATATTATAAGTGGGGGTGAAAGTATAGCATGGAAGGAAAGAGAGTTAGCAAAAGTAACTGTGAAAGAAATTTTGAAGCAAGTTTCTCTGATAAAGGCCTCATTTCTCACATATATAGAGAACTGAGTCAAATTTATAAAAATAAGAGACATTCCCCAATTGATAAATGATCAAAAGATATGATCAGTTTTCATGTGAATCAGTCAAAGCTATCTAAATCTATATGAAAAAATATTCTAACTATTGATTGGAGAAATGCAAATTGAAACAATTCTGAAAAACTATCACATACCTATTAGATTGACTAGTAGGGCATAAAGTCAACCATGTGTAGCTCTCTGGAGGACTGCTACTGTGAATAACTTTAAGGATCAAATTGCATAGTATAGTGAACTCTCTATTCAGCAATAAACTAAAGCAAAACATTTAAGAAATTAAGGCACAACATTCAGAACAATATAACATAACAATTTATTACTAAGGTGGTCACATAGTCTTTTTTTTTTTAAGCAATTGGGGTTAAGTAACTTGCCTAAGGCTACACAGCCAGTTTTTGTGTGTGTGGGTATTAAGTATCTGAGGCCGGAACCAATCCTGGGTCCTCCCAGCTCTGGGGCCAGCTCTCTTACTCACTGTGCCACCTAGCCTCCCCCACATAGTCTTAAAACATATCATTCAGTAAGTCACCATTTCCTCAATCGATATACAATATCCAAGTAAAGTCCTCTTTCATCTTGACTCCAGATTGGCTTCCAATCATCTTTAAGCTAATCATCCTTAAGGGGTAGCAGAGAGTACAAACACTATCCACCTATGTCACAGTAAGTTACAGTATCATCAATCAATATTGAGTATCCAAGCAAAGTCCTCTTTCATCTTGACTCAAGGCTGGCTTCCAAACCTCTCAGCTCCTCTTCCACATGCTGACCACTCCCAGCTCTTAACTGGATTCACCCAACTCTTGCCTGGATTCACAGGTAGGTAGCTTTCCATTCTGAGTCTCTATCTCAGCTTACAGGGACTGCTCCATTGCAAGCTCTTCCACAGTTTCTGTTTCTAGGAAGACAAAACTTAACAGAGCTAAAACAATATTTACACACATTAAGTTTAACAAAGCTACAACAATATTTACACACATTGTTGGTACTATCATCTCAAGTCACTTTGTCTGACAAAGTAACACATCAACAGACAAGGCTTCTGTCTGACAAATAAAACACAAATCAACAGTAAAGTCCCAGGACTGCTGTAATAACAGTAAAGTTTTCTTCCAGGACTTCTATCTAAAAACAACAGACAGGGTGCTTTCTGTCTGACAAAGTAATACAAATCAACAGAGTGCTTCTGACAAAGTAACATCAGAACAGACAGAACAGAGTGCTGATGTCACAAATATTGTCCCTATCAATTCTGCATGGTCCCAGCTCTGCTCAAGTGTTTCTCTGCTCTGCCCCTTCCTATTCCACCCTTCCTGTTCTACTCTTTCAGCAAGCTCTTCCAACCATGGGCCCCATGTGATGACATTAGGCCTATTAAAGGGAGGGAAGGTCTTCAAATTCCCTTAGGCCTTTTAAGAGCAGGAAGGTCTCCAAACTCCTTTAGGCCTATTAAGGGCAACACAACGTATACTGTTTCCATCCTTGTTTTGATAGGCATTTGAATAGTTGAAACAAGCAGCAAAGTACTACTTTACTTGCCATTACACAGGGCAGAAGAGGTAAATGGCAAATGTTGGAGATGTGGGGAAAATTAGACATTAATGCACTATTGGTAGAGGTGTGAACTGATTCAACTATTCTGTAAAGCAATTAGGAACTATGCCCAAAGGACTACAAAATCATGCATATCCTTTGACCTAGCAATACCAATACTAGCAACACCACACATGTACATGTACAAAAATATAGCAGCAGAGCGGCCAGGTAGCACAGCAAGTAAGAGCACCGGCTCCAGTGTCGGGATGACCTGGGGATCGAATCCCGGGCTCAGACACTTAGCACTCACTCAGAAACATCTGGCCGTGTAACCTTGAGCAAGTTACTTAACCCCGATTGCTTAAAAAAAAAAATTGGGGGGTGGCCAGGTGGCTCAGCGAGTAAGAGCACCGGCTCCAGTGTCAGGATGACCTGGATCAAATCTGGGCTCAGATACTCAGCGCCACACCCAGAAATAACTGGCCGTGTAACCTTAAGCAAGTTACTTAACCCCGATTGCTAAAAAAAAAAAAAAAATTTAAATATAGCAGCTCTTTTCTGGGGGCAAAGAATTAGAAATTGTTGGGATAATCATCAATTGAGGAATGGCTGAACAAGTTGTGATATTTGATTATGATAAAATACTGTCGTACTATAAGAAATTATGAACAAGATCCTCTCGGAAAAACTTGGAAAGACTTGCATGGACTGATGCAAAGTGAAATGTACTATGTACAATATTGTAAGATGATCAGTTATGAAACTATTCTCAGTAATACAACAATCCAAGACAATTCTGAAGGACTTACCATAAAAAAATACTATCCATTTTCAGAGAAATAACTGGTGGTGTCTGAATACAGATTGAAGCATACCTTTTTTTTACTTTATTTTTCTTGATTTTTTTTGGTCTGTTTTCTTTTACAACATTACTATTATGGATATGTTTTACATGACTACACATGTGTAACCTATATCAAATTGCTTGTCTTCTCAATGGAGGGTGGAGGGAAGGAAGAAGGGAGAGACTTTGGAACTCAAAGTTTTAAAAGGCAATGTTAAAAATTGTTTTTAGATGTAACTGTGGGAAAATAAAATACTAAATAAAAAAAGAGAGAATAATGAAATGGTCCCTAAACCATTATTGTTGCCCTCAGTAAGAGTTTATCAGAGTTCCATTAAATGGTATATGTGTGTGTGTAATGGGCATGTTGTATACTTCATTGGTAAATCTAATCTGTTATGCATCACTTTATTAGCCTTTGAGCAGCTCCAGTTACTATGGATACCAATTTATCACAATTGTCTTTTGCACACAATCTGATAAAATTAGCTTATTTAGTCATGGTTTCCATTTAGCTTAGTAGGAGACTGAAATTCTCCCTCTTCCACTTGGGTAATCACCCAAATGTCATGTTCAGAAAAGAGCTCCAATAAAATCTGTTTTTTAAGCTATCATTTATGTAGCACTTTAATGTTTGCAAAACACTTTGTACATGTTATCTAATTGGATCTTCACAACAACCCCATAAAATAGATGCTGTTTTAATCCCCATTTTACAGGTGAAGAAGCTGAGGGAGAGATTAAGTGAGTTGCCAAATTCACAAAAATAGAAAGTGACTAAGGCAGAATTCAAACTCAGGTCTTCCTGACTCCCAAGTACAGCATTCTATCTATTGCAACACCTAACTGCCTCAAACTGAAGTGAAATCTAGGATACAGTGTGCTTTTCCACATTTGACAGTAACTCTGCAGATGGACTGTGTGTTGATGGTATGAGAGATTAATGGAATTAACAGCTGAGGAAGACTAAGCAGAAAGATCTGAATTTAGGAAGATAACAGTGATTTGCCACATGCGTCACAATTGTTGTAGCAGTGTCAATTTTACATAAAATTATAAACTATCAGAGCTAAAAGGGACCATCAAGGAAATGTACTTTAGTCCTCTCATTTTGCGAAACAGCCTCACAGAGGTTGTGACTTACATAAGATCATATAATTACTACACAATTAATATATAGTTACCATGTGGCACAGCTAGGAATTGGATCTAGATGTCTTGACTCTACACTTACTTTCTTTCCCCCCCCCCTTTCTATACACACACACACACATACATACACACACACATACACACTCACTTACTATGTCAGACTTCCTTCCTTGGACATTTGATACTCAAAGTTCTTCCTTGCCTGCTTAGTACAACTTGGTATTTCTGGAATGGAATTATAAAGTTTCTTTCATGTCCCCGATCCCAGCCCAGAGTCACATATTACATGGATTAAGAGGAATTGTCTTCTGAAAGTCAGTTAGTGAATTCCAATTTGTCTACTTTTACCTTTTGATGTCTTTCTTTTGCTCAAAATGATACATCTCTCATCTCTGTGGCTTTATACTAGCTGTCCCTCATTTCCTTCTTATGTCCTTGGAATTCCTAGGTTCTTTCAAAAATTTGGCTCAAGCATATCCTTGTCCATGAAGCTTTCTTGATCCCCTCTTCCCCTAGATGCTTTTACATCCCCCTTTGTTCCGCCAAAATATTAGCTCGTATAGTATATAGTCTGTATATGTACATGTTCTATACCCATATAACATGTCAGTCAATAAATATTTATTAAGCACCTACTAAGTACCAGACACTATGTTATAGACACTGGGGATACAAAAAGAGGCATAAGACAGTCCCTGCCCTCAAGGAGCTCACAATCTAAACAAGCAAACAAGTATGTACAAACAAGCTATATACAGGATAAATAGGAGATAATTTTAAAAGGGAAAGCATCAGAATTAGGAGGGTTCAGGAAAGGCTTCCTCTAAAAGTTGGGATTTTCATGGTACTTATAGGAAGCCAGGAAAGCCAGAAGGTGGAGTTGAAGAGCAGAGCATTCCAAGCATGGTGGACAGCCAGAGAAATATAACTGGAGCCAAGAGATGTAGTAACCTATTCAAGGAACAGCCAGGAGGTCATTGCTTAGATCAAAGGAGAGGAGGTAGATATAAGAAGACAAGAAAGATAGGAGAGTTAGGTCATGAAGGGTTTTGAATGTCAAACAGAGGATATAATATTTGATCCTGGAGGTAATGGAGAAACAATGGAGTTTTTTGAGTATCAAGTAGTGGGGTGACATGGTCACCCTACATTTTCAGAAAATCTCTTTAGTGACTGAATGGAAGATGAATTAAAATGGAGAAAGACTTGAGGTGGACAATGTGAGGTAAGGAGGGCTTGTATCTGAGAGGTGGCAAGGTCAGAGGAGAGAGAGGGCCTATTTCAGAGATGTTGTAAAGGTGAAATTGATAGACCTTGGCAATAGATTGGATATGGGAGGTGAAAGATAGTGAGGAATCCAGAATGACCCTTGGCTGCAACCTTGAGGGACTGTGAGAATGCTGTTGTCTTCTACAATAATAGAGAAGGTAGGAAGGGTATAGGGTTTAGGCGAGAAATAATGATTTTAGTTTTAGACATGTTGAGTTTAAAATATCTCCTGGGCATCTAGTTTGAGGTGTCTGAAAAGCATTTGGAGATATGAGATTGGAGGTCAGAAGAGAGATTGGGGCATAAAAGATAGATTTGAGAATCATCAACATATAGATGATCATTAAATCTATGGGAACTGATGAGATCACCAAGTGAAATATTATAGAGAGAGAAGAGAAGAGGACTCAGGATAGTATCTTCAGGGGCACCTATGTTAAAGGGCATGATCTGGAGGAGAATCCAGCAGAAGATACTGAGAAGTAGTGGTTAGGAGGAAAACCTGGAAAGACTGGTGTCCTATGTGGCAGGTGAAAAATTGAGGAAACTTCAAAGCATATTGATATATTAGGCAATGCATGGCAATCACCCAACAAATCTGGAACTCATCTTTGGCACTTGACCCTGAATATGGGGAGAGAGAAACTTTTAAGCATCAAAAACAATCAGATAAGATCAGTCAATTAAAAGGAAACAATTAGCAAGGATACATTAGGTAATCTAATTTCTAATTGGAGGAAAGATTAAGGACCTTCCAAGTTGGGTGGAGGAGAGTGAAAAGGTGCAGTTCCCTGAAATCAGGAGGGAAAAAAGTGGTATGAGATGTAAAAGAAGAAAGTTCACAGCAAATGGTCTTAATTTTTTCTGTAAAATATGAGGCAAGGTTTTCACCTGAGAGAGCAGAGGGAAGGGAAGCCTTGGGAAGTTTGAGGAGGGATAAAAAGCTTTAGAAGAGCCATTGTGAAGAGTGGCACAGTGAATTGATAAGAGTGGTATAATAGGATTGCCTTGCAACAGTGAGAGAAGCCAAATGAGGCTGTACAGCAGAAATTTGTAGTGGACTCAATCAGAATGATTGTATGCTTTTCTTCACCTTTGTTTAGCAGCAGGCCTATAGGTAGGAGTGATCCAAGACTGCAGCTTGGCAGGGTGCAGCACAGTGCAAATTCCTTCATTTTAGTGATTGTATCCCCAGCACCCAGAATAGTGCCTGGCACTAAATAAATGCTTGTTCATTGATTGATTGCCCACATTACAGTTAAAAAAGGATGGATCATCAAACCCTAGCACTAAGATATAAATTAAGATATTAATTTATTAACTTATTTAATAAATTAATTAAATTAAATGAAGAAACAAGTTAAAAGAGTTGCTTTTAGTCACCAGAGTAGTATATGTTTGCTATGCACTATTTATATCTGTAATAGTATTTCTCTTTGAGTGCTAGTCACTTTAAATGAAAAACTGGAGAAGGAGGATAGAAACAGAATGAATACTGAACTAATTGTGAAGATAACCTGGGATCTAGTCCTAAATGTTTTTGTACTCAAATTATCTACCATAGGTCGTCTTGTAAATCATATAATCTGTTAACATTGGCTGTAGTTCTTGTTCAGCAAATTGTACCCAAGTAAATTCTCTCTCTCTCTCTCTCTCTCTCTCTCTCTCTCTCTCTCTCTCTC
>NW_027187380.1:36399780-36513116 GCF_028583685.1 Petaurus breviceps papuanus
TCTCTCTCTCTCTCTCTCTCTCTCTCTCTCTTTCTCTCTCTCTCTCTCTCTCTCTCTCTCTCTCTCTCTCTCTCTCTCTCTCTCTGTCTCTCTCTGTCTCTCTCTGTCTCTCTGTCTCTCTCTGTCTCTCTCTGTCTCTCTCTCTCTCTCTCTCTCTCTCTCTCTCTCTCTCTCTCTTTCTCTCGCTCTCTCTCTCTCTCTCACACACACACACACACACACACACAGAAATATTACATTATTACTTGGGGAAATTTCTTGTTCAACCATAACATAATATATGAAATAACTTCTTTGTATGGGGAATTTTTACTTTATTACCAAACCTTAAGCAGCACTTACACATCAGGAGTGCATACAAAAGAGAAGAAAAAGAGGTTAATACTTTTCTGGAATGTTTGGATTCCTGGTCCTATGGCCTAAAAGCTCCAAGACGATAGGTGGACAAAAGGCTAAAGATATAGAAATACCTGGAAGCTTCCAATTCTAATAGCTGTTCTCAACCAAAAGAAGTTCCCCTGCCCCATTTTATAATTTTAATCTCACTAATTTTCAGTTTAAGAAGGATCAAAGATATGTGGCCCATATCCTATTACATTAGGGTCAAGATGGGGACAAATCAAAACTAGGAGAGGAAGATATAAAATTTGAATTTTATCCTACATGTAATGGAAAACTATCAGATATTTTTGACCTGGGGAGTAACACAATAAAATCAATGCCATAGAAAGATTAATCTGGCAGAATGATACAGGATGTGTTAGAAAAGAAAAAATTGGAGTCAGAGAAAGCACTTAGGAAATGAATGTAGTAGTCTGAAGACTAGACTTTAGGTTGAGAAAAGGACCAAAGTGAGAAACATTGTGAAGGAAAAATTCAATAAATCAATAAATATTTATCAGATGTCTACAATGTGTTAGGCACTGTTGTAAGGATTAGGGATACAAGTAAAATTTGTTGGGGGGTTTTAAAATTCGATTTTATTTTATTATCAGTTCTAAATTCTTCCCCTCCTGTATTTCTTTTTTTGTTTGTTTTGTTTTTGTTTTGTTTTGGAGGGGAAATTGGGGTTGTGACTTGCCCAAGGTCACACGGCTAGTAAGTGCTAAGTATCTGAGGCTGTATTTGAACTCAGGTCCTCCTGACTGCAGGGCCGGTGCTCTATTCACTGCACCACCTGGATGCCCCCTAAGGTGCTCTAAGTAAACCATTATAAAACCTGCAAAAAGTCATAGTTTTGTTTCCTCTTTGCCTATTCCTTTGCTTATTACTTAAATTTCTTTCTCTTACCTAATTGCTATCAGTAGCTTTTCTAGTACAATACTGAATGATAATGGTGATAATAGACAACCCTGCTTCACCCTTAATCTTATTGGAAAGGCTTCTAGTTTATCCCCATTACAGATAATGCTTGGTTTTGGTTTAAGAAAAACTCAATTTAGTCCTACATTTTGTGTGTGTGTGTGTGTGTTTTAAACAGGAATTGGGTGTTGTATTTTATTTTTTTTTTAAATGCTTTCTACATCAATTGAACTAATTACATGATTTTTGTTATTCTTCTTAATATGGTCAATTATGTTTAAAGTTTTCCTAATATTGACCAGTCCAGCACTCCTGGAATAAATCCAGTATAATCTTTGTGATATAGTACTACAGTCTCCTTCCTACTATATTATTTAAAATTTTTGCATTAATATTCATTAGAGAAATTGTTCTATAGAGATTTTTCATCCCTCTGTTTTGACTCTCCATGGTTTAGGTATCAAGACCATATTTATGTCATAGAAGGAACTTGGTAGGACCCCTTCTTTACCAATTGTTTTCAAAGTTTATATTATCATTAGTTACTATTTAAAAGTTTGGTAGAATTCACTTGTAAGTCCATCTAGTTCTGGAGCTTTTTCTCTGGGAGATCATTTGTGGTTTATAAAATTGTGTTTTCTAAGATAAAGTTATTTAAAGTATTCTGTTTCCTATTGAAGACAGTTTGTATTATTGTAAATATTCATACATTTCATTTATATTATCAAGGTCTTTTGGTGTATGGTTGAAAATGAAATAGTTCCTAATGATTGCATTTATTTCTTCTTTGGTTATGAATTCCCCTTTTTCATTTTTGATACTGATAATTGATTATCTTCTATCTTTTAAAAAAACAAATTCAGTAATGGCTTATTTTAATGTTTTTTTCCAAAAAGCAACTTTTTACTAATTACCTTAATAATTATAAGTTTTATTAATTTAATTGTTCAATTTTTTAGCTTTCAGTTTTGTTAGTATTTCCTTTGATTTTCAGGATTTCTATTTTGGTGTTCAGTTAAAAGTATTTAATTTATTATTTCTCTAAGTTTTTTTTTAGTTGAATGCCCAGTTTATTGACCTGCTGTGTCTCTTTTTGTTGATAAAAGCATTTAAATGTATAAAGTTTCTCCTCAGTACTGCTTTGACCTCATCTCACAAACTTTGGTATGTTGTCTCTTCTGTGACATCATCTTAATCTTTAGGACTAAGCTATTTAGTTCTCAGTTGACTTTTAACTTTTACTTCAAAGACTCTTTAGTAAATGTAATTTTTATTGCATTATAGTTGGCAAATGATGCATTTAAAATTTCTACTTTTCTCCTTTTGTTGGCAAAATTTATGCCCTAATGCATGGTCAGTTTTTCAAAGGTGCCATATAAAGAAATAGAAATATTCCTTTCTATTCCCATTTAGTATTCTCCAGAGGAGTATTATATCTAACTTTTCTAAAATTTTATAAATTTTTTTTGCTAAAATTCTATACTTAACATTGTTTTTGTTTTGTTGTTGTTAAATTTATCTAGGTCTGGGATAGGTAAATCGAGGTTTCCCCCACCACTGTAGTTTTACTCTCTTTTCTTTTTGTAATAATTTAACTTTCCCTTAAGAATTTAGATGCTTTTGGGGCAGCTAGGTGGTGCAGTGAATACAGCACCAAGCCTGGAGTCAGGAGGACCTGAGTTCAAATCTGGCCTCAGACACTTAACATAAAACTAGCTGTGTGACCTTGCGCAAGTCACTTAACCCTAATTGCCCTACCTTTCCCCCTCCAAAAAGCAAAAAATAAAATAATAATTTAGATGCTATGCCATGGGTGCCTATATCTTTAGTACAGATATTAATTCATTGTCAATGGTACCTTTTGGGTAGGTAGGTAGAGCAGTGTGTCCACTGTACCAGCCCTATAGTCAGAAAGATTAATCTTCCTACATTCAAATCTGGCCTCAGATATTTACTAACTGTGTGACCATGGGCAAGTCACTTAACCTTGCTTGCCTCAGTTTCCTCATCTGTCAAATTAACTGCAGAAGGAAATGGCAAGCCACTCCAATATCTTTACCAAGAAAATCCCAGGGGTGGCCAGGTAGCACAGTGAGTAAGAGCACCAGCCCCAGAGTTGGGATGACCTGGGATCAAATCCAGGCTCAGACACTTAGCACCCACCCAGAAACACCTGGCTGTGTAATCTTGAGCAAGTTACTTAACCCCAATTGCTTTAAAAAAAAAAAAACAAAAAAGAAAGAAAGAAAATCCCAGAGGGGGTCACAAAGAGGTGGATATGACTGAAAAAACTGAACAACAGCAACAACAACAACATGGTATCTTTTAGCAAAATATAATTTTCCTATTTCTATTTTAATTAGGTCTGTTTTTCTCATATTTTTAATCTGAAATCATTGCTACCCTTGCTTTTTTTTCTTTGGCTAAATGATAATAGATTCTGCTCCAGCCTCTTCCATTATTTCTCTGTGTACCCTATTGTTTCAGGTGTGTTTCTCATAAACAACATGGTTTTATTCTGGTCTCTAATCCATTCTCCTACCCTCTCCATTTTATGGGTGAATTTGTTCATTCACATTCACAGTTATGATTTTAACTATGTATTTCTCTCTATCCTATCTTTTATATTATTCCTTCTCTTTTTTCCCCTGCCCCATTTTGCTTCTGACTAATCCCTCCACTGTACCTTCCCTCTTATTTTCCCCCTTATGTTTTTTCTCAATTATGCTGAAATAGTTGTAATAACCTTTTTATGTTAATTTCTAGTTTACACCATTCATTTCCACAAGATTTTGAGTTACAAATTTTTCCCCATCTTTCCCCTACTCACCACCCCAAAAGAACAATTGCACTGAATACCCACTACCCCAATCTGCTCTCTCCTATATCCTCCCCCATTCCCCATCCAACTTTCCAGTACAGCAAGATGGAGATCCATACCCCAATGCCTGTATATCTTATTTTCTAGTACATGTAAAATAATGATGACGATAATGACAAAAATAAGAATTTTTTTAAACATTTGATTTTAAAACTTTGAATTCCAGATTCTTTCCCTTCTTCTCTCATCACCCACCCTTACTGGGAAGATAAGCAATTCAATATAGGTTGTACTTGTGTAGCTACACAAATCATTTCCATAGTGGATATATTGTAAAAGACTGACTATATTTCCCTCCATCTGATCATGCCCCCTACTTGTTCTATTTTCTACTTTGACCCTGTCCCTTTTCAAAAGTGTGTACTTCTAACTACCCTCCCCCCAACCTGCCCTTCCCTCCATCAGCGCTCCTCTTATCCTCTTCCCCCCCCTACTTTCCTGTATTATAAGAGACCCAATTTAGTGTGTATGTTATTCCCTCCTTAAGCCAGATTCAATAAGAGTAAGGTTGGCCCATTCCCTTATGCCTTCCTGTTCTTCCCCTCCATTGTAAAAGTTTTCCCTTGCCTCTTTTATATGAGATAATTTATCCTATTCTGTCTCTCCCTATCTCCTCTCATTATATTCCTCTCTCACCTCTTAATTTTATTTTTTAAATATCATCTCTTCCTATTCAATTGATCCTGTGCCCTCTATCTATGTATACCTGTACACATATGTACATACATTCACATATGTATTCATATGCATATATACCCTCCTATATAGACATATGTATGTATGTGTATATATATACATATACACATACACACACACACATATATACATTTATATTCCCTTCAACTATCCTCATACTGAGAAGAGTTTCATAAGTTACAATTATCATTTTTCCATTTAGGAATGTAAATAGTTCACCTTTGATAAGTTACATATGATTTCTTTTTCCTGTTTACCTTCTCATGCTTCTCTTGCTTCTTGTATTTGAATGTCAAATTTTCTATTCAACTCTGGTTTTTTCATCAAGAATGCTTGAAAGAGGGGGCAGCCAGATAGCACAGTGAGTAAGAGCACCGGCTTCAGTGTTGGGAAGACCTAGAGATTGAATCCCGGGCTCAGACACTTAGCACCCACCCAGAAACACCTGGCCATATGACCTTGAGCAAGTTACTTAACCCCAATTGCTTAGGGGTGGCCAGGTGGCTCAGCGAGTAAGAGCACCGGCTCCAGTGTCAGGATGACCTGGATCAAATCCCGGGCTCAGATACTCAGCACCACACCCAGAAATAACTGGCCATGTAACCTTGAGCAAGTTGCTTAACCCCGATTGCTTTAAAAAAAAAATTATTGAAAGAGGGGCAGCCAGGTGGCACAGTGAGTAAGAGCACCGGCTCCAGTGTCGGGATGACCTGGGGATCGAATCTGGGCTCAGATACTTAGCACGACACCCAGAAATAACTGGCCGTGTAACCTTGAGCAAGTTACTTAACCCTGACTGCTTAAAAAAAAAGAATGCTTGAAAGTCCTCTATTCCATGGAATGACCATATTTTCTCCTGAAATATATTACTCATTATATATGTTTGACTTTATTTTTTATTAGTTTTTTTGTTTTATATCCCACCCCCCACCCACTCCACTCTCTGCTTTGATTCCATCCCTTTCCAAAAGTGGGTGCTTCCAACTTCCCTCCCCCCCAACCTGTCCCCCCTCCATCATATGCCCCTTCCATACCCCTCCCCCCACTCTCCTGGAGGGTAAGACACCCCATCCAGTGTGTATCTCTCTCCCTCCTCAGGCCAAATTCAATGAGAACAAGGTTGACCCACTCCCCCCTGCCCTCCCATTCTTCTCCTCCATTGCAACCATTTTCCCTTGCCTCTTCTATATGAGATAGTTTACCCCATTCTGTCTCTCCCCATCTCCTTTCATTATATTCTTCTCTCACCTCTTAATTTCACCTTTTAAGTATCATCCCTTCCTGTTAAATTGGTCCTGTGCCCTCTATCTATGTATACCTGTAGACATATATACATACATTCACATATGTGAATGCCCATATACCCTCATAGATAGATAGATAGATAGATAGATAGATAGATAGATAGATAGATAGATAGATAGATAGATAGATAGATGATAGATAGATAGATAGATAGATGATAGATAGATAGATAGATAGATAGATAGATAGATAGATAGATTTCTATTCCCTTCAACTACTGACAAAAGTTTCATAAGTTACAATTATTGTTTTTCCATGTAGGAATCTTAATAGTTCAACTTTGACAAGTTCCTTATGATTTCTTTTCCCTGTTTACCTTCTCATGGTTCTCTTGCTCCTTGCATCTGAATGTCAGATTTTCTATTCAACTCTGGTTTTTTCAGCAACAATGCTTGAAAGTCCTCTATTCCACTGAATGACCATATTTTCCCCAGAAACATGATACTCCGTTTTGCTGAGTAGGTGACTCTTGGTTTTAATCCCAGCTCCTTTGACCTCCATAATATCATATTCCAAGCCCTTCGATCCCTCAGTGTAAAAGCTGCCATATCCTGTGTTATACTGATTGTGTTTCCACAATATTCAAATTGTTTTTTCTTGGCTGCTGGTAATATTCTCTCCTTAATCTGGGAATCCCAGAACCTGGCTATAATGTTCCTGGGAGTTTTCTTTTTGGGTTCTTTTTCAGGAGGTGATCGGTGGATTCTTTCAACCTCTATTTTGCCCTCTGGTTCTAAAACATCAGGGCAGTTTTCTTTGAGAACTTCCTGGAAGATGATTTCTAGGTTCTTACTTTGATCATGGCTTTCAGGTAGTCCAATAATTTTTAAATTCTCTCTCCTAGATCTGTTTTCCAGGTCAGTGGTTTTTCCATTGAGATATTTCACATTGCCTTCTACTTTTTCATTTGTTTGGATCTATTTAATAGTATCTTAATTTCTCATAAAGACATTAGCTTCCATTTGCTCCAATACAATTCTGAAGAAAGTATTCTCTTCAGTGAGCTTTTGAAATTCTTTTTCCATCTGGTAAATTTGGGTTTTTAAGGCATTCTTCTCCTCATTGGCTTTTTGG
Organism: Petaurus breviceps papuanus; assembly: GCF_028583685.1. Taxonomy (NCBI): domain Eukaryota; kingdom Metazoa; phylum Chordata; class Mammalia; order Diprotodontia; family Petauridae; genus Petaurus; species Petaurus breviceps. The sequence continues at coordinate 36,407,039 of NW_027187380.1, forward strand.
GCCTCTTTTGCCATTTGAATTAGTCTATTTTTTAAGGTGTTATTTTCTTCAGTCAGGTTGTTGACTCTATTTTCATGATTTTCTTGCATCATTCTCATTTTTCTTCCTAATTTTTCCTCCACTTCTCTTACTTGATTTTCAAAATCCTTCTTGAGCTCCTCCATTGTCTGTAAGTAGTTCGTATTTTTCTTGGAAGCTTTTGGTGCAGGAGTTCTGACTTTGTTGTCTTCCTCCCATTCCATGCTTTGATTCTTTTTGTCCCCAAAAAAGGAATCTAAGGTTTGACTGCTGTGCTTGCTTTGCTTCCTTTTCCTGCTCATGTTGCCACTCAATTACTTGACTTTTGAGCTTTTTGCCACAGTAGAACTTTGCTTCCAGAGAGGAATGCTTAGACCCAAATTGCTGGAGCTATTAGTTGGGTGCCCTCTCTGAAGCCCCCACAAGCTCTGGCACCTGTTCACACACCCCAGGACCTCCACCCAAGACAGCAGTCCAGATCTAGGCAGGTTTAAGCAAGAGTGATTACCCTCTGAATGGTTGCTTGGTCCCCCTATGATCTGCAGGCTAGGAGCTCTGAAGCAGCTACACGGCAGCTGGATGGCTTCTCTGCCACTTCTCACCCTGGGAGCAGAGGCTGGACCTGCTCCTTCATCCCCCCCAGTTCCAACAGAGTTCCACACTGACCTTTTCCTTTGTCTCTGGCATTTATGGGTTGACAATTCTAGAAACCACCACAGCTGCTGGTGATCCACTCTTCTGAAGTCTGCTCCAGCCACTGCTGGTCAGGGCCACCCTCAGGCTAAAATCCTGGGATCTTGCAGGGCTGGGCTCAGATCCCAGCATGCTGCAATGGACCATTCCTGTAGGCCTGCTGGGTTGCCTTCAGTTTCTCTTTGTCACTTTGTGAGTTCTGTAGCTCTAAAGTTTGCTTAGAGTTATATTTTATAGGTATTTGAGGTGATTATATTCCTCCTTTTTCTTAACACCTTTCCCTTCTATTTCCCTATTATTGGGTAAGATGTATTTCTGTATCTAGCTGTGTGTATGTGTATTTTCCCTTTCTTGAACTAGTTCAGCTGAGAGCAAGATTCAAGTGTTGTCCAATCCCTCTCTTCCTTGCTATATAAACTCCTCTTTGCACACCCCATTTATGTGAAATAAATGTCCCCATTTGTTCTCTTCTTTCCCCCCCTCTCCCAGTGCCTTCCTCTTTCCTGCTCCTCAATTCTTTTGGGATCATCCAAATATAATAGAATAATTAGAATCTCAACCGGGTCCTCTGTCTAAGTAGACTCACCCTAAAACTCTTGTTGATCATTAAGTTTGAGAGGTTACATGTATCATCTCCCCATACAATAATGTAAACAGTTTAGCTGTATTTAGTCTTTTATGATTTCTCACTCATGTTTATTTTTACATGCTTCTCTTGAGTCCTGTGTTTGAATGTCTGATTTTCTAGTTAGCTCTGATCTTTTCATCAGAAATGCTTGGAAGTCCTCCATTTCATTAAGGATCAATTTTTTCCTATAGTATTATACTCAGTATTGTTGATATATTATTGGTGGTTGTAAGCCTACATCCTTTACCTTATGGAATGTCATATTCCAAGCTTTCTCCTTCTTTATTTAGCAGCTGTTAAATCTTACATGATAATGATTGTGGCTCCTTGGCACTTGAATTCTTTCTTTCTGGCTGCTTACAACATTTTTTCCTTGATCTGGGAACTCTGAATTTTGGCTATAATATTACTGGGAGTTTTCAATTTGGGATTTCTTTCAGAAGGTGGATGGATCCTTTTAATATTTATCTTACCCTCTGTTTCTAAGATATTTGAACAGTTTATGATTTTTTTGAAATATGATGTCCAAGCTCTTTTTTCCCCCATGGCTTTCAGATAGTCCAATGATTCTTAAACAGTTCTCCTTAATCTGTTTTCAAAGACAGTTGTTTTTTCTGTGAGGTAGGAAATACATTCTTACCTACGTTCTTTGAACTTTCCCAGGCTCTTTCATCAATGGAAGAATTCTGTAATCTGGATAGGGACATTGAGGGATCTGCCAAGCGTTGGAAGAAATTTGTGGAGTCAGAATGCCCTGAGAAGGAGAAATTCCCCCAGGAGTGGAAAAACAAGTCATCTCTGCAACAGCTGTGTATAATGAGAACAATGAGACCTGACCGCATGACATATGCTATGAGGTAAAGATCTCAGCATGGCATGGAGGCTAACCTCTGCCTTTCATGGGAACGACATCAAGACAATCAAGGCAACACTCATGGAAAACTAAGTAGGAGTCTCCAAGTTGCCACTTTATTCAGGCCTCAAAACCATCCAAAGGAAGGGTTAGGAGTAGGGCTCATGATTATTATAGTAGTATAAACTCTATTCATTGATAGTTCTCAGACCTATTATTTCTTATAAGACTTAATTTTTATATTCCCTTGCTCTTCCAATTTATTTTTTTAAGACCTGAGAGGAGCAGATGGGACATGTTTAGTAATCAGAATATGAAGAGGAAAATAAGATACTAATCACACTTTGATCAGTGGAAAGCAACAAGAAGGTGGAGAGTAGTGGAAAATTGGAACAATGTTGACAGAATGAGTCAGTTTACTCTGAGATTGTCATGGAACCTATAAGTCAAGTACATGTCCATGTCATATTCACATACTCATTTCTGTCTCTAAAGTTATCAAAGGTGATCATAGCTTTAGAACTAGAAGGGACCTTACAGATTATTTAGTCTGATCCCTTAATTTTACAGATGAAACTGATGTTTATCCAATGCAATGTTATAGAAAATCCTTCTATATTACCAATTTAATTAAGTTCTTTACCCTCTGCTTTCCAGAGTATGTACCAAGATATTTGCTCTCTACAGTCACATTCTGATGACTTTTTTGCAATGCATCATTGAATTTCTTGTGAAAATCCAGTCATTCTTCTCCACTTCATCCATTGGTGAAATGTTCTGGAGATACTGGGGCAGGTTCCTTTTTTTATATGAAATCCAAAAACAGCAAACCAGAACACTCCCTTTCTAAGATCATGGTGTTTCTGAGAGAATTCATCTTTTATTCTTCACTCTTCACAACCTATCGTATTACAGAGATTCTGAGCTCTATGGAACTCATCTGAAATATGGTCTGAGCTGCTTTGTACTTCCTCTGTGTTTTACATTATTTGGTTTTATAAAGTTTAGTAAATATTCATCTCACATTAGTATTTCAAGGAAAGATCACTAAACTATAAGTTGTGAATCTTTGTTTCTAGTCCTCACTCTAAAAGTAACTATTATGTATAATCTTAGGAAAGTTACTTCCTCTGACTTGACTTCTTCATCCTAAATTAAATCACTTGTTATTTTTTTCCTGGCAGAGATTTTGTAGAAGAAAAGTTAGGAAGCAAATATGTGGTAAGCAGAGCACTAGATTTCTCTACCTCCTTTGAAGAATCAGGACCTGCAACTCCCATGTTCTTCATCCTGTCTCCAGGTGTTGACCCACTGAAGGATGTAGAGAAAGAAGGTAAGAGGACCTCACATCAGAACCAATATCAAGCCAGTACCATGCCTTTTAAAAAATATTATTTTTACCAAGCACCAAATAAAATTATTATTTCCATATGCACAGCAGAACAGAAAAAGAGGGATTGTATATAAAACCAGAAATATTACAATAATAGCCTGGTTTTATTTTTAAATAATAATATAATTGAATATTATTATATTTAACATACAGTTGTTTTATCAAAGTTTAGTAACGTTCAGTACAAAGGAAAACCATGACAAGACAGCTTTATTGAGGGGACATACTTAAAATCAAGAAGGGTAGTCAGGGGCAATGGAAACAAGTCAGGTCCACCAGGGCTCTGGGTGGAACTGGGCACAGTAAAATATAACTGGACTTTCTAATTAGCCAGCAGTTTCAATCCATCTAAGCCTGAAGAGTTACATTCTGTTGTTTACATATGGATCTATTCCTCCTGTACTCATAAGACCCCATATAGTGGTGATGGTGAATATGGGGAAATTGGATTGCAATCCAGTCCTAAACAATGGATCTCTCATTACCATTATTTTCCAATCAGTATAATGAGAAACATTTGAAGGAAAGTACTTTTAAAGCCAAGAAAAGATGTGACCTTGGTGGATTAAGTGATAATGATACCTTAGAAAGTGAGCTTAAATTTCCTTAAGGAAGTTGTTGATATCAACAGAAAAGTTGACACTATAGCTCTAGAATGTCCAGACCCACCAACAATCACTGAAGGATCAGCATTAATTGGAACAAATTCAAAATACAAGAATAATGCAAGCAGTAAGCTGAATCTTATTTCCTGCAAACTGACCATCTACACAGACAATACAGAAAACTAAAAGAAGAGACACACCAAAAAGTGACAGCAAAAATAAAAGAATACTGACCTTTCAAATTCTGGACTGGACCTTGAGGCATTTGACTTTGGTGACTCTCTAATACTAGAAGAAGATACAGATCTTGACAGCAGCTCAGCAAGAGACCATGCATTTTCCTACTGTGTGAGTAAGACAGGAGATATTCCTGAGAAACAATCCACAGAATCTAATTCACTGATTCATGACTAGTCTGGGAAAAATCTAAAAAGATTTCTTTCTCCATGATGGAGGACCTTAGAAGCCATCTCAAAGAAAATTAGTTAATCACATCAACACAATCCAGCAGCCATTAGACCCATAGTGATGACAGCAAAGAAGACAAAAAAGATGTAAATGTGAATAGACTCCCAGACTTGGAACAACAACAACAACAGTATCTAATGTGGACACAATGACTGGGTTTAAGTTGCCCTAAATTGTTTTCTAGGCAGCCAGTAATTAATTCTAAGACTTAGATTTGTATGGTAGATACCATATTTCCATGGTTGGGGTAGATAAGAAGTCTTCTTTCACCTGTCCAATTGGACGTTTTACCAATCTGATTGTGTGCTGCAAGCCATCTTGTAGGCACCTGCTGTTTTCCAGTGGTTGATGAAGAAAATAGTCAGAGGCATGGACTACCTGGGAAGTGTTGGTATGCATTGATGCCTTCATTATTTTTGCAAAACACTGAAAGAATATGAGAACTAATGAAAATGTCAGACTAGCTAGAGGAAAACTGATTGAAGTTATCAATAGGCAAGTGCCACTTTGGCATAGCCTGTTTTGTATGTGGCTCACAAGTTGTGAGCACTGACCCAGAGAAGGTAAAAGCACTTCTGAATTAGACAAATCTACAGAATCTTCTGAGACTTAAGAACTTTTCTAGAACTTAGTGGTTCTTATCAAAAATTTGTCATCCATCAGAAAGCATGCCAGCTTCCCGTATGAATCTTGTTTCACTTGCCTCCATTGTCTATAAATAATTGGCAAGAGCAGATGATGAAGACTTAAGGGAAGTGATACAAGTGAAAAAGCAAGGAAATGATGCTGTAGGATTTAAGTTCCAAGTACCAAAACTATTGAGACAATGGCAGAAGTTAGAACTGTGCAATGAAGGCAACATATGACATTTCTAATTGATTGAGCACTTATCAGGAATTGTGCTAAATTATGGGAATGCAAATATAAACAGAAAGATAGTCCTTTCCCTCAAGGAGCTTGCATTCTAATGGGGAAAGATAATACATAAAAGTATGCAGAAAAAGCATAGTAGGGGTAGACAAAAGGAATCCATATAGGGGCATGGTGGAAAAAGAAATTCAAAGAGTCAGAAGGGGAGGCCAGAGAAGAATGAAGAAGTGAAAATGATTGCCTTGAGCACTTCCTTAAAATGGGGGTTCTGGGAAGAACTAATCAATCAGAGAAGGGGGTATAAGTAAGGAAGATTTAGTTATCCTTTTTAGAATTAATTTCTCAGGATCCATGGCCATAACAGTCTCTGGTTTCCAGGTGTCAGATAATATTTCCAAGGCTTATGACTTATAAATATCTCTACCACATTTGTGCAGTGAGATAATGTGGTGACATAATGTGATTTTTACTACGCTTGCGCTGAATGATGATATTGCTAAAGTTAACCTGTAAGGCTATTGCTGGCATTATGCCTTCTTTGTCTGTTGCCATATAAATCAAGTGGGCATGATCAGTAAGTGGGGAACCTATAGGGGAATATGACTGTGTAATGCTGTGTGTATGCCTTGATTGGCCCCCATCAATTTGTATTTGCAACCAACCCCCATTGAGGCTTGAAGGGATTTAGGAGAGTGTGCAAGCTGGAATGCAGTGCCTGTCTCAATTGACCCCATTGAGACATAGGGGTAGCTTCCCCACCTTTTCTCTGGCCCCTGGGAGAAGGGTGATTAGGGAGTACCTGTAGGAGTTAATGCCCCCATTATCAGCAACCCTTTTGAGAAGAATGGACTAGAATAAAGTAAGATTATTAACCTCTCAGAAGCTGTCTTCCTATCCTTCCTGCCTACCCAGATCAAGATTGAATCTGTTAGAGGCTAGAGTCCAAAAACTCCAGTGCCTCCTTTGTGTTATTTGTGAAACAACTGGCAATGAGGATGAGATTTTACTGTCTGGAATAAAGATGGCTAAATTAGCTTCTGTAACTACTCACACTGCCCTGCACCAGTGTTTGCTGGTAGCTCACTATCCACCAGGGAATCAGTCCCTGATGGAATGGGTGATGGTAGTTACTCAGGCAGCTTGGCCAAATCAGGAGGATTTGTCTTCAGCTCCTAGCCTATGGCAGAGTTATGCTGACCTACAGCAGGTGATAAGGGAACTGGCTATGAAAAATGCTATATGTAATTTGAACCCCAGAGGCCCTGTTGAGGAGATTTTTACAGCAGGCATGAGAGACTTAGTGCTGCAGACCACTATTGGAGAGACCCTCTCACCATTTTGTGCCATTGGGGCTATATTAGCCCCGTATGTTAGACAGCCTATCAATGTGGTGACCTGCACTGTTGTGGATCTAGGAGAGGCTGAAAACATATGCAACAAAAAAAGGATCATGTACTACAATTGCCGAGGAAAAGAAAGAGAAAAGAGCCCAAAAAGGACCTGTCAGAGTTACCTGCAATCACATGTGGGATGACCTGTTAGAGACTGGAATCCAAAAACTCCAGTACCTCCTGTGTGTTGTGAAACAGGGGGCTGCAGTAGTGGGGAGGGGAGAGAAGTGCTGTTTCAGGGTGAGAAGCCCACTGGAGAATGGTAGCAGAGGCATCTTCCAAGATGAGAAGGTAGATTAAAAATGGTAGAGAAGTCCAGAGAATCAGTAGAACCCAGAAAGAAATGAAGAAGTAAACAGAAATAAATTTGTCCACATGTGTAATTTCTCCTAGAATGATGCTACATGCTTTATGCCATATTTGTTTAGGTTTGGGCAAAAGTCATGCCTACCTATTAACATGTATTTTGGTGCTTCACATAAATGAGATGATACAAATACTCACAGCTGGTACATTTCTCAGCTGATAGAAAAACTGAAATAAGTCTATCAATTTGCCACAACTTCAACTAGAAGAGCTATGAGAGATATAAAAGATGGTATGATACCAAAAATACTTCAACAAGAGTTTTGTTGAGAAACCTTGGTATCAGACAGGTAACACTGACTATGCCAGTTTCAGAGTGGGAGAATTTCTAGCACTAGCAAACTCACTCTTGATAAGGGCAGACAGGAAGACATAATAAGGAGCTTAAATAAGCTTCTCAACAGGGGCTGCTGATAATGGGAGCACAACTATTACAGCATACCCTAATTACCCTTCTCCCAGGGGTGGGTGAGGATATAGTAGGAGCAATAACTCCTACAGGTCCCATAAATATCAATGGGGGCCATTTGAGACTAACAAACATTAACAAATCCCCCCCCCAAGCCTTGATGGGGGCCAAACAAAGCACACAAGCATTCTAGCTTGTGCATTTCCCCCTTAAGCCTCAATGGGGGCTGGTTGAGGCAAACATACATGTACATTCCCCTTGTGCATTCCTATTCCCCACTTACTGACCAGAGCCTACTTGATTTATAAGATAACAGACAAAGAAGGCAATTTGCCAACAAGAGCCTGGCAAGTTCACACTATCTTATCATTATATCTCACTGTGCAGTCTCAGTGGATATTTACAACTTTAAGCACAAATGTTTATGTTATTTATCATTATATAACACCATGCAAGCATGGTGGAGGTGTTTACAAATCATGAGCCTGGGAACTAGGAGGTTCTTATGGCCATGGGTCCTGGGAACTATTATCTAAAAAATAATAACAAAATTCACCTTACACACACTAAAAATCTACCTTACATTCACTTGGTATTCATGTGAATCTCAAATTAACATGCTGATATATACCTAGCCAATTATACAAGGTATTTGAGAGACTAGGCAACTTGCCTTTTTACAGAATATTCCCAGAAAGTAGAGAAGAGTTTATCAAAACAATTCACCAGTCAGGCACTTAGCCACTGATTTGTGCTATTCTGGGCTTCCCTACAAAATCTAAGAATTTTAGCTATTCTAAGAGAGCTGTTTGGCTACTGCTGCTGTAGTTAACAATGTTAACAATGAAGGTTATGTGGAACCAAGAGAGATTACCAGTAGTTGCAGTTTAATGAGATGACCCCCAACTGTGTCTTAAGTAATCTCTCTCTCTCCCATGACTGGGTCAGGGAAGGAAGCAATTGCCCCTGACCTTTGTCCAGGAGAGGGAAAAATTAGAACAGGTTGCAGAACTTGGCAGCATCCCAGACAGTCCACATATGCTCACAGATTATTGGTCCTCCCACTATCGTTCTTTCCCTTAATACCACTTATTCTCGTTATATAAAGAAATTAGCTAGCACTCATTTATTTTATATGGAGAGAAATAAACAATACAACGCTTGGAGGAAGCTAAGTGGCATAGTAAATCTAGCATTGGCTCTGAAGTCAGAAAGACCTGAGTTCAAATCTAGCCTCAGATACAAGCTATTTAACTCTTGGCAAGACACTTAACCTCTCTCTTAGTGTGTAAAATGGGGATAATACTAGCACCTACTTCCCAGAGAGCTGTTATGAGGATAAAATGAAGTAGTGCTTTGCAAACCTTTAAGGACTCTACAAATGTTAGCTACTGCTGCTACCGCTACTGCTGGGAGAGAAAGCAAAAGGATAAAGAAACATGATGTGCTGGACTTAGGCAGACAGCTCCAGTAATTCTAACCACAGAAATGAAAAAGGACTTTTCTGCCTAGATTCCTTTCCCCTTCTGGAAAGGAGGGAGAAACAGACCTTGGAGGACTTGTTCAGTTGGCAGTGTAATAGCATCTTTGCCTGACTTGGAGGCCTGAGGGCACTTGGGGTTAATTTACCAATCATTTTCCTTATGATCACAGCATAAGGATCATGCTTATGATCTTATGATCTCAGAGTGGGAGAATTTCTAGCACTAGCAAGCTCACTCTTGATAAGGGCAGACAGGAAGACATAATAAGGAGCTTAAATAAGCTTCTCAACAGGGGTTGCTGATAATGGGAGCACAACTACTACAGCATCCCCTAATTACCCTTCTCACAGGGGTGGGTGAGGATATAGTAGGAGCTATAACTCCTACAGGTCCCATAAATATCAATGGGGGCCATTTGAGACTAACAAACATTAACAAATCCCCCCCCAAGCCTTGATGGGGGCCAATCAAAGCACAACAGTACAATACAACAATATTGTTTTGCCACAACAATTCAGCAGTTCATTCTAGTCTCTTTGAAAGGGAGAGGGGAGGACAAGGCAAAATGCCTAGGCTCTGCATGGCACCAAGATGAAGAATGCCACACTTACTCCAAACCTTCTTCTTCCCTCTCTTTAGAGGAACTTTCTCCCAAAATTCTCCTGGAAACAATCCTACAATTCCTCAATTCTGCAATGTCAATACTAGTAGATGCTAGGATGGCATCTACATCGCAATAATGAGCTAATTTTTAAACCACTGATTATTATATGCATTTGTTTTATATCCTGATATTTTGATGAAGTTATTTTTTGGTTTTTTCTGAAGGCCTGTTAAAACCTATACAATATTACTGTGGTTTCCTAAAATTTAAAAGGGAGGCTTTACATGATTAAATGAATCAGTCAGTGCTGAAAGAAATAGATATGGTTAATAAAAGGCCACATAGGGGTGGCTAGGTGGCACAGTGAGTAAAGCACAGGTGGCCCTGGAATCAGGAGGACCCGAGTTTGGTTCCGGCCTCAGACACTTAATATCCACACAAGAAAACTAGCCATGTAATCTTGGGCAAATTACTTAACCCCAATTGCCCTCCAAAAGGCAAAAATAAATAGATAGATAGATAGACAGACAGACAGACAGATAGATGAATAGATAGATAAACAAATAAATACATAATACATACATACAAGGCCACATAGTTTAAGTGAAGATACCTGAAAGTTGGAAAAACAGTGGAAGAGGCATGAGCAAAAAGAGGAAGACAGTAAAGCAATACCCACCTACCCCCAAACTGGGCCAGCAGCCTATTCTCAAAGCCTATTGAACTGTGTGCCCCTATACCTGATCTTGTAAAGGGTCTAGGATGTCTTAGCCACATTATTACATTCTGTAGGATATATATGTACTCTTGGGGTCTCTATACCTGAGGTACTATGCAGGAAAAGTTTTGCTTGCTTCTAGATTCAGTCCTCCACCTACTTGTCTGAACTTAAGTACTCCTCAGTTCTATGCAAAGTTCACAGATTTTCTTTTAATGATGTCTTCCTCACTAGACACATAACTTGCTGAACTATTTTACAATTTAAAATTTAATTATAATTATTTATTTTATCATTTAAACAATATAGTTCTAACTTACAGACATTCTCTTCTTAAATAATGCAGTAGTTCTATTAAATAATTGCTCATTAGTATTTTCTATTACTTTTTATTGCTGGGAAAAGAGTGGACTTCTTGCTTATTTTTGTATCCTCTGCACGGAACAGTATCTGGCAAATAGTAAGCACTTAATAAGTGCTTTTTTCATTCATTTATTATTCATCTATACCCAGATCTGAGGGCATTACGGGTCCTTTTCAGGGTTGCTGATCCTGGTGACTGCTTAGGGTGAGTCAAACTGTGTAACAGCCAAGTTGGTATAACATACAAATACGTATTCTTAAAATATTTCTTACAGCTACAAAATTTGTATTAGGAACATAAAACTTGAAGGGATACTGGTCAAAATCCAGAGTAATAAAATACATTTGGTATGATACTATGTATGTTTATGTATATGTTTACATGTGACTGTATCTGGAAGGATATATGTATGATATATGAGAGATAAATAGTATAATGGGACAGTAAGACGAGAGAAATAATGATGGAACTTTCCTTATTCCTTTTTAGGAAAGAAACTTGGTTACACCTTCAACAATCAAAACTTCCATAATGTGTCCTTGGGTCAAGGACAAGAGGTAGTGGCAGAGGCTGCATTGGATCTGGCTGCCAAGAATGGTCACTGGGTTATCTTGCAGGTATCACCCACTTTAAGCCTCCAACCCTAATTATAGAGGCTCACATAAACTTTACTGTCCCTCTTCTATTTCTTCTGTCCTCTTAGTAAGTCTGCAACATTGGGATAAAGGAGTAATACTTTGTTTTGGTTTCAAGAAATTGATTGTCAAATTTGATTTTGAATTCCATATTCAGTTGTCTCCTTATTAGTTTTGGTTTCAAGGGCTGGGGAATGTACCCTTTTTTTTTGAGGAATCTTCTCCAAGAGCAGTAAATCTAGGAGAAAAGAGGCTGGTGGCCTCCTGATCCTGTTAAGTTGTCACAGCACTGGAAAGGAAATGGCTTTTCCATAAGCCGGGTACTCTTTTGGTGGTGAACTTGTGATTCTGAACTCTGCTTGGCAAGGGGAACAAGAGACTTGCTTATTATTAGCCACTCTTGTTCGCAACTCTGACCAGTAACAGAAAAATTACAAACCCTGTGCTGACTTGGACACATTCAAATTTTTGAGCCTTCATTCACTCAGAATTCTGTGGGGTTGCGGGGGGGAGGTCCTATTCTTGCTTACTTTGCAATTCTGAGGTTTTGAATTTAATTACATGATGCCAAAGATCTAGGGTGCCTGCTTATTTGATTGAAGGAAGCACTAGAACAGTTATGTCAAATTCAAAATAGAAACTGATCTCTGTAGGCTGCATATTAACTTAAAAAACCACAAATTAACATTATCTATGTTGTATTGTACTTTAATTTTGTTACACATGATTAGAAAATATTTATATTTTAATTTAGTTCAGTGCACTCAGGGGTTTTTTGGCACTGCTGGCTGGGAATTCAATACTTCTGCAATAGAATATTATGCAGACGCAATCTATGTAAGCATTGCTTCCTTCTTTGCTGATGCCTGGAGACCCTGGCAGGGAACTAAAGAAAAGGAAATACATACACTCTGAAATTCTTCTGGCTTGTTGCAAAGTAACTACCCCTAAAGCTCCCTAATCATTCTAAGGAGCTCTTCAGGGGAATTAGAACACAATAACAGACTTTCAGGGGTCAGAAAGCACTTATTAATGTCCCTAGACTCTGAGGCAGCTTAGTAGAGTACCCTAAACTGCCCCAAGGATTTAGGTCCTACCTGGCATGGCTTCAAGAAACATCTTGTCTTAGATCTGCTTTGGATTCAAGTTGATCTTTAAAATCCAAATTCTAAATCCTCTGGATCTTCCAGAGAAACACATTGGTTCCAGACATTCTCTAAGGTTCTGAGCTAAACTGAACTAAAATCCTTTAGAACTCTACTCCAGTGCAGCCTAGAATCTTTTGAGTCTCCTTGAAGACCAGGGGAGTTATACTATTAACCTTTATGAAATCTTCCAGATAAGGACCCAGGCCAAAATTAGCACAGGCTATTCCCTTCTCCACACAGATACTGCAATACCTCCCCACTTTGCTCACCTCCTCAACCCTCGGGGAAATTAGGACTCTTAGGATTATCCTTGATTTATGCACTACAAGCACCTCCAAGTACACACCAAAAGTTTCCTCTACCTGGAACCAGACAACAACATGAATGTGTTCCCCAAAGAATCAACCAAGTATTTGTTACTCACTCATGGGTCACTGGCATATGTTTACAATTGGAGATTTGGGCTAAAATATTCCCTTTACTTTATAAATACTTGGACTCTAGTTCAGGAAGATAATCATGCCTCTAATGATCTATAAACCAACCTGGAGACTACAAGGAGTTTTTAGCCTAGTTGGTTACATAACTCAGTTACATACTCATACATACTCACACTCACATGCATATGCATATGCACACATACATATTAAACTCTAAAGGACTAGTGATTGTTAAGTGAAATAGAGCACACAGGAAAGAGAGATCATTATGGACTGGGCTCATTATAAAAATATTTGTGGAGCAGGTGGATGTTGATCTGGAAATCTGAGTAACTAGAAAAGACATTTAAGGCTAGGAGGGAGGGGGGACATCATAAGCAATATGGAATGTAAAACCTAGAAAGAACCTTAAAGATCACTGACTCTACCCTTCCCTCACATTGTATGGAGTAGAAAACTGAGCCGGAACAAGTGAAGTGATTTACCCAGAAAATAAAATTCAGAATTTGAACCCACACTTCTAGATTCCTAATTTAGAACTATTTCTGCTATACCAGGCTTGAGATCATGGAAGAAGTTGAAAGTTAGGCCATGGGAGTTTCTATTTGATGAAAGAAAGAGAGAAAGAGAGAGAGAGAGAGAATTAAGGTACTTACTATGTGCTAGGATACTGAGTATTGAGGATACAAATCTAAATAAGACAAACTGTCCCTAAGGCGCTTACATTCTAATGGGGGAAGACAACATATGAAAGGGAACTGGAAAGAGGGGGAATGTAGAGAGGAGAAGTATGCTCACTGCAGCATAGTATAGAAATGGCTAAGAAGTGGCATGGAGGCCTAGTTCCAGGCAAGATAAGGCAAAAGTTCTCCTATCAGAGACAATATCCCAGGGATAAAGTCTAAGTTTCCAGTTCAGGAGAGAGAGAGAGATGATGGCCAGAGTGCAAACAGTGTGATATGTAGATGTATAGGAAATGTCATTGTTTATTCTTGATTAGGGAAGTAGCATGATGAAAATAAGTTTTAGGAAAATTAGTCTTAGAACAATAGGCAAGATGAATTTAACAGAGTTGAACCTCAAGATAAGGTTAACCACCTCAGTGATTATTATTAGGGTCATCTAGGCACAAAGTAATAAAAGCCTGGATTCTCTAGTGGTGATTCCTTAGGGAAAGGCCCAGGCAACCAAAAGATTAAGGAGGTTCTCTCTAGGGAGCTGTCTAATTTAGTTGACCTAAAATTATGATAGGTTATAAATTCTTGGAAACCAAAATCAAGGTCAGACCTTTGTTGTCAGCTATAGTGGCTGCTTCAATGCTAACAGAAAGCATAGCAAATAACTCTCTTCTTGTTAGAACATTCACCTGGTAGCCAAATGGCTCAGTTCCCTTGAGAAGAAGTTGGAACAGCTCAGCAAGAGTAGCCATCATGAGTTTCGGGTCTTCATGAGTGCTGAGCCTGCAACCTCTCCTGATAACCATATCATTCCTCAAGGCATCCTGGAAAGTTCGATCAAGATCACCAATGAGCCTCCCATGGGCATGCATGCGAAACTGCACAAGGCCCTGGACAACTTTACTCAGGTACCATCCTGGGAGAGGTGGGTAATTTGCTTCAACAGTCCCAATGCAAATTTGGGATCTAACTATAGAATGTGCTTAGAATGAGGTCTGCCTGTGCCAAAGAGAAGGGAAGTGTCCAGGACCTGTTCTTTTTAAACTAATCTTTATCCTGTATCTGTTATGTCCCTAATAATATTTCCCTGGCTCAAAATGAGGGGGAACCATAAATCTTACATGCATTTTTCTTTGGAAGTAAATGGGAATATATCACAAAATAAGTGAATTGCAGAAGGGATGTCCACATCCATTTAATACAACCCATATGCTTCTAGACTCAGCTACAAACTTTGCAGGAAAGGGAGCCCACTATCTTCTGAAGCATCCCATCCCCCTTGTGGACAGCTGTAATTATTAGGAAGATTTTCCTGACATTAAGCCTAAATTTGTCTTTTTGCAACTTCATATTTTCCTGGTTTTGCCCTTTGGGGGCAAACAAAACAAGTCTAACCTCTCTTTCCCATGACAGCCCCTCATGTACTTGAACATAACTATAATGATCCCAAAAAAGGGTTTTTTTTGGGGGGCAGAGAATGAGAACAGGCAAAACATCACTAATTCCTTCAACCTATCAGAATATGGCACAATCTTATTAATCTTTCCCATTATTCTTTTATCAATCTCCAGTTTATCAATCTCTTTCCCAAACTGAAGTAACCAGAATTAAACATAATACATCATTTTTGCTCATACCAGCACAAAGTACAATGGGACTCATCTCCTCTTTCCTGGAAGTTGTGCTTCTCTTAATGAAGCCTGAGAGAGCATTAGCTTTTTTTTTGGAGGGGGAAGAAGGGGAAGGCTAGCATATCATACACTGCTTCATGTTAAAAACCATTTAAAAGCCCCAATTCTCTTTCAGACAGACTGCTATCTAGCCCATATCATACTTGGAAAGTTGATTTTTTTAGCTCAAGTACAAGACTTTACATTTATCCCAACTGAATTTCATTTGGTTAGATTCAGTCCAGTCTTCCAGCCTGTCAAGATACTTTTGGGTCCTGTCATCCTGTAGGTTGACTTTCCCAAGCATGCTGTCTATGCCTTTATCCAAATCATTACTATAGATCCTAAGCTTAACTATTTTGAGAGGAAAATTCAAGGGCCATTAAAAAAAAAAACTGGCCTCACCCAATATGCATGTAGTCATGAGACATTTCTGTGACTGACTTCATTTTTGTGATCCTACTCTGAACTTATTGCAACATTTTAACATGGAATTTCTTCTGTTTGTACTTAGAGATATATTTTTTTTAATTTTCAGTTCCAAATTCTCTTCCTCCCTTTAACTGTTCCCTACTCATTGAGAAGGCAAGATATTGCTCATTACACATATGGAGTCGTGTAAAACATTTCCACATTAGCCATGTTGTCAAACAAAAAGAAAAAGAAAGAGGAAAAATGTACTTCAATCTATACTCAGAGTCTATCAGTTCTGTCTCTGGAGGTGGATAGCACTTTTCATCATGAGTCCTTTCATCATGGATCATTGTATTGATCAGAGTAGCTAAATCTTTCATAGATGATTATCATTACAATAGCACCCTGTCTGTGTACATTGTTCTCCTGGTTCTGCCTACTTCACTTTACATCAGTTCATACAAGTCTTCCCAAATTTTTCTGAAACCATCCCTTTGATCATTTCTTTTAGCAGATATCCTGGGATATCTGTCCAGCCATTCCCCAATTAATGGGCATCACTTCAGTTTCCAATTCTTGTCACCACAAAAAAGAGGTGCTATAAATATTTTTGTACATATGGGTTTTTTTCAAAACCTTTTTGTTTGATCTCTTAAAGGCATTTTCAAGCATGAGCTCATTTTTTAAAAATCAAGAAATAAAATACAATTAAATTCTCCAACAGGCCTAATCAACTTGAATACCAACCCTCAGAAAATATTGTTAAGTTTGCATTGGCCTCTGCTTCATTTTCAATTCCTGGGAGACTATGGAGAATAGTATAGGGTCAGGTTGATTATATAACAATCATAGTTCCCTATGAGGACTCCAGAATGAGGGTAACAAATTTGAAGGATAGAGAAGATGTCATAAGCTTCACCTTCAAAAAAACTTTTCTTAAGTCACTTAATATTTGCCTCAGTTTACTCATCTGTAAAATGAGGATAATGCTTATTTCCCAGGATTGTTGTGAGTATAGAATGAGATAATATTTATTAAAGTGTTTTGCAAACCTTTGAAAAAAAAAGAGCTTTTTGGGCGGCCAGGTGGCTCAGTGAGTAAGAGCACCGGCTCCAGTGTCGGGATGACCTGCTCAGATACTCAGCACCACACCCAGAAATAACTGGCCGTGTAACCTTGAGCAAGTTACTTAACCCCGATTGCTTAAAAAAAAAAAAAAAAAGAGCTTTTCTTGTGAGAGTCTTCATTTCCCTTTCTGACTCAGTGAAAAAAGTGTGTAGAATTGCCCCTGGAGAAAACCTATGGTTGAGATTGTCCTAAAATGTGTCAACAATGGAAACTGTTCTGCTACCAATGCATTTATTTTTGAATACAAAACATTCAAAAGAAATAAAAATTCATAAGCCTTTCCAGGCTGGAGTATTTCTCCTGCTCAAAGGCCAAAGCATGTTTTAAAATTATGATGTTCTAATGATGCCATGGCAAGGTGTGACTATTTGATTTATGCAAAGCAGGCCAAGCAGAAGCTTTCAATGCTAGTCTACTATGTAGCCCTTCATTTTACAAATGATCAAGCTAAGACCCAGAGAAGTGATTGTGACTGGCCCAAGTTCCTACAGGGAGTAAACTAAAATTTATCTCTAAGCTCTTGACTCCAAATCTTCCTGAATTCTTCCCATTATATTACTCCTGATTTGAACAATATTGTGCTTTGAAATCTGAAGCAATTGTATTTCTTTCAGGATACTCTGGAGATGTGTAGCCGAGAGACAGAGTTTAAGAGTATCTTATTTGCACTTTGTTACTTCCATGCTGTAGTAATAGAAAGGCACAAATTTGGACCTCAAGGCTGGAATCACTATTATCCTTTTAACACAGGAGACCTCACCATCTCAGTGAATGTGCTCTATAACTTCCTTGAGGCCAATGCCAAGGTAAGGATAATGAATGAGATCCCGGATGTTTACACTAGAATCAGTAGAGCCAAGTCTGTCCTTTCTATAATTTCAACTCAAATGTAAAATATATTGCCATTTTCTAGTGGGAGAAGAAAAGCAGTTCTAATGAAGGGCTATCACCCAGAACTTTCTAACTTTCTAAAAAGAGACATGGGACAATGACCCTGATATGAGTGCAAGGTACATATATTAGGTAACAACCAATCTGTGTATAACAAGGTTCGTGCTAAACTATATTTAGCAATCTCATAGATTATGAGTCTACCTTATTGTCTAAAGTGCTAAGCAACACTTCTCAGGTAGTCTTCAGGACCAACATACCAAGTCTTACTCTTCTCTATCTACTACTGACTTTCTAATTCTCTACCCAAGTTCTAAAGCAGTCTAATGCTCTGTTCTGATATTTCTTCATACATTAATAGAAATGTAGAACCTCTTTGATTGATTAATCAATTACCTCTGAGTCCCCAGCCCAGTTTAAAAATAAGCTAGAGAAAGCATGTATGCCATAAAAGATTTTGTTCCTATTTCAAATTCAAAGGTTTAGACAAACACCAATATTTCTGGCTATATAATTTATTGAGATGGTAATGAATGATACAAAGATATATTTAAATATTTCAATGGAGTATCATCTACAAGAAAAAACAGAGCTATATGATTTGCTTAGAGATCCTTAGATATTGAACAAAACATTATCAGAAACCATAATTTTAACAAGATAGCAGGATACAAAATAAACATTCAAAAAGCACTTGCTCCCCACTCTATAAATAGATATATAGATGTAGCTATATACACACAATATATATATACACACATGTATGTATGCATTATGTATATAGCCAAAAAAATCTAGCAGAAAGAGAAAAAAAGAAATTCCATATGGAAATCACAAAATATTTGGGAATCTACTTACCAGGATATACATAGGAAAGATATGAATACAATTACAAAACAAGCTTTAAAGAAACAGAAGACAAATTTTTGGAGAGGTATTAATTACTGATGCTTGGGGCATTCTAATATAATAAAAATGGCAATGATACCTAAATTAATTTTAGATGCAAAGTCTTACCAATCCAGCTGCCAAAGGACAACTTCAAAGGACAATAACTTGTAACAATTCATCTGAAGGAATAAATGGTCAAGAATCTCAAGGGAAAATAATGAGGTGGAAAAAAGTGGGATGTAATGGTTCCTAGCAGCATCAGGCCTCAACTACACTTAAAGCTATAATAAGCAAAACTATCTTAGTTAAAAAATATAGAAAAGTTGATAAATATCACATATTAGAAACTCCAGATGTTAAGTGACATGTTATTAAGTAACACAGTATTTAATAAGCACCAAAACATAAACTACTGGGGTAGTTTACCATTCAGTAAAAACTGTTGAGAAAATTAGAAAATGGCCCGGGAGAAATTAGGCTTAGAGCAACATCTCCCAATGTGTACCATACAATAAACTTCAAAGTGATGTATGAGCTATATATAAAAAGATATATCATATGCAAATTAGAGGAGAACTGAAGGACATACTTTTCTTAACTGAATAGGGAGAACATTCTTGACCAAACAAGGGATAGAAATACTCATGGGAGATTAAAATGGATAATTTTATTACATAAAATTGAAAAGATTTTGCATAAACAAAATCAATGTAATTAGAAGGAAAATAATGAAATGGGAGGAGGGTGTCTTTGTAGCAAATTTTTCCAATAAAAATCTGGTGATCAATATATATAAGGATTTGATTCCAACATAAAGGAACAAGAGCCATCCTCCAACAGATAAATTTATAAGGACTATAGAAAGCAGTTCTAGAGGGATGAAATTATCAATAACAACATGAAAACATGTTTTAAATTAAGCAAACTTAAGAACACAAACTGAATTTACCTGATATCTATTAGATGGGTGAAAAATAACAAACAAACAAAAAGGAAAATCAACATTTTTAGAGAAACCGTGGGAGGACAGACATACTAATGTCAGGCTGTAAAGTCATTCTTGAAATCAGCTTAGGGGAATTATGGGACTTATATGACTTAGAACTATATGCAAAAAGTCACTAAAAGCTACCAGAAATACTATCACTATGTAGTTATCTCTAAAGAGATCAAACACAAGAGCCAAGATGGCAGAACATAAGCAGGCACTTTTCTGAGCCCTCCATAAATTCTGTCACCAACCTTTAAAAAATGAAGCTGAATGGATTTTAGAGTGACAGAATCCATTGGGAGACAGAGCGTGGCACATTCCCAGTTCAGGAAAGTACCCACGTAGGACTGGGCAGGGGGAGGGCGGAGCACGTGGGGGTTGCACTAGGTCCAACCTGAGAGCAGAGCATAGCAGAGTGACAGCAAGCCCCAGCCAGCAGATTCACCCACTCCAAAGGTGATTTGCAGACATCTCACTCGAGATGGAGGATTGGTTGGAGCTGGGTAAGAGAAAATACAGGGCCCATGGCAGCAGCTTCTCTTGTGGCTATCAGCCCACAGCCTGAATGTTTAAAAATCACCTACCTGAACTTCCATGAGCCAAGATGGCAGAATAAAGCCTAGCTGCTCTAATCCCCCTCCCTAACCCTGAAAACCCAGAGATTAATGCTCCACCCAGTAAAAAATCCTGATATAATGGAAGCAGCTACAGGCTTGCTTGGTAGTCCTAGAGGAAGGATGTGATTGAAGCTGTGACTAGCCTGAAGTGAAGGGCAGGAGGCATCCCAATACGCCCCACCTCAGCTGACCAACAAGAGATCCTAAAGCCCATGGGGGTAGAACCAGCAAGTACTAACAACAGAAGTCCAGGTGTGCCTTAGCACCACCAAGGGAATCTGCAGACACCAGCACTGCCAGCCACCAGCTGCTGAGCTGTATGCCAGGGGCACAGAGGCAGAAACCTGAAGTGGCCAGACCATCCCTCCTCCACACATTACTCTGTGAGCCTCAGGGTAATCCAGGGGAAACACTGAGAGTCCTGACCTTGGCCTGTCTAAACACCCAGAGGCTACAGCACACAAAGTCAACAACCAGGCCCTTAGCTCCAAACCTGAGAAGTGAATCAGAGCCCTCTGTACCCCAGAAGGGGTATGCCACATGAAGAGGCATAAAAACATGATATAGGAGAGGGAAAGAAGGGAGGGAGATGAACATCATATGAACTTTATTCTCATTGGTTCTGGTTCAAGGAGTTATCAACATAATCAGTTAAGTTTAGGATTCTAAAGTGAAAAGACACAAAAACTCATTATAGTAGAGGAAAGAGAGGGAGGAAGAGGAGCATTGTACAAAATTTACCCTCATTGGTTTGGGTTCAAGGAGAGAATAACATAGGTAATTAAGTATAAAAATATATTGTGCCCTATAGGCAGTAGGTTAGAAAGAAGGAAAATAGTAGTAAGGGAAAAGGGTAGGTAAAGAGAGGTGGGGTGCATAGGGAGGGAATACTGAGGGAGGCAATGGTCAAAAGGAAAACTCTTAAGGGGAGGGGAGAAGGAAGAAATAAAAACATAAACAGGGGAGGGAATAGGTTGGAGGGAAAGACACAGATAGTAATCATAACTGTGAATGTGAATGGGATGAACTCTCCCATAAAATGGAGGCAGATAGCAAAATGGATTAAAAACCACAATCCTACAATATGCTGTCTACAAGAAACACATTTGTAAAAAAATTCCTAGAGGAGAAGTTAAGGAAATTAGAGGAAGAAATAGATAGCAAAACTATACTAGTGGGGACCTCAATCTCCCCCTCTGAACTTGATAAATCTAACCTCAAAATAAACAAGAAAGAAGTTAAGGAGGCAAATAGAATTTTAGAGAGGGTAGATATGATAGACCTCTTGAGAAAACTGAATGGGGATAAAAAGGAATACACCTTCTTCTCAGTGGCATATGGCACATACACAAAAACTGACCATGTACTAGGGCATAGAAAGCTCACAATTCAGTGCAGAAAGGCAGAAGTATTAAATGTATACTTCTCAGATCATGATGCAATGAAAATTATATGCAATAAAGGGCCATGGAAACATAGACTAAAAGCTAATTGGAAACTAAATAATTTAATCCTAAAGAATGAGTGGATCAAACAAGAAATTATAGAAACAATCAGTAGCTTTGTTCAAGAGAATGACAGTAATGAGACAACATACTAAAACTTGTGGAATGCAGCAATGGCAGTTCTTGGAGATGTTTTATATCCCTGAATGCATACCTGAATAAATTAGAGAAAATGGAGGTCAATGAATTGGGCATGCAATTGAAAAAGCTAGAAAAAGAACAAATTGAAAATCCCCAATTAAATACTAAATTAGAAATAATGAAAACCAAAGGAAAGATTAATAAAATTGAGCTGGTTTTCTAAAAAAAAAAAATAATAAAATTGGTAGACCTTTAGTTAATATAAGAAAAAAAGAAAACCAAAAAAATGAAAAGGGTGAATCTACCTCCAATGAAGAGGAAATTAAAACAATAATTAGGAATTATTTTGCCCAATTGTATGCACATAAATTTGACAATCTTGGTGAAATGAATGAATATTTACAAAAATATAAGTTGCCCAGATTAACTGAAGAGGAAGTAAATTACTTAAATAAACCCATCTCAGAAAAAGAAATTGAACAAGCCCTCAATGAATTCCCTAGGAAAAAATCTCCAGGGCTAGATGAATCTACTAGTGAATTCTATGAAACATTTAAAGAACAATTGATTCCAATGCTTTACAAACTATTTGGGAAATTTGGAGAAGAAGGAGTCCTCCCAAATTATTTTTATGATACAAATATGGTAGTAATACCTAAATCAGGAAGAGACAAAATGGAGAAAGAAAATTATAGACCAATTTCCCTCATGAATATAGATGCAAAATTTTTAAATAAAATATTAGCAAAATGACTACAGCAACTTATCACAAGAATCAAATCACTTTGATCAGGTAGGATTAATTCCAGGAATGCAAGGGTGGTTAAATATTAGGAAAACTATCAGTATAATTGATCACATCAACAACAAAACTAGCAGAAACCAGGCTTTTAACAAAATACAACACCCATTCCTATTAAAAACAGTAGAAAATATGGAAATAAGTGGAGTCTTCCTTAAAATAATAAGTAGCATTTATCTAAAACCATCAGCAAGTATTATATGTAATGGGGAAAAGCTAGAAGCACTTCCAGTAAGATCAGGGGTGAAACAAGGATGTCCACTATTACCCCTCTTATTCAGTTTAGTACTAGAAATATTAGCAGTAGCAATAAGAAATGAAAAAAGAAATTGAAGGAATCAAATTAGGCAAAGAAGAGACTAAGTTACCACTCTTTGCAGATGCTATGATAATATACTTAGAGAATCAAGTAAAAGAC
This sequence comes from Petaurus breviceps papuanus, assembly GCF_028583685.1. NCBI lineage: Eukaryota > Metazoa > Chordata > Mammalia > Diprotodontia > Petauridae > Petaurus > Petaurus breviceps. The sequence continues at coordinate 36,430,211 of NW_027187380.1, forward strand.
TACTCGAGATAATAAATAAATTTGGCAAAGTTGCAGGATATATAATAAAACCTCGGCATTCCTATATATTTCTAATGAAATCCAACAGCAAGACATAGAAAGAGAAATTCCATTTAAAGTTACTATAGACATTATAAAATATTTGGGAATCTACCTGCCAAAACAAAGTCAGGACCTATATGAACATAGTTACAAAACATTTTTCACAAAAATAAAGTCAGATCTAACTAATTGGAAAAAAATATCAGCTGCTCATGGCTGGGTCAAGCTAATATAATACAAATGACAATTTTACCTAAATTAGATTACATATTTAGTGCCATACCAATCAATCTACCAAAAAATTACTTTGTAGAGCTAGAAAAAATAATAGCAAAATACATTTGGAAGAACAAAAGGTCCAGAATATCAAGGGAATTAATGAAAAGAAATGCTAGGGAAGGTGGCCTAGCTATACCAGATTTTAATCTGTATTATAAAGCAGCAGTCATCAAAACTACTTGGTATTGGCTGAGGAATAGAGTAGTGGATCAATAGAATAGATTGGGTGCATGAGACTCAGCAGTCAATGACTATAGTAATCTACCCTTTGATAAACCCAAAGACCCCAGTTTGGGGATAAGAACTCACTATTTGACAAAAACCTCTGGAAAAACTGGAATATAGTATGGCAGAAACTGGTTATAGACCAATATCTAACACCATATACCAAAATCAAGTCAAAATGTGTTCACAATCTAGGTATAAAGGCTGATACTGTAAGCAATCTGGGAGAGGAAGGAATAATTTACCTGTCAGATTTATGGAGAAGGGAAGATTTTATGACAAAACAAGAGGTAGAAAGCATTATAAAATGCAAAATGAATAATTTTGATTACATTAAATTGAAAAGTTTCTGTACAAATAAAGCCAATGTAACCAAGATTAAGAGGGAAGCACAAAATTGGGAAAGAATCTTTACAACCAGTGTCTCTGAAAAAGGCCTCAAATCTATAAGAATACAAGTCATTGGGGCAGCTAGGTGGCGCAGTGAGTAGAGCACCGACCCTGGAGCCAGGAGGACCTGAGTTCGGATCCGGCCTCACACACTTAACACACACACACACACACACACACACACAAACTAGCCGACCTTAGGCAAGTTACTTAACCCCGATTGCCCTCAAAAAAAAGAATACAAGTCATTCCCCAATTGATAAAATGGTCAAAGGCAGGGCAAACAGGCAGTTTTTAGAGGATGAAATTAAAGATATCTATAAGCATATGGAAAAAATGCTCTAAATCATTATTGATTAAAGAAATGTAAATTGAAACAATTCTGAGGTACTACATCTCACCAGCCAGACTGGCTAAGATGACAAAACAGGAAAATGATAAATGCTGGAGAGGATGTGGAAAAATTAGAACACTAATACATTGTTGGTGGAATTGTGAACTCAGCCAACCATTCTGGAGAACAATCTGGAACTATGCCTAAAGGACTATAAATATGACCCAGCAATACCACTTCTAGGGTTGTATCCCAAAGAAATCATAGAAGTGGGAGAAGGACCCAAATGTACAAAAATATTTATTGCAGCTCTTGAAGTAAACTACTTGCTCTCTTTCTTTTTCTTGTTTTGTTTTATTTCTTCTTTCCCATTGTTCATTCCATTGGTTATAATCCTGCTTTACAACCTGATTAATGTTTAATGTAAAGATATTTGTAGATCCTATATTTGACTGCATGACACCATGGCAGGGGGGCTGGGAGGGAAGGGAGGGGGAGAAAATTTGGAACTCAAATCAAGGGATTGTGGAACTGAATGTTGTAAACTAAAAGTAAATAAACAAGTTAATTTTTTTTTAAAAGAGATCAAAGACAGAGTGAAAGGACCAATAGATAAAAAAAAATTTTACAGTAGCACCTTTTATTGTACTGAAGAACTAGAAACAAAGTAGATACTCATCAATTTGGTAATGACTGAACAAATTATGGTATGTAATATAATAAAATGACAAAAATGGAAAAATGCAGAAAAACCTGGAAAGAACTGACATAGCGTAAAGTAAGCAGAACAAGAAATATTATTCAGTGGCACAGAAAATAACATTGAAATATGATCATGCAATGACCAATGACCAATAATGAATGACTCTAAAAGACTGATGATGAAGCATGCAAGCAGGTTCTTGGTGGAGAGGTGATGAACTGTGGCCATATTTTCAGGTATTAGCAATACAAGACAAATATATTTTGCTTTGTGATACCTGTGGAGGAGAGTTGTGGAGCACAAATAGTGAAGCAAAAGAGAAGAAAGGAAAGGAAAGAGTGTAAATGAAACATTTACAACACACACAGGAGAGCAGAAGGAAGTCCAGACTAGGACACAGATAAAGAGGGCAATACTGGTACTACCACATTAAATGTATGCATATATATGTGTAGATATCTAGCTCTATGGTATAGATTTAGAGTTTCATATACAGTTCTCTTTTTCTAGTTTTCTTTGTGTAACATGTATTCTGATCTCAGTCTCTCCATCTGTCTCTCTATTACTTCAATAAGTTCTCAGGTACTCTTGAGAGTCTTGGGATGTCTCTTTTCTCTGCCATCTTGTATAAACTCCTACATGTAATATGCAAACTCTGGCCCCACTCTCTCAAGGCCAGGCAGGCTATATCTCCCTTCAAAGTTTTAGAGTATCTTGAGTGTTTTAAGGAATTTTTTTCTCTGCTTCCTTTGGCTCTAGCCACCATCAGTTTTGTTCCCCTTATTTTAGGGGCCTAGTGACTTGAATTTCAGTTCCATTTAACCACTTAACATCTGACAGGTTTTAGAAAAGAATATTTACTTCAAAGATTTGGCAAAAATAAATACATAAATATTTTCCCCAATATCTTAGGTGCATAATCCCCCTTATACAGCCTTAGTCTTGGCAGAAAGTATTAGGCTCAGTTCCTAGGTCCCATCAAGTTCGTATCCAAAGACAACATTGCTGCCAAATGAGTCCTTCCACTGGATTGGAGCCCTGAAGGTCCCTTCTGAAATTTCTCTTTGCTCCTGACTCCTCAGGGCATTTTCAGAACTGACCATAAAACCTAGCCTGGATTCTGACTCCCAGATGACTGTGTCTTGCTCTCCTAGCCTTTGAAAGTTTCAAGGCTTGGAAGCTCCACTCCAAATACCTGGAATGAAAAAGACCAAGCAAACAAGACCCTGTTTCTTGGGCACAATGTGACCTTAGGAGTAGAAAGCTCCACAACCCTTCCCCCAGGGTCCCTCACCAAAAACCATGAGTAAAGAATTATGTTGCTCCTCTAACTTAAGTACACCAAAGAGAGCTGAAACTGAATCAGGCCTTTTTGAAAATACAACAGTTCCAACTACACAACCAACCTACCACCAAGGCTACTTCCAAACACATAGTTGGCCAACTGGAACAAGCTACAAAATGTTCATGGTTGCACTTCCCTCATACATCAGAAAAGCGTAATCTGCCAGAGAGAGAGGAAATGGGATCCAAGGTTTAAGTAAAGTGTTGGTTTTTGTGCAAATGGCCACCTCTTTACTAGAAAAGAACAAAAGAGAGAATAATAAATGAATATAAGAAGTTTGTATGTAGAAAAAAGGAAAGGAGAGAACTTATGTTGGATGGCCTTTATTTTCTCAGTAAAGGATAAGGTGACATCCTCTCCTGTAAATGAGGAGTTAAAGAGTATTGGGGAAGGCTTGAAGAAGACGTATAGAACAGCTGCCCTAGGAAATGTGAACATCAGTTAGTGAAGAGTAAAAGGGTATTTTGTGAGAGTGAGGCCACACTTGAGATTAGAGAGCAAAAATGTATAATAGAATCAACAAGATTGTGTGATTTCCTCCAGTAGCATACTAACTACATGTTAGTAGACAGAGAAGAAATAGATGGTGAAGTGTGAGTCCTTTGGGGGGAGTCAAAGTCACATTTCATTGTACCTGAAATTGCACTCTTTTGTTATCAAACTATTTCATCTACACATTAATTCCTATGCTGAGTCATTTCACTCTAGTTTCATTCTCTTCTCCTGTCTTTCAGGTGCCTTATGATGACTTGCGCTACCTCTTTGGTGAGATCATGTATGGAGGTCACATTACCGATGATTGGGACAGGAGGTTATGTAGAACATACCTGGAGGAATTCATTAAACCAGAAATATTAGAAGGAGAAATGTTTCTAGCTCCAGGGTTCCCACTTCCAGGCAATATGGACTACAATAATTATCACCAGGTAATCTTCCCATTTAGAGTCCTGGCTGTGCTATGCAAACTTTACTTCCCTGTGTTTGTTTCCTCTGCTTTACAATGAAGTGGTGAGAGGTAGGACTATAAAATTCCTAAGGTTCCTTCCAGTCTAACATTTTCTGGAAAGCATAATGTTTTTAGGGTGTTCCAGAAGTACTTTCAGTCATTTTGGAAAGGCCATGCTGAAATGACTCTCAGAGTTCTCTTTTCTCACCTAAAAAAGTTTATTGAATTCCTAAATTCAGTTTATATTTAGTCATTAATCTCAAATTGGTTCATTTTTATCACAAGGATTTCAGTGCTTATTTAATGTATATGTTTCTCATTCCCAAATATATATCAGAGAAATGTATTTCATAGCAGAAGCAAATTCTCAGTAAAGAATTTAGCCTACTTCTACTAAGTTCATAATAATCACCTGCAAACTTTTCAATGGATCAATACTTTGTGGACCTTTACACCCCTGACACTTGGTAACCATTGCAAAAATGATTAAGCACTGAAAAATAGTGCCTATGGGCAAAAGCAAAAGGAGACTGGGTTATATAAAGGAAAAGAAAATACAATTTAAAATCATTTAGATTAAATACACAGAAGAATCATTTATTGGTAGTAAAGTTTTGAGACAAGATAACAGAACTATCCAAAAAAGTTTTCTTTCTTTGTCTGTCTTTTTCTTTCTTTCTCCTTCTCTTGAGTTCCCTAGAGTCCTCTTATAGACATAAAATTAACTGGATAGCTAGAGAAGAGGTGTCAAACATACGCAGACCACACGTGACTCCTAAGTGCACCCCACACCAGATTAAAATGTAATTAATGAAAGAAAAATATAATAAGACACAGATAATATTACATTTTAAAATTAAGTCACAGGGGAAGCTAGGTGCTGCAGTGAATAGAGCACCAGCCCTAGAGTCAGGAAGACCTGAGTTCAAATCCAGATACTTAACACAAAAAAACTAGCCATGTGACCTTGGGCAAGTCACTTAACCCCAATTGCCTTACCTTTCCCCCTCCAAAGAAAAAAAAGCAAAAAAAACAAAAACAAAAAAACATTTTTTAAAATAAAACTGAGTCAGTATGAGGTCCATGGGGATCCTTACGCACGGACAAATGGCCCTCCATTTCTATTTGAGTTTGATGCCACTGAGCTAGAGGATAGTCAATGTACAGCGCCATCTCAGAGGTTTCTGATGAATACTTCTCTTCCTTATTTACTCTAAGCCTAATTAATCTTGAAGAGAAAATGGATGATCAAGTTAGCTATGATGAGGAAATTTTCGTGTTCCAAATTATTACTCAGAAATTAACAAGTATTTTAAGTAAATATGTTATCTGTGTTCTTTTCTTTATCATTTTCACTTTCCAATGGCATCCTCGCCTCAATAGAATAATTCCTAGAACAAGAAAACTAAGAACTAAGCAAAACAAATCAATATATTGGTAATGTCAGAAAACACTTCATTCCCCATCTATAATTCACACTATTTGTTCACTGAGAGGGAGGCATGAAACCCCTGACATTTCACTGAAACTACAATTAGTTACTACACTAGTCCAGAGTTCTGATTTGTTTTAATGTCAATCAACAAGTCTCAGTACTATGAAGCTACAAAGATATGGAGATGTGTTTTGTGCCTAAAATAATACTCAAGTTAGTTAATCTATTTATTAAATGCCTGCTATCTGTCAGCCACTGTGCCAAACACTGGAGACACAAAGAAAGACAAAGGTGCATTGAAGGAGCTCACAATCTAATGGCAGAAGATAACACGTAAAAAGAAATTGAAATGTGGGGAAAGGTGGAGGATGTCTAATGTGGGGGCATGATGAAGTCCAGAGGAGGGCTATTGGGTAGGAAATAAAGAGACAACTAGCCTGGACCCCCTTTTTAGATGAAGAACGTGGGAAGAACTTTCCGCTGTTTAACTTCTACTCTCACCTATCCCAGGGAGGGTGGAACCCCAGGGGCAGAGGGTATTGTATAGATATGAGTTCCAGAGCTGATGTGACCCACAAAAAAAAAAAAAATTTAGAAAAAAATAAGTACTGAACTATGGGGCTGACTGATTTTAAGCACAGTAGCATGAGCCCAGAGCATTGGGATATGAACTTACTTTCTCTCCATGACAACGTGTGTCTTTGTGGAGTAGTACATCCCAGGTTTTTTGCATAATGTGTTCTGCATATAAATTAAGTAAATTAGGTGACAATATTCAGCCTTTTTGTACTACTTTTCCAATCTTAAATCTATCAGTTCCATGATGCTTCTTAATTCACATTCAGGTACCTCAGGAGACAAGTAAGGTGATCAGGCATCTCTTTGAGTACTTGCACATTTTGTTGTGATCCACATAGTAAAAGGTATCAGTCTAGTCAATGAAATATAAGTAGATGTTTTGTGAATGTTGGCAATTTGGCCTCCAGTTCCTCTGCCTCTTTGAAAACCCACCTGCTCATCTGGTAATTCTTGGTTCACATATTGCTATAGCCTAGCCTACAGAATCATAAGCATAACCTCGCTAGCATGTGAAATGAGAGCAATTAATTTGAACGTCCCTTGGCATTGCCCTTCTTTAGGATTGGGACGTAAACTGATATTTTCTAATCCAATGGCCACTGTTGCATTTTCCAAATTAGCTAGTATATTGAATACAGGACTTTTTACAGCATCATCTTTTAGGATTTCAAATACCTCTGCTTGAATTCGATCACTTCCACTAGCCTTATTGTTAGCAATGCTTCCTAGGGTTCGCTTGACTTCATTCTCCAGGATGTCTGCTCTAGATCAGTAACTACACCATTGTAGTTACTGGTGATGTAAATAACTTTTAAATAAGTAAATAATATTTTATGTTTACCCCAGTTACATGTAAAGAACAATTTTTAATGTTTTTTTAAGTTTTGAGTTCCAAATTTTTTCCTTCCCTCCCTCTCCTCCTCTGTCCCTGAGATGGTTAGTAATCTGATATAGATTATACATGTGCAATCATGTGTTCCACATTATCATTTTGGGAAAGAAAACTCAAACTAAAAATAGAAAAAGAAAGAAAGTGAAAAATAGTGTGCTTCAGTCTGTATTCAGACACTGTCAGTTCTTTCTCTGGATGTGGATAGCATTTTTCATCATGAGTTCTTTGAGATTATCTTGGATCTTTGTTTTACTGAAAATAGCCAAGTCATTCACAGCTGTTCATCATACAAAGATCTTTCTTTTGCTTCTGTTAAGTCCCTACCCTTTTTATCTTTTGTCATGCCCATTTTTGCATAAAACTTTACCCTAATATCTTAAATGTTCTTGAAAAGCTCTCTTGTCCTTCCCATTCTATTATTTTATTCTATTTCTTTGCATTGCTCATTTAAGAAAACCCTCTTATCTTGCTTTGGTATTATCTGGAATTCTGCATTCAGTTAAGTATATCTTTCCCTTCCTCCTTTACCTTTTACTTTTCTTCCTTCCTCAGCTATTTATTTGTAAAGCCTCAGTGATTTTGCTTTCTTTCTCTTCTTTTTCTTTGGAATATTTTGTGTTGCTGCCTCTTATACAATATTGTGAATTTCTTCCCATAGTTCTTCAGGCATTCTATCTACCAGATTTGATCCCTTAAATCTGTTCATCACTTCCATCTAATTTTCATAAGGGATGACATTTAAGTCAAACCTATGTGGTCTGATGATTTTCCCTGCTTTCTTCAGTTTAGTTTGAATTTTGCAACAAGAAGCTCATGATCTAAGCCGCAGTCAGCTCCAGGCCTTGTTTTAACTGACTGTATAGGGCTTCTCTACCTTTGACTACAAAGTATATAATCAATCTAATTTTGATATTGACCATCTGATAATGTCCCATGTGCAGAGTCACCTTTTGGGTTGTTGAAAAAGAGTGTTTGCTATGACCGGTGAGTTATCTTGACAAAATTCTATCAGTCTCTGCCCTGCTTCATGTTGCACTCCCAGGCTAAATTTTCCTGTTATTCCAATTATCTTTTGATTTCCTACTTTAGCATTCCAATCCCCTATGGTGAATGTGGCATCTTTATTTTCGGCATTATTTCTAGAAGATATTGTAAGTCTTCGTAGAAGTAATCAACTTTGGTCCCTTCAGCATCAGTGGTTGGAACATAGACATGTGATGTTGAATGAACTGCCTTGGATTTGAAGAGATACCATTGTGTCATTTTTGAGTTTATACCCTAGTACTTCTTTTTCTCATCCTTTTGTTGACTATAAAAGCTACTGTGCTTCTGAATCATAAGCCAGAAAAAAGGTTGCCAGCAGAAATATCAGCAATCTCAGCTATGCAGATGATACCACTCTGATTGCAGAAAGTGAAGAGGAATTAAGAAGTCTCTTCATGAGAGTGAAAGATAAGAGTGTAAAAGCTGGCTTGGAGCTTACCATCAAAAAACCTAGGATCTTGGCAACTGGTCCCATCACTTCCTGGCAAATAGATTGAGATGAAATGGAAGTAGTGTCAGATTTTATATTCTTGGGCTCAAAGATCATTGCAAACACTGACTGCAGCCATGAAATTAAAAGGTGCTTGCTCCTTGGAAGGAAAGCTATGACAAATCTGGACAGCATACTAAAAAGCAGAGACATCACGTTGCCAACAAAGGTCCAAATAGTCAAAGCCATTGCTTTTCCAGTAGCAATGTGTGCCTGAGAGAGACCAAAAGGAAAGCTGAACACTGCAGAATCAATGCTTTCAAATTGTAGCATGCTAGAGAAGACTTTTGAGAGTCCCTTGGACATCAAGGGGATCAAATCAGTCAATACTTAAAAAATTAATTCAGGCTATTCAATGGAAATAAATATTTTGTTCCATAATAAGAAGACAAGATTTATTGGAAAAGACCCTGATGTTGGGAAAGATCAAAGGCAAAAGGAAAATGGGATGGCAGAGGATGCGATGGATAGATAGTATTATGGAAACAATGAACATGAACTTGGACAGACATCCAGATTTAGTAAAGGATAGAAGAGCCTACACCAGGGTATGGTCCATGGCGTCACAAAAAGTCAAAAATGACTAAATGACTAAACAACAACAACACATCCCAAGTTTTAGGGGATTTACTGTACTATTTGCCTCTTCTAGGAACTAAATTTAATGTGTTAGATAATTGATAATGGGAAGCAAAACTATGAAAGCTAATACACAAAAGTGTTAGAAGAATAGCTGAATAGGATTTCCTCCTTGAGGACCCAACCTACAAGTGAAGGTTGGAAGAGTAACTCAGAAGGGGGTGTTATACTTTGGAGACTCATCTGGAATATATTTGAGTGCCCTTCTCATTTGTTGGTGCCCATTGACAAGATTTTCTCCCTGAGGTTCTCTTTCTTGGCTGCTTTAGTTTGAAGAGATATAATAAAGAAAAATTTGTAATTTTTTCCTTTTGTTCTAACTGTAATTGGACAGTCTGCTTCCTTTGAGAGTCAGAGTAGTTACTTTGAGAAAACTTTTTCTTGTATTATTGCATCCATTACAAGTAAAGAGGCCATATGAGCAATATGGATCCTTAGACTTCTGCTGCCATGAAATGAAGCTAGAGCCACACAGAGGATTCCTAGTTATAGGAGTTCCATGTGACTTCAGAAACAAATCTACTGAGAGCATTTTTACAAGATGCTATTAATACTTTGAGGGAAATGTAAAGTATTCACTAAATGATGTTTTCATAAATTATCTGAGAATGCAGACCTTCCTAAAACACCTGATAACATAGGATATTAAAAAAAATACATGGAATCTAATTACTAGGTCTCTCATGGAGGATTTGAGGATACTGCATAGTGTTAAAAATCTATTAATCAATGATTCAGTATCTGAAGAAACTTTATCAGAACTCACTTGGAATGACAAGACATATGAAACACCATGAACAACTACAAACATTGATAGGTTTTAATACTTATAATAAACACTGCTATTCCTCAGTAGCCTAGGGACTTTTCTCAGGAAAGGACTTGTGCCCTCCAGGGAAGAAATATGGGTTATCTGAGCCAGAAATGTGACCAAAGTACTACAGCATTGGGAGTATATGGAGTAAAAAGAAAAAAAAAAAGAGGTAGACTACTAGAAAGTCTTTTGGAATTCTACAGAGTATGAGGACTTTAAAACCTGAAGTAACATGGCAAGGTTAGAATATTTGCAGAGACTAGAAAGACAATTTGATGATGATGGAGCACCATTTGCCAAGTTCATTCTTTCTGCCACTCAACAAAAAGTGGAAAACCCTTTCAGATTTATAACAGAGGAGTAATAAAACTGGAGCAAGTGTACAAGGATATTCTTTACCCCCAAAAGTCAAATGAATACCTACTTAATCTTCCATTTAAAGAGCTGCCAAATTTTCATCAGTAGTGGAACAGCATACTGGTTTGAGTATGATTTCTCATCCTTAAAAACTGATATAATATATGGTAACCTAGCTCCAACACCTTCCTGTGAATGGGCCAAAGAGATCAGCTAAAGACCAAAAGACGGGAACCTACTGAAAAACTGCTGAGAGACAGAATAAGTAAAAGAAGCCAGAGTTCACTGAACCAGAGGTCATGATCATCTAATGAAAGGTCACTGCCAACAGAGAGCATATAAAAAGGCAGAACTATTTTCTACTACAACAATGAAATAGATGGACATATGGGTAATGTGTTCATTCAAGAGAAGAATGCAGAGTTGGTATGCAAGAGTCTAAATTTCTGAGCATCATCTTCAGGAAACATAGATGGGGCAAGGGATGCAAATCACCCAAATCTCCAAAAACACTGTTTGACATCACTTCAGTTGTGTGTAGGTCAATTCTACCTGGACTGAACCCTGTACTGCAGGGACAGTCAAAAATTATATTGTGATTTACACTTCTGTAATGGGTCTTCATATTGTTCCAATCTATTTACAAAAGATACATGAGAAACTTTTCATTTGATCTTATGAAAGGGTTAGTTTCTATGAATTTGGTGACAAAGACCATTCATAGTTGTACTCCCTAGAGTTAGCCTGAAGTTTGCTAAAGAAGTTTTAGGTGTTGACAAGAAAATAGATACTTTGTCTTTGATAGGTCCAGAACCAGTGAACCTCCTTGACATGTCAGCCTTGATGAGCATTAATTCTAGCTTGCTCAAGATACTACAACACACTATAATCAGAAATCTGGGACTCATTACCTGATTATTTTGACCATCATTTATATGAGCATACAGGAAATAGAAGCAAGTAGTGGTAGAGAATCAGGGCAGTGATTTCTTCAACTCAGGGATATATACAAAGAAATTTGACTTTGGTAACTGGTATCTGAAGAACAGAAGAATCAGTTGAGGGAACAGATCAATAAGAGGACAAAGTTATTTCTCACTGCAAGAAGGGGACATGAAATATATTGGAAGAACAACCCACAGAAGGCACTTCATGGACTAGAGACCTTTTTGATATCATGACAGAGTCTTCTATCTATGATAGAAGATCTCGGAAACAATCTGTAAAAAGTACTCATTAACAGTATCATCAGACTGTAAGCCTCACTTATAGCAGTGGCACAGAGGTCTGGGAATATACAAATATTGCATGACCTATGCTTTTTTTGTAGGTCTTACCCACAGTGACTATTCCACACCTTTCCTCCCCAGCCTTCCCATGGCACCCCTCTTCCCAACCTCTCAGCTGAGAACCTTGCCTCATACTTCACTGAAAAATGTAGGCTCTCTCTTCTCCTCTCCTCCTCATTTCACATCACTCAGCTATCCTCTCCCACCACCTCCTCCACCCCTCTCTCAAATGAAGAGACCCTTCTCTTTGCCAAGGAAAACTCCTCTAAAGGTACCTTGATCTTATCCCATCTTCTCCAACATTGTTTCTTCTATCATACCCACCCTTTCACTAATCTCCAATTTCTTTCTACTAGATCCTTCTCTGATACCTAGAAACATGTTCATGTCTCCCCCATCCTTAAAAAGTTCTCATTTAATCTGATCATCCCTGATAGTTCTCATCCTATAACTCTCCTCCCCTTCATAGCTAAACTCCTTGATAAAAACATCTACAATTTAAGCCTCCACTTTCTCATTTTCTTTAAAACACGACAGTCTGACAAAGTCAGTCAGCATTCAACTGAAACTGCTCTCCAAAGTTAGAAATTCACTCTTAAATGCAAATCTAATGTGTTTTTTTTTCTACCCTCATCTTTTTAATGTGCATCCGCTGACATTGTTGACCATTTTCTTCTACAGGATACTATCTTCTCTCTACGGTGTTCAAGACACTGCTCTCTACATAAAACAATTGAAAGCACCACCAAAAGCATTACTATACCATCTTACCACAACCACTCTAATATTGACTATTCCATCTCTCTCTTGGTTGAGCTGAGTTACCTTGCTCCCATTGGAAGAGTTCCTTCATTCCGTATTGTCTAGTGTATATTTTCCTATTCATACCTTCTCCAATTTCAGTGTTGCTATTATTGAGTTTCTTTGCTATTCACTACATGGGTTCTAATTCGCTAGAATTAGATGGGAAAGGGATCAAGCCTTGGATATGGAGCCTGGGGTCTTCCTTTCCCCCAATAATAATGAGAAATGATGATCAGAAATAGACCCTAGCCAGGGGTGGGGAACCTGTGGCCTCAGGCCACATGTGGCCCTCTAGGTCATCAAGTGCGACCCTTTGACTGAATCCAAACTTCACAGAACAAATTTGTCTGAATTCAATCAAATGGACACACTTGAAGACATGGAGAGCCACATGTGGCCTTGAGGTCACAGGTTCCCCACCCCTGCTAAAATAATAATATTTAAGAGAGATATAATTCTATCCTGGTACCACCCCCCTCTGAGGAGAACAGAGTGAAGTCTGATCCCAATCTCCTGTTTCCCCTCCTGGCAAGAATTAACCTTTACCTTGGAGAAGGGTAGAAGTAGAAGAAGCTAGAGATGTCTGTTCTGCCTCTTTGAGCCACACAGTGAAAGCCCCCTCATAACACATATACTTGTTAATAGTGTGCATTTCTTTTAAGAACTGTTTGTTAATATCACTTAACTGCTTCTCTATTGGGGAATATTGTTGTTGTTCATTCATATGTGATTTGACATGATCCCATGGACACCAGGCTCTTTTATCCTCCACTATCTCTAGATGTCTGTCCAAGTTCATGTTCATTGTTTTCATGACACTATATCCATTTCATCCTCTGCCATCATATTTTCCTTTTGCCTTCAATCTTTCCCAACATCAGGGTCTTTTCCAATAAGTCCTGTCTTCTCATTATGAGCTAAAATATTTAAGCTTCAGCTTCAATATTTGACCTTCCATTGTGCAGCCTGAGTTAATCTTTTTTAAGTATTGACTGATTTGATCCCCTTGCTGTCCAAGGGACTCTCAAAAGTCTTCTCTAGAACCACACAATTTAAAAGCATTGATTCTGCAGTGTTCAGCTTTCTTTTTGGTCTCTCACAGGCATACATTGCTACTGGAAAAACCATGGCTTTGATTTATTTGGACCTTTGTTGGCAACGTGATGTCTCTGCTTTTTAGTATGCTCTCCAGATTTGTCATACCTTTCCTTCCAAGGAGCAAGTGTCTTTTAATTTCATGGCTGCAAGAGCTTAAGAATATAAAATCTGACAATGCTTCCATTTCTTCTCAATCTATTTGCCAGGAATTGATGGAACCAGTTGTCAAGATCTTGGGTTTCTATATAGATGTATATATGTGTATACACACATATATGCACACACTCACACACATATACATATACATAATTTTATTATCTCCATTAGAATATAAACAAACTCCTTGTGAGTAGGGATTATTTCATTGTTTCTATTTCTTTTCCCAGCGCGCCTAGCACAGTACAAAGTACAAAGCAAATGCTTTATAGACGCTTATTGATATGATTGACTGAAAGGCACTGAAGGGTGATAGCTAAGTTAGAGTACCTATCCAACCTGATAAGGTTTCTAGGAATTTGGGGTGGGAGGGGCCAGAGACAAATTTTGGAGATACTGACAGAGACAGGATTTGTAAGACATTTCATTAGGCTTAGTTGTGACTGGCCAGTGGAGAAACACTAAAGCACAAGTACCCATCACAAGTTTTCACTGAGCTGTTTTCTCAAATGAGATTCTATGGTTTAGTGAAAGCACTTCAGGCACCCATGACATAGTATGCTTCCTATGAACTGTTCTGGCTTTTTAATTTCCCTTCAAGTGTCAAATCATTTGGGGAGAAGAAAGATCACACCCCTGATTTCATTATATAGTGAGTATATCCTTTTCTTTCAGTACATTGATGACATGCTACCTGCAGAGTCACCATACCTATATGGGCTCCACCCCAATGCTGAGATTGGCTTTCTGACCCAGACCTCAGAAAAGCTCTTCCGTACTGTGCTAGAGATGCAGCCTCAGGTCAACCAGGCTGGAGATGGAGGAGGCATCACAAGAGAGGAAAAGGTAAATGGTGGGAAACAATTCTGAGTTTTCTTGCTAGAAACTGTTTGAGTAAATTGATTTGGTGGTACAATGAGTGATTCAAATAGAGGGTTTAATTGTGGGTATAATTCTCCTTAAGGTACACAATTGTCTGGCCTGATAGACATAATTGACATAAAATACCTTTGTACACAATTTATGTCTACTGCTCATATACTACTCAGACCTAAAATTCCTGAAGTTTTCTCTGTTAAGCCTGCTCATACATTCTCACCTTGATTCATTTGCCACAATCCAGTCAATACTGCTTTATTTTTCTACCCCCCAACCTATAACTCTTTATTTTTTGTAATTATTTGTATAATAGATTTAATGACATTCTCAAGAAATACAAAATGAACAATATAGAACTGAATTCTTAAGTAAAATCATGTTTGATAATAATGACAGCTTTAACAAAATGTTTTTGTTATTCACTTTAAATCACTTGGTTTGTTTATTAGTATATATGTATGTGTATATATATATATGTATGTGTATATATATATATGTATGTATATATATATATGTATATAATTTCTCCCAGCATGTTGGGTGGACTCACTACATAGAATTTATGGAAGACATAGATGAGAGTCACAGTGTTTGGGCAAACATGGATGGTCATCACATATACAAGAGTAAGTCAATCAAAAAGCATTTATTAGGTGCTTATTATGTTCCAGACATTTTGCTAAATGCTGGGAATACATATATAGGAAAAAAAAAAGAGACAGTCTAGGCCCTCAGGAGCTTTCATTCTAAAGCATTTCCACTTCTTGTAAAAGGAAGCTGAAGCAGGGACAGGGGAGGGGAGAGAAGAAGGCACCTTGGTGTAGGGCCATGATAGATAAGTTCAGGGAAATGCAATCTGGTGGGAAATAAAGAAACCACTTGGTCTCTTTGGGAAGGAGCTTGGGCACACTCTTTAAATGGAGGTTCTGGGAGGATTCCCCTACTTTCTAATAAGAAAGAAGAGTCCTAGGAACAGAGGGTACTAGTGAAGTGTGAGTTCCAGGGCTGAAGTGAGCTTATAGGATGAAGAGATTTGTGGGACATGACAGAGAAGTTGAAGTATAGCCTTGTGACCCTTTTAAGAATAATTATAGTTCATATATGTTGTTCTAATTCTGCCATCTTTTTATTTCTTTTTATGCCATTCCACATAGAATTTTTTTTCATTTAACTGTATAGTAATATTCCATTATACTTACATGATACAGTTTATTTAACTATTTTCCAATAGATGGACAAGTGAGTTGCTTACTGATGGGTTTTTTGTTTACTATTTTTGTTCTTGTTTTGTTTTCAAAAGTAAGGCAATTATAAATATTTTAGAGACTTCTCTTCCCTTTTAACAATATTCTTAGTATAACTGTCCCAACAAAATAACTGCTAGATTGTTGTATTGCATCCAACTCTTTGTAACCCTTTGGAGGTTTTCTTGGCAAAGATAATGGAGCAGTTTACCATTTCCTTCTCCAGCTCATTTTGATGAGGGATGGCTCATAATAGGTTCAGCTGGAACTCTGATCTTTATGTAAGACCAGAAAGCTTTTGATTCAGTCTGGAAGGAATTCAGCCCAGGCCAACTTGGAGTCAGAGTTGTAAAAGTTTGTTGTAGCTTTATAGCGGGCAAGGGTCCTTAGGGGACCTGCAACCTTAAAGGGGTAGAATTAAGGTTTTTAATAGGATAATCCATAATAGAACCCGTGCCAATTATGCTGACCAGGTGAGAAGAGGGTGGGATTAGGGAGGAGTTGAGGTGGGGCCAGTGTTTAAAGGAACATGCATTTTTAATGTAACTGCACAGGCGTATTGCCCATGATTCACTGGGAAAAAGCCCAAGGCGGGGCTATCTGGAGGTGTGATTTTAGCCTTGAAAAGTCACTAAGTCAGCGGTCAAGGGCTGACTGAGAAGTGCCCAGTCTGCCACCTATCAGAGTCATGTTTGACAAGACTGATGTCTGGGAACCAAGGCTCTTAAGGAGTTAACCCAGAGATAGGATCCTGAAGGATTCATTGAGGCAGCCAAGGAGTCTACCTAGAGACAGGGTACCAAAGGATTCATGGGGGCAGCAGGACACTATATAAGGGGAAGATAATAGTTGCCTAAGCTGGAATGTTCATAGATACTTTTGTGAAAGATTCACAGGTGTAGCTTGTCACTGTTCCAAGCGGAGATAAACAATTCATGAGTTGTTGCTGGGCAGAGTTCTGCAGGGGAAAGGGGCAGAGTTAATGCTCTGAGGCTGGGAGGTGGGGGGACAGGATGGAGTGTGATTTTACAAACTGATTTTACAGACTGATGTTACAAAGTGGTATTACAAATTGATGCTACAAATATAGATCCCAAGCACCCCATCATTACTGTTACAAATTGGCATCACAAATTGAGTTTACAAATATAGATGCCAAGCACCCCATCAATTTTACAGATGAGAAAACTGAGGCAGAGTTAAGTGACTTGCTCAGGGTCACAGAGCCAAGTGTCTGAGGCCAAATTTGAACTCAGGAAGATGAGTCTTCTCTTCCAGACTCCAGTCAAGCACTCTATCCTGTCCTTATTAGCATTTAAAATACTTGGATATCACAACGAAAATCAGGCTCATTCACCAACTCCACCCCTTGAACGATGGGACCCTGAGAGGCAGGGACAGCTCTACATCCCTTCCCAGCTGGAAGCAGTTCAAGATGAGACTGTCACCCCTGCCCCAAATGAATTTGGGCCCCATCTGTTTAAGGGGGGAATGATGGGGTACCTGGGGTCTAGATCAATTTTCGAAACCAACTTGTAAAACCAGTCTGTTCAGTTGTAACTGCAATTTGTCCTTTCCCATTCTTGAGCTCTGCCCCTTCTCCCTATCCCACACTCCACCTAGGCAATACCCTGTGACCCCTTTGTTCTTACTTAATCTCTTCATTTCTTCTGGGCCTGGCACACACCCTCCTTTGTCCTTGCCTCTTGTGTCATTCGACCTGGCCCAAATCTTATCTAAACTATCTATTCACATGCTCCTCTTGGTCAGCTCTGACCTTTGTCTATGCACTGAGGCCCCTCCCATCTGGTCAGCCCTGACAATGGCAGCCCTACCTTTTAAAGGTAAAAGCATGTACCCCTCTTACTTGCAGGTCCCCTAAAGGACTTTTGCCCGCTTCTCATAGAAGCATAACAATAAACTTCTACAACTCTCACTCCAAAAAAAAAAAAATCAGGCTCATTAGTCTCAGAGAGAGACAGGTCCTGAGATCTCTTTTAAATTTCTGCTTTGGGGAGCTTATAACTAGTGAAAATACTGTATAAGAAACTTCTAATATATGCCCCAGTAAAAGTCTCTAATAATGGACCAGGGATTGGGGTTCCCAGTCTGTAATCAAGGGAATTACCAATCAATATCAAAACTACCAGAACTGTTTTGTTATACACTTAGACCACAAAGGGACACAAGAAAATACATATGTCTGCGTTGACTACATTTTTATAGAGCAAAAGTTAGTATAAAGTAAAACAGCTCATGAAAATCAAATGCAAACCAAAGCTTGTTAATGAAAAAGCAAGTGGAAGGAAGGCAGTTCACTTTATTCACATTGCTAAGAAGGCTTCTGCCTGACCACTCTGTAGCGTTGTTGAAAATATAGAACGGTCTTTATACCTCTCCTAGTGCCCTGAGAGGGAAAACCACTGTTGAAGCTGGCTTCTAGCTCCACTGCTAGTGCCAGGTCCCACTCTTTTCTATCTCTAGTGCCTTGTCATGTCCTCTATCTCTCCTTGCCTCACGTGGGACTTTTATATCCACAGAACCACCCCAAGAGTTTGTCTAAACAGCTAATACACATTAACTACACACACACACACTTTAATATTAGTTGCAAAGGTAGAAGAAGGGTTAAAGAATTACATACAAGTTAATTGAATCATGAAACTCAGCTGATTCAATCACTATTTAACTAACCCTTGGCTTTTCTCTGGCTCTTGATTACAAGTCCTAGTGGCTTAAAGGACTTAAAGGACTGCTTGCCTTTCTATAGCTCTCTTTAGTGACCCTTTATAGGTCACTGCAACAGATAAATCCATTACTAACCTGGGTTTCTCTACATTGCTACAATCCAGAACTTGGCTCTTGCTCACTATTAGTTTCTTTAAGGATAAAAAACAGTTGCTTGCTATGCATGCCTCTAATGGAGTTTCTGCTTTCTATGGCCAGTTTGCTGGATTTTTTCCTTTTACAAAACAGAAGAGCACATATCTGTTCTTTCTTTTCCTTGTCTTTTTCTATCTATTTGATTCTATGGAATCGGTTTTTTTCAGTCAAGAAAAGTTTATTTTTCAATCATGTACTTCCCTTTCCTTCTTTATCAATACTCAGTGGATTCTGAATGACTTTTCTCTGCAGCTTCTGAGATCTTAACCTGCTTTTCTGCTGACACAAAGCCTTTGCTCATTTGTGTATTTGAAAAGTCTATTTGAAGGAAACAGAACAATGGTGATTTTTTTTTTTTTAGCAATTGGGGTTAAGTAACTTGCTCAAGGTTGCACGGCCAGGTGTTTCTGGGTGGGTGCTAAGTGTATGAGCCCAGGATTCGATCTCCAGGTCTTCTCAACACTGGAGCCGGTGCTCTTACTGGCTGTGCTACCTGGCCGCCGCACAATGGTGATTTTTTAATAACAGTTTCACCAGTTCTGGATTCCTACTTTTCATGGTGGTACTCCTAATAGTTTGTGAGGTCTGGGTTTCTAGGATTAGAGACCCAGATTTTAATAGACACACATATTCCCCAATCATTTTTCCTTCTCTCTTCTTTAATTGCCCTGTCAGTCCCCTAACTATATCAAAGAGTTTTCACTCATGGGGCTTAACTCCATTTATTCAAATTAAGCACACTTTAGAACAACCCACCAGATTGTCTTTTGCATCTCCTTGTAGATACTATTCAGATGGGCACTAAGAGATTTATGATGCTTTCTCCACATTCAGTTCTAGAAACAGAATGTGATATAATCTTGGCAATTTTCTCCAATCATCAGTAACAGCTTCCAGGTGTCATTTACACCCCATTTCTATTTTTTGCTATGACAGACCGAAAAACCCCTTTCTAACTACAAGAAGGGTTTTTGCATCAGCATTTTTCCAAGAAACAGTATTCTTGTGCTATCAATGACAGGAGTGAAAAGCATGATGAAAATCTCATCTTTCTCAAACTTTAATTTGACATAAACTCATGTGAGCATTTTAATGCTTATCAACTGCCTTCGTGAAAAGGCAGTGTGAGGTAGTAGAAAAAGTACTAGATAAGGTGGCCAAATACTTTAAGCTCCAACTCTGCCACTTAATTTGGGCCATGATTGTGCACCAATCACAGCTTCTAAATGGAAATATGACAGTACTGTACACAGTTTGCTTGGTAGTGTTATTGTAAGTATCAAATTATTCTATAACTACAAAATAATATTAATGAGAGTTATCATTACTGCCGGACTGAGGCATCACCATCCCCAGGTCAGATACCAGGCCAAAAAATACAAGGCAAAAAAATCAGTCATCATGATTTTTTTTTTTAAATTTACTCCTGGGGCAGCTAGGTAGCACAGTGACTAGAGCATCGGCCCTGGAGTCAGGAGGACCTGAGTTCAAATCCGGCCTCAGACACTTAATACCTACTAGCTGTGTGACCTTGTGCAAGTCACTTAACCCCAATTGCCCTGCCTTACCTCCTCCAAAAAAGAAAAAAAAATTACTCCAATGAGGCCTATAACCTTCTCAGACTTCTAGTTCATTATTGATTCTGTGTCTCTCTCCTTGGGGCAGGTAAAAGCCTTTCTGGCTGAAATATTAGAGAGGATAACTGAAGAGTTTAACATTGCGGAGTTGATGGCTCGGGTAGAAGAACATTCCCCCTACATTGTGGTCATCTTCCAAGAATGTGAACGAATGAACCTCCTTATCAGAGAAATTCAGCATTCGTTGAAAGAACTAGATCTGGGCCTGAAGGTAAGTGAGCTTTTGGTGAGGGCTTATTGCCAAAAAGCATAGTCGGGCCCCACAGGAAGAAAGAAATGTACATGGAGAAAAAAGACTAACATTTCCAAAGTAAAGTAAACTTGCCCAATGGGTGAAACAAATGATGCTTAGGATAACTAGAATATACTAGGAGGGCTGAAGCAGGGAAGCTAAAGTTGATTATCGGGTCTGGTCCAATGGTCCAATACACCTCAGAGCAGCCCCTGGAAATTCCACTGATCCCAGAAAGCTGTTTTCATAAACTAGCCACAGATGCAAACAAACAAAAAAACTACATCGTTACCTCAATTGACCTAAAAAAAATGTTGAAAAAATTCACCTCCTTCCATTCATTGCAAAGATGGGAACACCATGAATGTGAAATATTACATATATTATAAGACATGGTTGAAATGTTGGTTAGTTTTAACAAACTATTTTTTTCTCTTCCCTTTTTGACCTTTGTTATTAGATGTAGAGTTGGAACAAGTTACCTAATCCAACCCTTCATTTTACAAATAAGGTAACTGAGACCCAGACAGGTAAAGCCATATCCAAGGCTAAACAAGTAACAAGCCTAAATGATCACTTCTGGGGTATGTTATACTGAAGAGTTCTTTCATATATGACTTGGATGAGATGACCCCTTTCAAACTCTCAAATTCTATGATCCTGTGAAATAGCAGAGAGGGGATTCTCAGAACCCATAGTTCCTGAGTTTAGCACTATATTTATGCTTTTCAATATAGCTATTGGCTCAAAAGATGCAGGTCTCAACCCATCTATCCTGTCATCATGTATGACTATTGGACATATCCCTTCACAAATCTTCCATGAAGTCCACCCAAAATGTCTTCTTTTAGTTCTTTTAAGACTATGCCAATACTAATGGAATATTCAAGCTGCCTATCAGTTATCACTTGCTTTTATTGGGTGGCCAGTAAGTCCTCCACAATTTTTCATTTGTAATATGCTGTAATCTACTCTCACCTACAATTCACCTCTCCATTGTCCTTTGAATAACCACCAAATTTAAACATTCAAAAATTGTGGCATTCCATGATAGTGTGAAGGCTCAGGAAATAGGTGAAGGTTCACTGAGTAGGTGAGGTAGGGAAGGATATTTGAAAGCAAACGTGATTGTAAAAGCAAAATATATTGATAAAATGCAGAAAAAAAAAACTTAAAAATAAAATTGCCTCAATAGACAGCATCCTGCCTCAGAAGAATAGAATCAAAGATCCTGGGGGCAACCAGCATCCAGATTAGTGGGAGAACATAAACTCAGGGAAAAACATTCATGAGAAATAGAAAAGTAGATGATTATGGGGAAGGCAGTGGGTAGAAATAGACCAAAGAATGAGAGAATTTCTACAGTGGGGGCAAAACTTCTATCCTCTCTACCTCCTGTAAGAATTAATGCTTCTAAGACTACTTCTGGACACAAAAGAAAAGGAGGAGAAAGACAAAAGGTCTACAACTCCACAGAAAGGACAGAAATCAAATCAGGTATTTTAGAAACTTTAATTTCATGAAGAACATGAAATTAAATTATTTCCTTAAAAAAAGGATAAATAAGTGTAAAGACCATGAATCAAAGAATAAAAGTCTAGAAAAGACAGAAATGGAAGCATATTAATGAAGAAAGAGGAAGATAAAAAAAATCCTAATTTAGAAAAGCAATATTAAGGACAAATGGAGGGAGTGAATTGCTATCCCTCCCATATTCACCTCAAAAACAACCTAACAACCATAAAATAGTGTCCCAGAACAAATCCTGGAACATCAGGGTCTTTTCCGGTGAGGCATGTCTTCTCATTATGTGGCCAAAGTATTTAAGCTTCAGCTTCGGGTATTTGACCTTCAAGCCTGAATGAATTAAGGTTGCTGGAGATGTATATCAGTAAGTATAGACTTTCAATATTATTTGGGAAACACAAAACACAAACTTCAAGTGCATCTAAAACACAAATGTTTTGGGTGAAACAATTACCTGGGAGAACTCAAAGCATTTATTATAACCATCTCTAGCATTACTAGAGAATCACTGAGGTCATTGGACACTCTAGGCTTAAATAATCTCTGGTCATGTAAAACTAGATTTAAACAATATAAGAATTAATAAGGTTGTGAACAATATAATATTTTCCCACATTATCAAATTAATTGTTATCTGGCTGTGTCCCCACCATCTTGTACTTGGGAATGTGGGGGTTAGGGTGAAGGAGGGGACATGAGGGTTTGTGTGTGTGTTTCCCAAATGTAAGACTGTATTTATCCCTGTTAAAATTTGTCTTGGGGCAGCCAAGTAGCACAGCAAGTAAGAGCACCAGCCCCAGAGTCGGGTGACCTGAGATTGAATCCGGGCTCAGACACTTAGCATCCACCCAGAAACACCTGGCCGTGTAACCTTGAGCAAGTTACTTAACCCCAATTGCTGTAAAAAAAAAAAAAAACTTGTCTTCAAAGATTCAGCACAATACTCTAACGTGGTCAGATCTTTTTGGATCCTGACTTATCTACAAATTTGATATGTATACTATCTATTTCTCAAAATCATTTATAAAAATATTAAACAACTTGAGATCAGGTTAGGACAGCTAGCTGGTGCAGTGGATATAGTGCTGGGCCTGGGATCTGGAAGACTCATCTTCCTGAGTTCAGATCTGGCCTCAGACATTAGTTGTGTGACCCTGGACACTTAACCTTGTTCGCCTCAATTTCCTCATCTGTAAAATGATCTGGAGAAGAAAATGGCAAACAACTGTCTGTCAAGAAAACCCCAAATGGGATCACAAAGAGCTAACACTCTATTTGTGCACATATAAATGTAAAATGTCCAAAATGCAACCAGGTTCAACTCTACCATACTCTCCATCTTGGTCCCAAAAATAAAATGAGAATTTTTTTGTTTCACTGAAATCTAGGTAAATGGCCAAAAGCTATGAACAGTTACAACTAATAAATTATAAACTATTGGCAACCATAAGAAAGATTACACCAAATCACTATTTTTTTTTTTTTAGATTTTTCTTTTTGCTTTTTGGAGAGGGGAAGGTAGGGCAATTGGGGTTAAGTGACTTGCCCAAGGTCATATGGCTAGTTTTGTGTTAAGTGTCTGAGGCCAGATTTGAACTCAGGTCCTCCTGATTCCAGGGCCAGTGCTTTATTCACTGAGCCACCTAGCCACCCCTACCAAATCGCTATTAAGAGAAACTTTAACTGCATCAAATCAATAACAAGGATTTATTAACAGCTTTTCGTTGAGTACAAAATCCATAATTGAGATAATTTAGAAAGAAGTTTATTAAGTTATCCAGCAAAAGGGGAGACCTGAAAAAGGGGTGGCCAACTCCCCCAGTGTCTGTAAATTATACATCATATATGATTCAAATAAAGAAACAAGGAAAGAGTAGCTGATTGGCCAAAAAAGAGGCAGTTTCCAAATAAGACACATGGGTTGCTTGAGATGTATAATGGGAGAAAATTCCTTACATTCCTTGTATCAATCTTCATTTCTAACAGGTTTTCTGATCAATATAACCTAGGTCCTGAGTTAAGTACTAAACAAATCTGGTCTCTAAGCAATAGGTCTAGTTTCCCAGATATGCAGAGCCAGGTTCAAACAATGCAATGAAGTTTGCTCACCATTTCCTCCCTTTGCAGTTTTAAGTCCAACATTCCTATACTAATGGAAAAACAATTATACAAGTAGATAGCTAGGTATAGTGCCAATGCAATATTTACAGTGCCCACGATCATGATAAAGACCGTTACTACCGTGTTTCCCCGATAATAAGACCTATCCCGAAAATAAGCCCTCCCCTTACTGTGTAAGATTCCTCTAAAATAAGCCCTCCCCCGAAAATAAGCCCTATTGATATTGCTACTGTAGTGAAGGTGATCCCCTGCGCTACACGCTACATTACGGTACCCTCTGCATGAACCGTTTCCCCCCCCCCACCCCGTGAAACGCACACCGCGCTCCGAGCTGCATCCAATCAAAGCTGCAGCAGTGAGCACATCATCCTGTTCTTCCCCAGTGATTTGCTTATTGAATAAAGGTATATTTTTTTGTTCACATTTACCTGTTTATTAAAATTGCTGTCAATGTTCATTAAAATAAGCCCTCCCCTGAAAATAAGCCCTCTGGTGTTTTTCTGTCCAAAAAATTTAATAAGACAGTGTCTTATTATCAGGGAAACATGGTATAAGTATCGCATGATGTTAAATTGCAAAATATACCAGATTCTCCAGATAATGGATAGAACTAAGGCATTTATTTAGACACCAGAAAACCGAATCCCAAAACCAGTAAGCCAATATCGTCATAGTACCAAAGATATTCAGAAGCCATAATAATGCTGAGAGCCACAGCATCCTTCAACCTTCCCACAAACCAATATAAAATCAATGTCTACTCATGAACTTATCTGACTCCTTCCCTGAGGTCATCCTCTCTCCCGCACTGTCTGGCTAGCTCTGAACCAGCTTCCTGTGGGCTCTGCTTCCCTTCAGCAAACTCCTCCCACCACAGATTCCATGTGACTACATTCAGCCAATCAGGGGGCAGAGTTTATTTTCGCAGCCTGGAAGCTTCCAGTGGGCTCTGCTGCTCCCTTCAGCAAATTCCCTCTATCACAGGCTCCATGTGATTACATTCAGCCTATTAGGGGGCAGAGTTTAGTTTCAAAGCAGGGGAGGTCTTCAAACTCCCCCCTAGGCCTATTAAGGGGCAGGGAAGATCTTCATATCCCCATTCCCATTACACTAGGTTATGATTTACAATAATCTGAATCATGGAGGCATCTGCTTCACTGCTTATCACCATTCTATCAAGAGCTTGATAGAATATTCCTTTAAGGAATGATAGAGACTAGATAAGTGGCAGCTCATAATCAGAGGGATCAAATGGGGTAAGCATCCAAGGATATAAATCAGAGTACTTAGGCTTGTACCAGGAAACCAAGTGCACTTCACAATAAAAGGAGATTTTCCAGACATTACAAGAACACATATGGTCACAAGATTCACAAAAAAAAATTTTTAATATAAATTCACAATCCCATGCTTCCTTCAATGTCATAAAAGTTGAACAAGCTTAGTTAAGCAAAGTCATAATTGCATATATCTCCTAAGAAAACAAACCTAGTTAAAGAGCTTCTAAAGGTAAACTAAATCAGCTCACAGATTGGGTCTTAGCTGTCACATGTAGCCATCTCATACTTGAAAACATTTTCTTTTTTTTGGCTTTTTGGAGGGCAATTGGGGTTAAGTGACTTGCCCAAAGTCACACAGCTAGTAATTGTGTCAAGTGTCTGAGGCTGGATTTGAACTCAGGTCCTCTTGGCTCCAGGGCCAGTGCTCTATTTACTTCGACACCTAGCCACCCTGTATAAGTTGGGATTTTTTTTGCTTTTTTTTTTGGAGGGGGAAAGGTAGGGCAGTTGGGGTTAAGTGACTTGTCCAAGGTCACATGGCTAGTTTTTTGTGTTGTGTCTGAGGTCGGATTTGAACTCAGGTCCTCCTGACTCCAGGGCTGGTGTTCTATTCACTGCACTGCCTAGCCACCCCTGGTTTATTTATTTTTAAAGAAAAAAATAGCTCCTAATTTTATTAATTAGTTTTTTAAACTTTCGGTTTAGTTAATCTCTTTTTTGATTTTCAGGATTTCTATTTTGGTGTTTAATTGGAGGGTTTTAATTTGCTGCTTTTCTAGGTTTGTTTGGGTTTTTTTTTCCTTGGTTGCATTCCAATTTTTAGATCTGTTCTTTCTCTCTTTTACTGATATGAGTGTTTAGAGTTACAAATTTCCCCCTAAATCCTGCTTTGGCTGAATGCCAAAATTTTGGTATGTTGTCTCATTGTAATTATGTTAATGAAATGATTGTTTCTATGATTTGTTCATTGACCCACTCATTCTTTAGGATTAAGTTATTTATTTCAGATTAATTTTAACCTATGCTCCAAAGACCCTTTTATTGAATGTAATTTTGTTTTATTATCATAAAAAATAGATGCATTTGATATTTCTGGGTCTTCGCATTTCTTTTTGAGGTTACATGATCTTTTTTTTTAATATGCCATGCACAACTAAGAAATATGTATGTTCCTTCCTATTCTCATTCAGTGTTCCCCAGAGGTCTACCATATCTAACTTTCCTAAAATTTCATTAAGGTCCTTAATTTCTTTCTTGTCCATTTTATGATTAAATTTATCTAAGTCTGAGGTGTAAATTGCAGTCAATCACTATTATATTTTTGCTATTTCCTCCTATATCTTAATTAACCCTTCCTTTAAGAATTTAGATGCTGTCAGATGGCACCTGCTCCCACTCCCAGTGCTAGTTCAGGGGTCCCTTGGGATCTCTTTCGGCCCCAGTGCTTACTGCCCTGGTCTTACCATCTCTGGGAGCTAGGATGCTTCCTGCTGTTGCACTCCTAACCAGCTCCCACTCCCGGGTCTGCAGAACTCTCTGTCTCCCTAAGCTCCATTGGGCTAAAAAAATGACTCATTTCCCAATTAAAATTCACTCCGTCATCTTGATTCCATCCCCTCCAGTACAATTCTGAAACATACTTATTACTAGCTTTCCCCTTGATAGCCTCATGCTGGATATGTCTTGCCTACAAAAATCCAAAGTATTTAGTATTGCCTTCATCCATTGTTTAATTTTGACCTTTGGGATCAAACTCTCCCTTCAGCCTATTCTTTAGTGTCCCTTGAGAATTTTATATTTACTGAGTTCAAATAATATTTTGATATGGGAGGTTTCCACAAGATAAAAAGTAACCATTTAATGTACTTTTTCATTAACTTGATTTCATTCATTTATATCAAAAGATTTTGATATTTTGGTAAGATCCTTTTCTGACTCACTCATTTCTGTACAGTGATGATAATGGATTTAAGGCTATGCAGAACCATATCTTTAATTGGGGAGCTTTTGTTAATTTAATTTGCTTTTCTAGGTTTGGGGTTTTGTTTTGCTTTTTTTACTTGTCCAATGTTTTTGATTTTAGGAAAGTTAGATAGATATGACAGAGTCAGAGGCATTTAGGGTTAGGGTTAAAGTCAAAGTCAGAGTCTGAGGTTTAGGGGCAGAGGCAGAGGCAGGTTGGAGGAGAATTTAGAATTGAATTTAGGGTTAGGGTTAGGGTGCAATGGATACCAGAGTTCTGAGGATGAAGTCAGGAAGATTCATCATTCATCATTCAAATCTGGCCTCAGACAGTAGTATCTTTGCCAAGAAAACCTTAAATGGGGTCACAAAGAGATAGACATGACTGAAAAAATTGAACAACATGGGCAGCTACATAGCACAACAGATAAAATGCTGGGCCTAAAGTCAGGAAGACATCTTGCTGAGTTCAAATCTGGCTTCAGAAGCTAGAGAAGGAAATGTATTCTCTAGTATCCTTGCCAAGAAAACCCCAAATTGGGTTATGAAGAGTCAAATATGACTTAAAACAACTGAACAAGAACCTTATCAATCTTAAACTGTCTGCCTAGAAGATGCCACATTTTATTTCCAATGTTCTTGATATTATTGAGCTGGTGTTATCTTTCAAATAGACAGTTTCCGTGCAGACATTAAATACTCTAGCGTTCTCACTATTCTTGGGTCCATTTTGTATATTTGTAGTAAATGACTGACTAAGCCATGACTGTAGGACTGAGTCAAAAGCTTTGCTTTAGTCAGTGAAGGCTCTGCAAATATTATGACTCTTCCAGATGGGTTGCTGAATAATTGTTTAATTGATGGTTATTCTTTTCAAGCCTGGAATACCCTTTTGACTTAGTGTGTTTTTGTGTGTATGTTTATACATTTTAGAACAATACAGATAATGATATGTATAAAGTAAATTTCAAGAGGCTATTGATATTCTCATGTTTTGATAACGAACATGATGCCTTCTGTAAAGAAAGATAGAATCAGGCTTGCACCAGAGGGGAAGCTAGTGGAGTGATCTGCAAGTAATTCATGTACCACTCTCAAACATTTAAGTCAATTATTAATCTTATGCAAGCCTTTCTAATTTTTCAGAAACACTAAGAAGTTGTCATTTCCCTTGACCTAACCATTTATCATTCATTTGCTACGCAGGGTTTCTGTTTAACATTTGGTCCAACTTCCATTTATATTGTGTTTGACTTCCTAGTTGTTCAATAAACAGCCGTCTCACTTAAATCCAGTTCACTGCATGTCATGGCATCACCTCCATGATATCATGGTCCTCTTTGAGAACAAAGGACAAACAACAAGAAATTTTCTACCTTGTCCTTATTCAGTTCTCTGTCTCCTGTCATTCATTTGCTTCTCAAGGCTCTATAGTATAGGGCAGTTTGTTTTGTTTTCTTTAAATCAATGTTAAAGTGTTCTTATATTCCATTAACCTTTGGTTTTTGCTTTTGATTGTTGTTTAAAACTACCAAAATTTCTAATGTATCTTTTTATTCTATTTGTTTCATTATTGTTGTTGCTCTTAATTGGGTGATGCGGTGTTCAAGTTTTCTACTGATTGTACCAGCATTAATGTAATCTTCTAATGTCTTTCCAGAAGTCTTCACTATTTTTCACAAGGCACTTCTTCCATGATAGCATTTTATACCTCTCCTTTGGAGCATTCCTAGATAGCTCTACCTTTTCTTCTATGCTTCTCACTGTGGCAAGGGTTTAGCACATCAGTGTGCAGTATTGACATTTGTTAATTTTTGCCTAGCTGCTACAGCACAGGAAAAGCCTTGGGCAGCTTTTGATCATGCCAAACAAAGAATTCTTGACCGAAATAGTTCAGGTTTGAGGTTTTCTTGACTTTCTAACTCATTCCCCTCTCCAGTGATACACATGTTGCAACCATCCATTTCTGCCCATCTTGCATCATTCTTGTCCATATTCTCCAATAGTTCACCATAAGTGGGTCTACCCACTATAGTGGGATCTTCTTTCTGACATCACAAGAATACCATTGGAGTTATGAGCTATCCACCAGTTACCTTTCACTCTCAACATACAAACAGACTCTCTTTTTTTCTCATCCATTTCTCCTTCGTGATTCTGTTTTTAAGATGCTCATATCCACCATGCCTTACCATTTGGGTGATTATTTTCAATTCTTTTGGAGGATATAGTATTCCCCATCTCACATCCATATAACACTGAAAGAATATTGGTATTAAAAAGATTATTTCAAGGGAAGTTTGAGGTCATTAAAAGAATTTTGCAATTTCCCAAAGTCAATCCAGCCTATCTTCCTCCTTGATGATGAAAAATTATACAAAAAACTTGGTAGGACTGATCAATTTGTGTTCTGTTGGCATATCCTTTAGGAACTCCACATTACAATGAGGTATTAAAGAACATTAGTGGAAGATTCATATGCTCCCTCATTGGTCTCAATTAAGTCTGATAGTTCAGATATTGAAAAGATATGAAATGAAATCCGGCCTCAGACACTTAACACAAAAACTAGCCGTGTGACCTTGGGCAAGTCACAACCCCAGTTGCCCTCCAAAAAAAAAAAAAGGCAAAAAAATTAAAAGATATGAAATCTTAAAGTACCTGGCTTCCCAAAAGGTACTTAGAAATACTGGACTTAGAAATAAAAGACCTGGGCAGCTAGGTGGCGCAGTGAGTAAGAGCTCTGGCCCCAGAGTCAGGATGACCCAAGTTCAGTTCTGGCCTCAAACACTTAACACCCATACAAAAAAACTAGCCGTGTGACCTTGGGCAAGTTACTTAACCCCAAGTGCTCTCCAAAAGGCAAAAAAATAAATAAAAGACCTAGATTCTAGTTCTAGCTTTGTCACTTACTTGCACAGTCTGGTCTTAGACAAATCCCTAAACAGGAATAGTGATATTTACAACTTAATAGTTAGCCAAATAATTCAGCCATGCCCTTGAGTAACTTGTACTTCAAGGTTCAAAGGAAAAAGTAAGAAGGATTAGGGAAGGAAGTTGTTTGCCCCTCTTAAGGAAGCTGCCAGCACTTTTTAGCTAAGTCTAGATGTAAAACTTCATGAAAGTGATCAATTGGGAGAGGTAAATTAGAGATGACCTAAAAATCCACATTTTGGAAAGTTGGATCATTAGGATTGTCAACGTGCCCAACGGGCCCTGCCTTTTGAGGACTTTCACTACCTAAGTTGCTTGAAAACACCTACAGTAAAGAATAAGTGTTACTACAAAAGTTGAGGGGGTATTTTGCTTCTTGACTGCAGAAAAAGAATGACTTTTAAGTCTGAACTGAGTCTTATTTGATCCTGAAGGGAGACTGCTTAAATCAATGCAGAGAGAAAGTAAACTGGGTCAGAATGCTATTAATGAACCAAGTATTTTAGGTAGGATGATGTTGAGAAAGAGTGCTGCACTTGGAATGAGACCCCTGGCTCTACCCTTTCCTAGATATGTGAACAAGCCTTCTCACCTTTCTGAGACTGTTTCCCTTATTAATCAATCAAAAGGCATTTTTAAGTATCTTTGTGCCAGACATTGTGGTAGATTATCTTTCAGATAGTAATTAAAATATTCATGCTATCTACTTCATTGTTGTTGTGAGGAAAGCATTTTATAAACCTTAGAGCCTACATATTTAAATAATTTATTTTAATGGCTTTAAAAATTTTTTAACAACAAACTATATGTAGATCTATGTATTTTAATCTCGTCAATGAATGAGAAATCTATGCACCATTTCAGGTACCACCATTCACCATTCATACTGACTACTATAGTTGCAGGCATTAGGGAATTAATCTCTAGAGGGCATACCACAAAAATCCAAATTTACTAAGTGATGACAAATGACACATTCTTGAGAACAAAGACAAAGGTTTTTTACAGTAGGATCACTGCATTAATCTACCTCACTGTCTTTCTTCTGTCTATGCTTTCTCATTTTTCTATTTTCTGGCTCTGTTATCCTTAGGGTGAGCTCACCATGACCAGCAACATGGAGAGCTTACAGAGTGCTCTGTACCTGGATACTGTACCAGAGTCATGGACCAAGAAGGCATACCCATCAACATCAGGCCTGGCAAGTTGGTTTGTAGACCTG
The DNA here is from genome assembly GCF_028583685.1 of Petaurus breviceps papuanus. Lineage (NCBI taxonomy): Eukaryota > Metazoa > Chordata > Mammalia > Diprotodontia > Petauridae > Petaurus > Petaurus breviceps. Next base: position 36,461,993 of record NW_027187380.1, read on the forward strand.
CTCAACCGAATCAAAGAGCTGGAGAGATGGATGGGGGATTTTGCATTGCCCTCTGCTGTCTGGCTAGCAGGCTTTTTTAATCCCCAGTCATTCTTGACAGCCATCATGCAATCTATGGCTCATAAGAATGAGTGGCCACTGGATAAGATGGCCCTGCAGTGTGAAGTGACTAAGAAGAGCCGGGAAGATTTCAGTAGTCCACCTCGAGAAGGGGCCTACATTCATGGTCTCTTCATGGAAGGAGCCTGCTGGGATGCACAGGTAATAATTAGGGATTTTAATCAAAATTTATGACAGGCATTTGAGGTTCAGATGTCTTCAAATGAAGCAAAATAATCAGAAATATTCACAATAGATCACTCTGATTTGCCAATCTCAACCTTCTTATCTAAGGCAGACAAGACTTTATAGCAGTACCTTCTCAAACAAGATCCACTACTGTGATTGAAGGTAGATATTTCCAGACTTTAGGACAGTCCACATTACATTTTGTGCTGCTCTATATAATTTTTTTTTTAAAGCAATCGGGGTTAAGTAACTTGCTCAAGGTTACACGGCCAGTTATTTCTGGGTGTGGTGCGGAGTATCTGAGCCTGGATTTGATCCAGGTCATCCCAACACTGGAGCCGGTGCTCTTACTCGCTGAGCCACCTGGCTGCCCCTAAGCAATTGGGGTTAAGTAACTTGCTCAAGGTTACACGGCCAGGTGTTCCTGGGTGGGTGCTAAGTGTCTGAGCCCGGGATTCTATCTCCAGGTCTTCTCAACACTGGAACCGGTGCTCTTACTCGCTGTGCTACCTGGCCGCCCCACCCAAAAAAATTTAACTGTGGCTGGAGTAAGCCAAATCAAAATGCATCTTTTTATTTCATAAAAAACATGGCCCAAGAGAGAATCCTTATTATGGGGGCTACAGGTATTAAAGGACAACACAATAGGATTGTAGAAAGCAGTAAAGCTGATCGTACCTTGCTAGTTGGGTACATAATGGAGAAAAGAGGCCATAGGAACATAAATTTAGGGACAGAGTGTTGTTTGCAATCAGATCCCAATTAAAAATAAGAGCTATATCCCATTCTGATTATGAGTCTCCTGTTTTAGGGTATAAGGAATTAGACCTAAAGAAATTGTGTCCCAGACTGTGATTTGCCCAGGTAATAAATGACAGAATCAACACTCAAACACATTCTCCATCACCAAATATTGTGTTCTTTCCCCTATACCATCTATCCTGAATAGACTGAATGAAAAGCATGGGTAAAGATGTTCTAAGTAGTTGTGGGAATCAGAAGTTGGTTGACAATAATAAAGCAAAGGTCTAAAGCAAAGAAAGTACTCATTACCAAATGCATTAGAAACAATGAGAGGAATCATTTCCATTAGACAGGGTTGGGGGGGGGGAGAAATATAGGAAGTCAGATTTCTGTTTTGTCAAGATATAGAAAGGAGTGTTTGAGGAAAGGTTGGGTGCTATGGGGAGTTTGATCACAACTGGGGCACAGTGGATGGAGCAAGTAGAAAGGAGTGAGGATTAAGTAGACCCAGGAAGAGGATGGAATCAGATATGCTATTTCAATAGGGAACTGCATCCACCAGTGCAAATCACAATCCATCTGTCCTCTCACTCTGGGCAATTCTTAGCCATATCATTCAATAAATTCTCCAGAGGGTCTACCCACTATGCTAAAGGCTTCCTTCTGGATCTTACTACTTTGATTATCAATATCCTGTAGCTACTGCTATCTTTATCACCATATATCAAACTCATCTTTTTTGACATCTTTTGTACCTTTTCTTAAACACAAGATGTCACTGATAAAATGTTAGATAGCCTACAAATAGTCAAATCACTATGCATTTTTCTACTGAAAATGGCAGACAATCTAAAAGGGACTCTTGGAAAATCCATGCTCCATGCTATGCAGCCATATTGTCAGTAGGATAATATTGGTGGATCTTCTTGCATCGGTGAGCAGTTTGGACTCACTGAAAGCATTTCACATTTCAATCTTGCCCACTCTTCTACCTATACTATTTTGGGTAGAGCTGGCTGCTTTGTTTGTTTTTTTTAGTTCCTAAGACATGTAGTAATGGGACTAACTTGAGAGGCTGTTCATTCAAATGTATGTCACCATCTTAGCAATATAGGTTTTCATTCATTTGCTTTTTCCTATATGATCAGCTCATCCTGAGTGGCCATGAATCTCACTGAAAAGACCCTAGGACATCCTAGGACTTGGTGCTATCAAAGCAATATTGTCCACAAACAGCAATAGAGGCCCTTATTTTACCAGCTGTAGGAAATTAATCTTCCATTTGGACTTTGTGCAGAATATCCTTCATAACATAAACCAACTACCTGTGCTAAGCATGTTTTGTGCCTGCTTGATACTAATCATTAAACAAAAATCATCTTTGTAGTTGCATCTATCAGGAATCTTGTATAATTTTAACATATGCATGGGGCCTAGGCAGCCAGGTGGCGAAATGGATAAAGCACTAGGCCTTACTATCTGTGGGGATGTGGGCAAGTCACTTAACTCGTTTGCCTTAATCCACTGAAGGAAATGGCAAACTGTTATCTTTGCCAAGAAAATACCATGGACAGTATAATTAATAAGGTCACAAAGAGTCAGACTTAACTGAATGACTGAACATGAGGCCCACCTTGTTGAAGTGCCTTTTTGTTATATCATGCTTTTTTTCTAATTGGAAGTATCTTTTATTCTATTTCTTAACCAAGAGTATGACTATGAAGATGTGTTCTGCTATAGTCTGTGAGAGCCTCACTGTTACCTTCTATTTTTATCAAAGATATTCTAGACCATTGTTAAAAAGATCTTATAAAGATGATAAAGTAGGAGCATAGGTCAGTAATTGATGTCTTCTTGATCAATTTTTGGGAAGGAAAATTACCCATGATCTTTCCCATTGAGGAAGGCAGAATCTTCTCCTCTTTGAGATGCTTGAAAAACAATCCAAGTGGTTTTTAAATTGTATCTTTCCTCAATGTCAGATTCAGTCACTGTTCCCAATACTTTTAAGTGCCATTTTCCCTTACTCATAAAACATACTGGATACTGATGTGGTGAGGCCAAATGTGGTTGTTCCATTTTCTAATAAGAATATTATAGAAATGCTATTAATGTATGCTTTTCTTTCTAGCAACAATGTGCTACTGAATGCTTTCCCACCACATGAAGTTATTCACCAGAGTTCTAGTTCTACTCGCCCTCTTCTTTCAGAAGAAATGGGATCACTGTTTAGGCCACCTTCATTATGATGAACATCTCACTTAGGCTTTGCCTTATTCACCCACCCTTATCAGCTTCTCAAAGAATTTGCTTTGCTCAGAGGCCCCTTTCCCTTCATAACAGGAGGAAATATTTATAGGATGAAGAACAATGAGCTATAACCTAGCAAAAGAATCTTTAGAGTCACATTAGAGTGCTTCCTTAAATCACTGACCTAATCTGTTATTCTGCACAAAAGGTTCTCTAAGAACCAGGGCAATATTTTTAAAAAACATTCACGTGTAGAAGCATAAAAAACATGTAGTTTGGTTCACCAAACCAAAAGGGATTATCTAGCTGTGTGACTTTTCTGAGCAAGGACTCAAGGAACTAGGAATGTTTAGCCTGAAGAAGATATGGATTAAGAAGGCCAACAGGTCTCTTATAAGTACTTAAAAGGCTGTGTGGAAAAGGGATTAGAATTGTGCACTTTGGCCCCAGAGAGCAGAACCAGGAGTAAAGGATGGAAACTGAAATGAAGCAAATTTAGGCTTGATGTAAGGAAAAACTAAAACCGTAAAACAAAACAAAACAAACATTCTTGGTTCCCAGTCCACATAAAAGCAAAACAAGTGAACACATATGACATAAAGGCCATAGATTGACCACCCCTGATCTAGTGAAAAAGTAATAAGGACCAGTATTTGAGTAGCAACAGTAGGCATAAAGGAATGGATGGATGTTGGGGAGGTAAAATTGACAGATAAGATATACCTTCTTACAATCTTTCCCTTGGTGGCTCTGGTAGACATTGGGATGGATTAGTTTCATGGCTATCTTTATGCTCTCTTCTTCACAGGCTGGAATCATTACAGAGGCTAGGCTGAAGGATCTGACTCCTTCCATGCCCGTGATATTCATCAGAGCTGTCCCTGTGGACAAGCAAGACAACAGAAATACCTATCCCTGTCCAGTATACAAGACACGTCAGCGGGGACCCACTTATGTTTGGACATTTGGTCTGAAAACCAAAGAAGCCACATCCAAATGGGTACTAGCTGGTGTGGCCTTGCTTTTGCAGGTTTAGTTTCTGCCAGAAATTCTTGAAAGCAATGAGGCCTGTGCTAGAAATTTCATAAGGGAATAGACTATGCTGACTGTGCACTTGCTTTGGCCATAGGCTAAGGTGAGAAAGGAAAGCAGGTGTTTAAAATGGATCAAAGGATTGAATTTGTGGCTTCACTTGCTAAAGTGAAAGCATTTCCCCAGCTGACACTGTCCTGGTATCTGACAGATACCCCTAAAGGTCAGAAGAATATGGCTTCAGACCATCACCCACACTCAATACTCAAAACATTGTCTCTGGAACACCATTACTCTCATCTTACTCTCTACTCCTTGAACTCCTTAGAGATTTCTGGAGTAGGTAATGAGAATAAACCTAGAAGCAAATTAATTGTCTTTCTCATTGCAAATAATGATAATTTATGCCCATTACCTATTATATTAGCATTCTAGAATCCCTGAGGACCTCCCTAAATTCACCAAAGGGGTGGAAGGGAGAGCACGACTTCCAACATGATGCAATTTACTAACTTCTTAATTGACTGTATCGTCCCCAGACTTTGAGACTAGCAATAATATAAATGAATACAGTGAGACCAAAAGAGACCAACAATGAGTTGTTTATTGAGCAGGCACTGTTGTTGGTGTTATAGGGGATACAAGGCAAGTAAAAAAAAAATTTATCCCTATGCTCATAATTAAACCGGAGAAACAAAATTAAACAAAGAGAAAAAAACCATCTTTTGACTGGGAGACCAGCCTGTAAAAGAGCAGTTTTCCTTATGGATTTACTACTTAAAGTAGGATGGAAAAAAAAATTTTTTTCACCTCTTACTTCCCTACCAAAAACTACTTAAAGAGTTTTTCAAATCTTCTATAAATTCTGTTGAACTGATTGTATTTACTTGCTCCCTCCGCACTATCTGATGCCTAGTTCCTTACCTCATTCTCCATTCATGGACAATTTTTTCCTTATCCTAAAGCATCTACTCCCATTTGAATATAAGGAATTCCTAAGCCCCTGTATCTCTTCAACTTTTCTAACCTTTAATCTTGGTGAAGCAGAACACCTAGACACCCTTTAACCACTTTGAACTCCACATGACAGTTTGTAGGTACCTATGTACTTCAGGTACCTATGTACCTGAAGATGGCCCTCTGTGTGCTACCACCACTCCTTCCATCTCAGAAAAATGGGACAGAAAGAATGAGGGTGTAAGGTGGTATAGCTGAACCTACATAAAATGATCTTGGTTAATTGTGTGACTTGACAGATTCAAGTAAACGTAAGAAGCAACACAGGGAGATGAGGTTGGGGGATGAGGCCCATAGTCTTGAGCCATATTATCCATGTTTAGGCTGATAAAACAGATTTTAGCCCCTTCCCTTTAATCCAATCAGAAGGAAATTATTTCCAAGAATAAGAATATCCATTAATGGGTATAATTCCTTCTGAAGTATTTCTATGCTAAGGAATTTTTTTAATTGACTGGAAATGGGATTTCTCTACTGATACCTAGTATCTCTTAAATTATTTAAAAGACTTTTCTCCTGTGTGGGATCTTTGATGTTTATCAAGACTTGAGCTCCAACTGAAGCATTTCCCACAGCAAGAGCATTTAAAAGGTTTCTCTCCTGTGTGAACTCTCTGATGTCTCTTGAAGTTTGACCTCTGAATAAAACTTTTCCCACAGATAGAACATTTGTATGGTTTCTCTCCTGTATGGGTTCTTCGATGATGGCGTAATCCTGAGAAATCACCAAAGCCTTTGCCACAATAATCACATTTATAGGGTTTCTCCCCTGTGTGGATTCTTTGATGTTTTCTAAGGTCTGAGCTCCGACTGAAGCTCTTTCCACAGGTGGAACACAGATAGTGTCTCTCTCCAGTGTGAATTTTTTGGTGGATGACAAGATGAGATTTCCGAGCAAAGCTTTTCCCACAATCCATACATCTATCTGTAGCATTACACTTCTGTCCTGCAAGGGTTCGTAGCTGGCCTTTCTGGCAGACCTCATTCTTCTCTCTCCATGAGGAGTCTTGTTCCAGTGGACTAGACAAATGTTGACCTAGGAGTTTCTCTAAACTCCTTTCCTGAGGAAGGCTTTTCCCTGCCTTTACTCTATCCTGAGGATTCTCCTGGACAATAAAATCTTTTCTTACCCCAGAGCTTCTTGGATCATCCTCAATGAATTCATTCAAGGGGAACTGTGAAGGTACCTTTTCTGAAGCTTGCCATTTCTGGCAAGAGATCTTTTGAGATTCCTGGCCCCTTGTATTTTCCAAGTAAAGATTCTCTTTGTCATTCTCCCTCCTGTCTCCTGAAAGAAGGAAGATAAGAACATAGATCATTCAATAAACATAATAAGCCTGATTTTCCAAGCCATATCAGGACTATCATGAAGAAAGTCCTAGGTGGTTTCAGTATTAAGTGGGAAGGCAGGAGGTGTATTATGTACATAATTATTCACTAAATATTAGTTTCACCAAAGCATATGACCTTCCTACTGCTTCTTATGGAATGACTATATTAAATTTACCATTGTATTTACTCTGGTAACAAATATGTATGGATTCAGCTTTCAGAAGAAGCTGAGCTATCAAGCTCAATTAGATTCAAAGAGGGTTTTCTATGTAGGCACTCAGGGGTGAACCAATACATATTCTGAAAACAAGGAAGAGAAGCATTTAATAAAAATATGAAAATAGGCAAAAAAAAAAATAGGCAACACCCAGGTTTAATACCAGCCAGATTTTAGAGAAAAAATGTGGCCTATATTCAGGTCAATATGGTATTATGCATGTATGTATGTGGTAGTGTAAGAGGAAGTATGGGTAGATACTTCCATCTGAAGTTGGATTTTGATAACTATGCTAAATTTTCTCTATTATTTCATTATGATGACATGTATTCCCTAAATTTTACCCTTTTTATTATTTTACGCTTCTATATTAAATGGGAAGGGTCTCTTAAATTTGTTTTTTTCTCTTATTTCCCCTTAAAAATGACACAGACCCACAGAAAAATGAGTCATCTCTTCAGATATTCTTTCAAGTCATGCTGTTTAAAATCAATCCAAAAAATGATCAATTTTCCTTAAAATTCATTTTGCTAATAAGAAGCATTTATCTAATAATAACCACAAGGCAGGCAAAATCCCATTAGATTCTTAGGACTGCTAACAGAATTTTAGGATAACTAATTTATAGAAGTCACATTCATAATTTAGAAGAATTACAATGGTAATACCTCTCTGTGGTAAGTGGAATGCAAAGTGGAAAAAAAGTGTTTTGTGCCCATGAAGAGAAAGACATGTCCCAGGCAAGCACCCACACTCACATTCCCCCCCCAACAAGCACCCACATTCCCCCATTCTTTTTTTTTTTTTTTTGCTTTTTTGGAGGGCAGTTGGGGTTAAGTGACTTGCCCAAGGTCACACAGCTAGTTTTTTTTTTGTTTTAAGTGTCTGAGGCCGGATTTGAACTCAGGTCCTCCTGACTCCAGGGTCGGTGCTCTACTCACTCCACCACCTAGCCACCCCCTCACCCATTCTTAAGTTGAGTGCTAGGTCAGGGGCTGGAAAGTGAAATTTTGTAGTCTGATCTGATAACCAACAAATTTATAGAAAGTTAGAAGGGATTATGTCTATCAGCCTTCCAGGATGTATCTATGGGAGGCTTTTATTGAATTTAATATTGATACTGACAATGGTACAGATAATCTGATTAAAACTTTTTGCAAACCTCTCAGAAGAATGGGAGTAAGGAGTTAAAATGCCTAAAATGTTTTTTCTTTTTATCTGAAATATCAGAAAGGAGATAGGACTTCAGCTTTTTTTTTTTTTTAAGGAAGTGGAAGAGGGGTTATTCAGTGCCAGAAATATATAGCCACGTGTCTTTTGGGGGGAATATATAAATCTGTGGATATTTCCTTTTAAAAGACCAGAAGTATTGGACTTGAAAAATATATAATATATACGTAAATGAATTGTTTGCATATCATTATTTGGAATGATTGTAAAGCCTTCACATAAAGACTGGCATATGTTACACATAACATTATTATTAAATGGGTTTTAAATACCAAAAGTAGTAAGATCAGTAATTTCTAGATTACTGTATTTCTAAATTGTATTGTATTTCTAAAGTTATCTTTGATTGTAAAATGTGAGGTAGAAATGGTGTTAAAGCAATTTTTAAATCTGAATTTTGTTGCATATGAATTGTTTTTTAAAGGGATGTGATTAAAAATTTGATAATTTGAAACTGTTAAATTTGGTTATAAACAAGTAGTTTATACTACTGATGTTTGCTATGACAGCAGATTTTCCATCTGAAATCTTGGCTATTATGAAAATGTATATGGTGGGTTAGGGTGATGAAATGCATTCACCTAAAATGATAATGAGCTGTTTTAAATACATAATAATGTTTAGGGCATTGTAAACAGTTATATAATCAGCTATATTGTTTAAAAGGCAATTTCCCTTATCTAAATGTTCTTAAGAATTGTACTGTCAGAAAACATAAGCTTCCAAGTTTGTCTTTGTTTAAAAGGAAGTTTCAGTTAAGATTGTTTTGCTATCATTTATGAAATTTGTAAAATTGTTAACTAAGCTATTTATTTAATTGCATAAATCAAGTATTTACAAAAATATGCTTGTGAAAGGAAACTTGGTAATTATGTGAAGAAAAGACCTTGTGAAATCTCATTTTGTAAGTTTTTTTCAATTATGTGGAAGAGGCCAAAGAATTTAGGAATTGTGTGTTAGTTAATATTAGGATAAATTATAAGGTGTTTTTGAAGAAGGGAAATACTTTCATTAAGAAATATTTTATTAAGATCTTTGGTGTGATTTTTTGAAGGCCTACTAAATTTCTATTTGCAAACTAATTTGTTGCAGTAACTTGATACTGATGACAATTAGACCCAAACTTACTGTGAATTTTCCAAATATGCTTATGAGGTTAATTTATACATTTAGAAATTTTGGTATGAAAGGGGAATGATAAACAGAGAAGGGAAGGAACTAATACATGAAGAATTGGGAAGGCAAGTACTGAACAACTTAATGTTACCAAATGAAATTGGCATAGTATGTGTAAAAGGACATGTACATACACACATACACAAGTATTTGTGGTGGACAGGAATGGATTAACAGATGAGAAGGCTAGGTGAGATTCCCATATTTAGAGAGTTATGCTTACACAAAGGTTTCAGAATAGTGGAGCTATTTCAGTTTCAGAGGTTTTATGAGGAAAAATTAGGGACAGGATGAGAAAGATGGATGACAGGGCAGGAGACACAAGATAAGGGAGACAAGGAAAATTTTGTGACCCAGGATGGGGAAAGCAATCTCCTCATTCCTTCTCCTACTCTATCCTCCCTAGTCAAGAAGGTATGTCAGAGCACAGCAACAGCTCTGAGAAAAGGAAGTAGGGGGAGAAACCACAGTTAAAGGAGCCTGCTAGTCAGCATCTGCACTTAGGGTAAGAAAGCCCTTTCTTTTATTGATAATTTTATGTGATCTGAAAATGCATTTTATGTCACTTGAAGTTTATTGTGAAAATATTTATCCTGATCCATTCTGTTCACTCAGAACAGTTCTCCTATATGTATGGGGGCCGGCAAGCAGGGGTGCCAGGATCAGCCCCTCCCTGGGGTCCATGTCAGTTCCCACTGTTTTGTAAATTTGCCCAGGTCCCTGAGTCCCAGGAAAAAGAACTTGTCTTAGCACAAATTTAAAACCTAAGATGAGGCCTGGTAAAGTTTTGATGGTGAAACTTGTCATCTGATGTAAAAGCTTCTGAGACTATAACAGTAACTATAAGATCAATAACCCACCATGTGGGGAGGCGCCAGTAGCTATTCAGAGAGAATGTGACTGTTACAGATTTTTTTTCCTCAGGGAGAAAAAGCTGAAAGGACAATCCTGGCCTCAGCCTGGGATGGGATCCTTCTGGTTCAATTTCCCCATTGTGTTACTTTGAAAAGAAATGTTTACCACCTAACTATTCCTGAGTCTGGCTGTAAGATGTATGTGATATTGAGTGTGAATACTTTATCTAATCAGGCCCTCACTTTTCAGCTTAATGACAAATTTCTATAATCAAAAATGTTGTGAGTATAATACCAAATCTATTAAATAATAAGTTGGTACAGGAACATCTGAGGTTAAGAAGTCTAAGGGGCAGCTAGGTGGCGCAGTGAATACAGCACCAACCCTGGAGTCAGGAGGACCTGAGTTCAAATGCAGCCTCATACACTTGACACTGACTTGGGCAAGTCACTTAACCCCAACTGCCCTGCCTGCCCCCCTCCAAAAAGCAAAACAAAAAAAAGAAGTCTAAGATTAAGCTATTAGGCTTAATATTTCAGTCCAAACAACAACTATTTAGCCTTGCCATCTGTTACTAGTATATATTCCTGCATAAGTTAGGATCCTTTAATTCTTAGTAATAGTATGGAGACAATTAGGTCAAAGGCTTGTGAGAATATTATTCTGTTACTTAGTTAACTTGTCTCAGTTTTGTTACAATTAGTTAATGTTAAAAGAAGAATGGCATGTGGTTTATTTTGTAAATGCTTTAAAAGAAGCATAACATGACCAGAAGTTGGAATTGTTTTATAACTTAATATGTACTATGTTAAAATTGATTACTCAATGTATTTATGTATGTACTAGCCTGTTATTAATTCCTTGGGGGAACCTCATCCTCCTGATGGGGAATAAATAATGGACAATTGGCCAAGGTTTCAATTTTGATTTTATAAGGATAGCAGTTTGTAGGAGAATGGACGTAATAAAAGGGAAGATTCTACAGGAAGGTGACAAAATGATGCTGAGATGCTTTACTGAAGATGGCTGGAACAAGTATCAGAAGGCTTCACTGGATGATGTTCCCCCACCAGACAGCTCTATGAGGAGACTTCTGAATCTTAAAAGTTTGACAACTGATCACTGTTGTTTTCCTTTGGGTCTCTATATCTGTGTTTATTGGGGGACTGACCCTTTGATTTGTCAATGCCTTGATTGGTCTCTCTCCCCCCCTTCCTACTTAAAGTGGAGATGGATAAGGGGAAGAATCCATGAGAAAGAGAGTAAGGGAGTATTCAAGATGTGGAAACAAAATTTGAATAAAAGAATAGAGGGGGAATTGTGGGAAACAATTGGAAGAATTCCATTTCCACAGGATTAAAATTACTCCTTCCAGCTGTGAGTGATAACAGAATCTAAGTCAGAGATGACTGGTTCTAATCAGAGAGCAGAACCAGGCTTCTTATCAGGTAAAAGGTTAGAAGTTTGTACAAATGCTTAATGAGCTGTTTGAGGGAGATATAACATGGACCTTTCAGGAAGTTGTGTCTAGCCAAATGAGAAGAGGGGAAATTTGAATTGGAAACAGTATAAAAAGACTGGCATTTGTCTGAGCAAAAGTCCTCTCCATTCAGGAGGGATCCATTCACTAGGAATGTAGAATAATTGGCTAAAATAAAATGAGAACTTTCCTGGCTTCACAAGGAGTATTTGTTTGTTTGTTTAGAATGATCATGATTCTCACACACCCCAGCCCCAGGTCTTTCATCTTTCAGAATCCTAAATTTGCATATATACTTTCTTTTGCTAGGTAGTTTAGAAGTTTATGAAATATTTTAGAGAGCTAAAACATTTGAGGTAAATGAAGAGGAGTGAAGAGACATAAGGCAGATTGCTAGTTGACAACAATGTTGCACAATAATCTACAAAGCACTTAACTTATAACCCTGACTTAGATGGTACAAAATTTTAATTGCATTTTAAGAGAAAGAAAACAAGGCTCAGAGTGGTTAAGTGATTGTCCAGGATTATTGTAATACTACAAAGTATTGTATTCAGAAATTTAAAACTAGTGTCCAGGGGCAAGTAGGTGGCACAGTAATTAGAGCACAGGCCAGGAGGACCAGAGTTCAAATCCAGCCACAGACACTTGACACTAACTAGTTTGCCTTGCTTTCCCACCTCCAAAACAAACAAACAAAAAAGCTAGTCTTGTAACCCAAGTCCAATGGTCTTTCCACAAAACCAAGGATTCAGCTACTTCTCAATTCAATTTCTTTAGAATAGTTACCAGCAGGGTACAGGGCCCAGGGAATCCCCACCTGAACTTTCCTTGAACTTTCTCACACTCAGTGAGGCATCAACCCATTCCAGTAATCCCATCAATTGGCCTTATACCCAAACCTCTAATTCTCCTTGCCTCTAACCTAGCCCAAGCCTCTGTCTGGATGGCCTCAGGCAACTTCTCACCCAGGATTCCTCGTTACCTTCCAGTCACCCCAAAGCTACTGGTCACATCTTGATCACATCCACAACTCCCCACAGTTTTTCTGTATATGTGGTGCCTGGCCCCATTCTTTCCCTTCCCCCAACCTCAGCCAGCTCTCCCTCACAGAAGTGAGCAGACTGCTGGGTTTAGCTCCACCCTTACCCAGTCAGCTCTCCTGAATGGAGGTGGGCGGGCTTCCAGGTCAGGGAGACCTGGAATCAGGCTGGTGGGAATTTTCAAGGTGTGTACTGACCAATCACTGTTTTTGGCTTCTGCCACTTTCTGCTTACATAATACCTAACTGTTGGTCTTGTGGTGTCCTTTTAAAAGCTGAGACTTTACCTGAGATCTCTGCTGTACGACCCAGGATATAGGGGTCATGCCTCCTCAGCCCGCCATTTGTGGCCTGATCAGCCAACATGGCATAAAATAAAGGATCCAATTCTAAATTGTTACTTGGGTCTCACTCGCGTTTTCTGGGTATAACATATATATAAGGTCCATCTTGCCTCCCTTTAAATCAGATTCAATCTGGCCTTCTTGTCAAAAAGTGTCACATATGCTCAATTCTTAAACTCTCACCCACCCCAACCAGTGTTTTAATAAACCTTGTCTCTGAAAGAAAGCTTGAATTTCAGGGTTCCCAACACTCCTAGACCTCAACTGTTACCATGGATCGTCATGCCAGGAAAAAAGTCACAATAGAAACCACTGTAAGGAAATTTTACCTGTTTTTATTAGCTAACTAAGTCCTACTAAAAAAAAAACCACCAGAACAGTACTGTATATATATTTTTTTAAAAAGTAGTTTATGCCTTCTGATGATTCAAAACATAGAAAGAATAACTCAAGTGCAATATCAGTTTCTAGGCCTGGAGGCAAAGATTTCCCTAGGGCTAAAAGAAAAAAAAAAGGTCACTCTCAAGGAAGACTATTATCTATAAACCCAAATAAGAAAGATAACAACAAAACTCTAATTCTTCTCAATATTAGGGTAAGAAGAGAGTGGAAAGGAGAGACAAAAATGGCTAGGGAAGGGGTGAAGTATCACTCACCTATGTAAATGAATCTTGGTATCACTTCATCCACATGAGAATGTAATCCATCAGGCTCTTCCCTTCCATCTACCAGGTTAGTTGGGTTTGATTTAGAAATGGGAATTCCTGAGACAAGGAAGGATAGAGATAAATTTGGGTGGGGTAAGGAAGAAACAATCAATGTCTTTAAATATTTGAAGGATTTTTTAAGAGGAGAGACCTATTCTATTAGGTACCCAATGTAAGAAATGGGACCAATGGGAAGTCAAGCAAATTCAGACACAATCAAGAAGGCTATGCAAGGATTAATATAATAAGATTAGCCCTTATTTACTATTTCTGCCTGTCACTTAGTAGCACTCAGTGCCTAGAATCTACCATAACTACTCCAGATGGCTGGGTTTCAACTGATCGTCCATCTAAATAACTTCAAACGGGACCTATAAACAGCTCTAAGTGAGCACAAAGTTGCTTATTTCTATCTACTTTGCTCACTTTGAAGCAAGTCACATGATAGTTTTTGAACCATTTGCCCCAGTGAGGACAATCTCACCTCCAGAATTGTATTGCTCCAAATTTTTACCTTGTGAAACCACTTTCCCATCATCTTCCAGCATGGCATCCAAGTAAAGCTCTTTCTGAGTGTGATTCAGGCATTGCCATTGCTCCTAGCAACAAACATGTATGAAGGAAGAAAAGGGTTTTTTTTAAGTAGTTTCTAAAGAGTAGCTCACATTTTTATAATGCCTTAATATTTAAAAATTGTTCTCAGCCCTGTGTGCTTTTTACTCACAGTCACACAATTAGGGGTAGAGTCAGCATTCAAACCTAGTCCTCCTAACTCTAGGTGCACCATGCTTTTCACTACCTGACACACACTAAGACCTACAAACCTTGCCTCTAATCCAATACCTAAAACAATGAGGAACACATTATATCTGTCCATGATAAGCTCCTACTAGGAAGTTTTGGGTCTACTTTTCAAATTTATTTTTTAAATTGCATCTACTTAGGACTTTATTGTGCATTGTAGATAGTAAGCCCCTGGAAAATCTACTGCTTCTTTACTACATTCTTTCTGACTTCCTAATCTCTCTCCAAAAGTATAGAATGCCTCCACTCACTATTCCTGGCTTTTGAAGAGTGGAAACTCAACATCTGAGAATAGAGTTGATACTGTAGTAGAAAGAGACAAACCTCCCCAAGGGGAGAGGGAAGCCACATACTCCACACTAAATATTTCTGGAGTATACTTCAAATCATTTCTACTCCTAAATGGTGGGAAGTCTGTGGGCTTCCAGAAGAATTTTTCCTAGCAATATGAGATCTGCAGATTCCAGACAAAAGCCATTACCTAACTTAAAGATAATGTCTAGGGGTGGCTAGATGGCGCAGTGAATGGAGCACCAGCCCTGGAGTCAAGAAGACTTGAGTTCAAATCTGGCCTCATACACTTAACACAAAAACTAGCTGTGTGACCTTGGGCAAGTCACTTAACCCCACCTGCCCTACCTTCTCCCTGCAAAAAAAAAAAAAAAAAGATAATGTCTATTTGACTAAGGATAATATGGCATAATGCAAAGTACACTGGACCAAATCCAAGTCCCTTAACTCCAACACTTACCAGCTGTTTGACCATCTTTACCCAAGATTAACTACTTAAGAATCTCTAAAATGGGTTTGATTCTTTGTATTAACTATCTCAAACAATTATTTTGGAAGAAATTATATGTAAGCGTTATAGAAATGACTTATTTTATCCAGCTTTTATCCATCCTTAGGCTGAAATCTCAGACTCCTCAGCAAGAAGGCAACTTCCCAGAAACTACATGAGAAGGAACACAAGCAACTCAGTCATTCAGCCTCCTCCCATGATACTCCAGGCACCCTCTCAAGCCACCTAGAGCTCCACAAACCCTGGCACCCTACACACTACCTCACTGCCCCCAAACATAACTACCTGATACCCCAGGGACAATTCCACCCAAGGCTCTATCCCTACAGACAAGATAACCTACTTGAACTCATTCCACAACACTTAATTATTTTTACATCCAGCCATACCCAGCCCAACTCAGTGATGCTGAACTCCCCACTTCTCCCATTAACCATTCTTTTTTTCTCATGTTCCTCATGGGGTTGAGTGCCTCAACCTAAAACCGTGCCCCCCACCTCTCACTCTAAAGCTACCCAACCCTTTTACTGCAATCTCTGAAATGCCAGGAAATAAACTAGATGGTTCATCCCCTGCACGTCCCTACTCCTGCTCTAACTTCTCTGTTCCCAAATCCCATTTGTCCTTGAACAATGTGCTGGTTCCCTCCTTATGTACTTATGTCAAGTGGAAACTGTCTGTAACTGAACACATGACCTGTGGCAACTCCAAAATTCTGTAAATCTGTCAGTGATACAAATGAAGAGGAGTTACCTCTTCCTTTACCCTTTAGTATTTCATACCACCAGCTTCCCACTCACAGGGCTGAGAATAAAAGATGGCAGATTGTATTGATATCACATCACGTTTCACCTCAAGAAAACTACAGTATCACTTGGTCCCCTCCCTTCCACTCTATAAGTATTTTATGAAAGAGTATACTATTCTTAATTAAAAAAAACTATATTTAATTTAATTTTAAAAAAGAAGAAAATCAAATAAAAAAAGAGTATACTATTCAAGTTTCATATAGCATCTCATCTATTGACTGCAGGAAAATTCAGAACACAGAGTATTAAGAGGTTGGAATGCATTGGGAAAGAGAAAAATAAGAAAGTACATAAAATGTGAAACCAAACTCCAAAAAGAGTGGCAGAAAACAAAGTATGTTTCAATCTAATATCTTAAAGAAAATTAGAAACTAAATTGGGACAAGATTGCCTCTTCTTCACCCTCAACTGAGGAAATACCCAATATCTTGTTCATGGAGTAGTCTGATTCTGAAGACAAATGTGGAAATAGCTCCCCCTTGAGGGCTTTTTAGGATATTATAACAAAGTCATTTTCTACCTGTTTTTCAGAATAAGCATACTTGGATGATGCCTCACAGCTTTTTGCTTATCCCAAAGGTCTTGAAGCCTAGGCCTGTGAAAACTCTTTGCAGGCCTGATCAGCCTGGGCTGATTCCTTAGAAAGTTTCAAATGTGAGTTGGTTACAGACTATATATCCTTCATCTCATGACTAAATATAAAGTTTCTTCCAGATGACCTATGTGGTGGGGAAGCTTTTGGCCAAAGCATAGAGGAGTCACAACCTGCATGTGTGGAGTGAGTATCCACACCAAGGGAATCACATTATTTAAGTAATGAAGTATAAATGGAGTTTTTACCAGGTTCTTCTATAAATTGCTGGAATGCTTCCCTATAAGTTTTAATTCTACCCCTGAAAACTAAGTCCTACTATGGAATTTATCTCATTATCTAATTTACTACAGTACAAAAGTATCAATGTTTTATATTTCATAAAGGAAGTTTACATCTTATCCAAACCTTGTATCTTCACCAAAACTTGGTGGTACTATCACTGGACCATAAAATTTAGAGGAGGAAAAGGACCTTAGAGACCACCCATTTGAGAGGCTCTTAATCTAGATCTACAATCTTTTAAAAAATATATTTATAACAGTTTCAATATAATTCATTACCTCTGAAATCCTATATATATATATATATATATATGTGTGTGTGTGAATATATTTATATACATACATACATACATGTATGTACTTGTATTTTTAAAATACTTTAAAAAAACATTCTGAGAAAACATCCATAGATTTCACCAAAGTGCCAAAGGGGTCCATAGTTCAAAAGATGTTAAGAACTCTTGACCTTAGGGGCGGCCAGGTGGCTCAGTGAGTAAGAGCACCGGCTCCAGTGTCAGGATGACCTGGGGATCAAATCCAGGCTCAAATACTTAGCACCACACCCAGAAATAACTGGCCTTGTAACCTTGAGCAAGTTACTTAACCCCGATTGCTTTAAAAAAAAAAAAAAAAGAACTCTTGACCTAGTCAAACTACCTCAAGGACAATAAGGCCAAGAGAGGTAAGTTGATCATAGTCAAAAATAACAAAGAGAAAAGTTAGAATTTTGAACCCCAGTCTTTTTACTTTAAATTTAATGCATTTTTCTATTATGCCACACTGCCACTTAAGAGCTTAGTACATGTTTTAGTTGAAGTGTTTTTTCCCACTGTAATCAAATCAACATATTACATAATAGTATTAATAATAATAAAAACAACACTATGTTGTGTCCCGTAAGTGGAATTACTCTGTACTTTTGCCTCTTAGAAGCTTTAAGCTCAAAGATTTTGTACTGTATAATTCTAATAATACTTTGTAATGTAATTCCAAGGAAAGGCAACTTCCCAAGGTTCAAAATGCCAGCATAGGTGCTCTCCATTTTATTCAGTGACAAACCAAGAACAGAGAAGGTCAAAACATGACATCATTCAAAATACAGCATTTACTAAGTGTGATTAAATAATCTCCAAGTACTACCCCACCCCAGGACCTTCCAATCATTCAATCAATTACAAAGTCCCTGGTCTAAATACTTCTCCACCCCTAGGCTATACCTTCATTTAGTCCACCACAAAGCCCCTCTTCTCAAATGGAGATTAGTTTCCAAACATAAGTAAAATACATTCATTTGCTCAACCATAGAACACAAAAAGGTCAAAAGTTCCCCACCCCTGGATCACAATTGAATCTACCCCAGAATTACATCAAGTTTAAGCACAGCTCCTAATACCCAAATGGAGGTCTTTTCTTCATCTTGACAGGAGGCAAGTTCTCAGCAATCTTAGTTCCTGGGGAGACAAGGCTCAGCAAGGCCACAAGATACATTGCCAGTCCCTTCATCAATTCATCCTCTGTCTGTAGAACAGTCCTAGAACCCCTGAAAACATTAGCAAAACCCTCTCCCAGGATTTCTGTAAACATACAACCAGAAAATCCTTCTTCAGGGCTTCTGAACCAACAGAAAGGTTCCCAGGCCCTGCAACAACAGCACTGTCCTTCACCAGTGGACAGTATTCACTCTGTCTACAGGACAGTCTCCAGACCCCTGCAACAACAGCACTGTCCTTCACCAGTGGACAGTATTCATTCTGTCTGCAGGACAGTCTCCAGACCCCTACAACAACAGCACTGTCCTTCACCAGTGGACAGTATTCACTCTCTGTCCGCAGGACAGTCTCAGGGCTTCTTAGCCAAAAGCCAAGTTCCAGGACTTCTTCAACAACAGGACTGTCTTTCACCAGTGGATAAATCTGGCAAAACAACATCAAAACAGACAGACAAAGTACCAGCAAAACAGCCATGTCTCCTCGGTCCTTGGCAGCTCAGGGGGCAGGTCTCAAAAGTCCAGGGCGATTCAAAATGGCCCCAGCAATCCTTCTCAGTCTCTCTCTCTGCCTCCACGTGGGTGCTGCTTCCAAAAAGGTCTTCCACCTCTCTCTTGTCTCTCCAAATCTACGTCACCAGCTCCTCCCAGTTCAAGACTTTCTTTTCATATCAACAAGTCCATCCCACAGGTGGGATTAACAAGCTCTGGGTTTTAACACAATCAGTTTGAAAACCAAGCCAATACAGGGGAATCTTTAATTGCCATTACTATCACATACTTCCATAATAATAAAATTACTATGTGCTAAGCACTCTAAAATTATCCTCACGACAATCCTGGGAGTTAGGTGTTATTTTTATCCTATTTTATAGATGAGAAAACTGAGACAAAGGTTAAGTGCCTTGCCCAGGGTCACATATCTCTTATTTGTGTGAGATTGATTTGAAGTCATGTCTCCCTGACTCCAGGTCCAGTACTCTATCTAATGCATCATCTAGCTAGGGATACAAAGACTAAAATAAAACAGTTTTTGCCCTCAAAGAGTTTACATCCTACTAGAGGTAGGGTGGTAGGTTTGAGGAAAAATGGATATATCCTCACATATACACATAAGTAAATGGAAAATAATAAAAAGCAAGGAAATATAACCTTTATCAGATTGCTTATTATCTTGGGGAGGGAGGAGTGAGAAAAAATTTGGAACTCAAAATTTTATTAAAAAATGAATGTTTAAACTCTCTTTACATGTAATCAGAAAAAATAAAAAACTATTCTCCCCCCCAAAAAAAATTGATGAGCAGGATGCTCGCAGAAAAACCAAGAAAGACTCATATGAACTGATGCAAAATGAAGTGAATAGAAACAGTAGAACACTACACCCACTGTTCACAGTAACAACAATATTGTACAGTCATCACCTGTGCATGACTTGGCTATTCTCAGTAATACAATGATCTAAGATTTATGAAGACTTATGATAAAAAATTATATCAACCTCCAGAGAAAGAACAGGAGTCTGAATGCAGACAGTATTTTTTTTTTAACTTTACTTTTCTTGGGGGAGTTTTGGTTTTTCTTTCACATTATGGCTAACATACATATTTTTTTTTTTTTTGCCTTTTGGAGGACAATTGGGGTTAAGTAACTTGCCCAAGGTTACACAGCTAGTTTGCCTAAGGCTGGAACCAAACTCAAGTCCTCCTGACTCTGGGGGCCCGCGCTTTATTCACTGCGCCACCTAGCTGCCCCTGATATGGCTAATATTTGTAAAAATCCAAGAGTAAAGATTATTTACAATGGACTAAAGCTAGAGGAATTTCCAATAAGATCAGGTATAAAGCAAAGATGCCCATTATTGCCACAACTATTTAATATAGTGACAGATATGCTAGCTATAGAAATAAAAGAAAAAAAAAGAAACTTAGGGAATACACATATTCAAAGAAAAAGCAAAATTGTTGCCTTTTGCAGGTGGTGTACTTAGAGAATCCCAAGAAGTCAAATGAAAAACAAATAACTTCCAAAAAAGTTACAAGACAGATGAAAAATTCACATAATCAGCATCCCTATAACCATAAAAAGCAGCAAGGATTAAAAAGAGACATTCCATTTAAAATAACTACAAGAATCATAAAATATTTATGAGTATATCTTCTGAAATTCACCTACAGATCTATAAATTTTATTAAATACTTTATTTTATTAAACACTTTAAATTCAGTATGGCAATCAACGGATCAATATGCATGCACCTACTAAGCACCAAGGATACAAAAAGACAAAACATTGTCTGCAACTTCAAAAACCTTGCAATCTAATGAGGGAAACACCTGCATATGGATCGATTTACATATAGTTAAACAGGAAACAATTAACAGAGAGAAGGCACTACAATTAAGGGAGATTTAAAGAGATTTAAATTAAATTAATTGAAATTTAAAGAAGCTAGGGAGGTCAGTAGTTAGAGTGGAAAAGGAAGAGCACTCCAAGAATGAGGCACCATCAGAGAAAACAGAACTCCCATAGAACCAAAGACAACCAGAGACATCCAGAGAACCGGAGAGATCAAATTCCCAAAACAAAATCTTATAGAGCTAGAAAAAGTGATTTAAAAATCCCTGGACTCTGAAAAGTAACCTGGCAGAAACTAATAACAGACTAGTCTGCAATATTTTGCATACCAGATACCATGATAAACTCCTATTCCCTAACCAATTTCTCCATGGCTACATAATAATCTTCATCTTATGCACTTCTATTATGCAGAATTGATTCCTTTCCCTTCTTCCTCCTTTCCTCCTTACCACTTAAGGCCTCCAAAGGCCTTTAAAACAAAACAAAACCACCCCTACTCTGTCATTTTAACTTTTTGTTAAAATTTGTTAACATTTTAACTAATTATGACTTACTACAAAGCCTCTGAAAAAACATGTTTCTTATCCGTTGTTCATTCATTTAGTTGTTTCCTACTCTTAGTGATTCCATGGACCATAGCATGCCAGGCCCTTCTATCCTCCACTCTCTCCCAAAATCTGTCCAAGCTTATGTTCATTGCTTCCATGACACTACCCATTTCATCCTCTGCCATCACCTTCTCCTTTTGTCTTCAATCTTTCCCAACATTAGGAACTTTTCTAATGAGTCCTGTCTTCTTATTATGTGGTCAAAGTATTTAAACTTCAGCTTAAATATTTGACCTTGAAGTGAATAGTTGAATTAATTTCTTTCAGTGTTGACTGATTTGATCGCCTTGTTGTCCAAGGGACACTCAAAAGTATCCTCCAGCACTACAATTCAAAAGTATCGATTTTGCAGTTCTCAGCTTTCCATATAGTCTAACTCTCACAACCATACATTCATTACTACTAGAAAAACTATAGCTCTGACTCTATGAACCTTGGTTGGCAAGGTGATGTCACTGCTTTTTAATATGCTGTCCTGATTTGCTTCAGCTCTCCTCCCAAGAAGCAAGCATCTTTTAAGTTCATGGCAGAGGTCATCTGCAATGGTCTTTTGAGTCCAAGAATATAAAATCTGACATTGCTTCCATGTCGTCTTCTTCTTCTATCTGCCAAAAAGTAAAGGGAAGAGCTCTCGTGATATCAATTTTTTTGATGTTAAGCTTCAAGACAGTTTTTACACCCTCCTCTTTCACCTTCATTAAGAAGCTTCTTGAGGGGCAGGCTCGGAAGGCGAGGCCGGAAGGGGCCTGATCAACTCTGAAAGCAAGCCTTCCCACCAACCACAAGGTCCACTACCAGGCCTATCACCAAAGGGCTGGAACTGGAAGGAGCAAGGTAAGAAGCAAATACAGGGGCCTCTGTCCTGGACAGCAAACACTCCTGGGGCTACCACTTCATAGCCCAGAAATTCTTTAAAAAAGCCCCTTTCAGGACCTCCAAAGACTAGGATAACAGAGAGAACCTCACTTGCTCCAAACCCTCCCTCAGACCCTGAAAACATAGTAACTCTTGCCCCAGGGCAAAACCCTCTACAGTAAAAGCTTGGGATCCTAGAGGAAGGGCATGGCTAGGACCCTGCCTTAAAATGGGTAGAAAGCAGACTACAAAGACAAAGACTCTGGAGTCCTACTATCCTCAGAGGGAGGAACCAACCTCAGAGGGAGACAATGTGGACTCCACACCCAAAGTTGAAACTTCAACAGGAAATGGGCCCCAAGCACAGAAGGCTCTCCTAGATGAGATCAAAAGAAACTTTGAAAACAAAATGAGAGAGATAGAAGACAAAAAGAATAACTCTCTCAAAAGCAAAATAGGAGAATTAGAAAAACAGTATAATGAGGAAAACAATTCTCTAAAAAGAAAAGTGTATGATATGTAAAAGGAACTCCAAAAATTAACCAAGGAAAATGATTTGCTAAAAACTAGAATTAACCAAATGAAAACAAATAACTCTATGAGGAACCAAGAATTAGTCAAGCAAAACAACAAGAATGAAAAATTAGAAAAAGAGGTAAAATACCTCAAAAAAAAAAATAACTGACCTGGAAAACAGATCCAGGAGAGATAATCTGAGAATCATAGGCCTACCAGAAAATTATGATGAAAAAATGAGGCTGGACAACATTCTCCAACATTTTCCTTCAGGAAAACTGCCCTGAGATACTAGAACCAGAGGGTAAAATAGAAATCCAGAGAATCCACCAGACACCTGCTGAAAGAGATCCCAAACTGAAAAGTCCTCAAAATGTTGTGGCCAAACTCCAGAACTACCAGATAAAAGAGAAAATATTTCAAGCAGCCAGAAAGAAACAATTCAAATGTCAAGGGTCCACAGTGAGGATTGCACAGGATTTGGCAGCCTCTACACTGAAAGATCGGAGGCAGTGGAATACAATTTTCCGGAAGGCAAAAGAGCTTGGGTTACAACCAAGGATCACATACCCAGCGAGGCTGAGCATATTCTTCCAGGCAAAGAGATGGTCATTCAATGATATAACAGAGTTCCAGATCTTCTTGATAAAAAAGCCAGAACTCAATGGAAAATTTAACCTCCAATTACAAGATGCAACAGTGACTTAGAAAGGTAAACAAGGAGAACACACACACACCCTGCTATTTGATAAGAGCAAACTGGTTATAGACAAGTAGAGGGTATAAACAATATATAACAAACTATAACAAAACTATAGACAAGTATAGAGTATAAAATACACAAAATGATGATTTAAAAAAAACTTATTAAGGGCTACAAAGGGACTGCAATGGAAGAAAGGGAATGGATGAAGTGGAAAAGGGTAAATTATGCCACACATAGAGGCATAAAAACTGTATAGCAGAGGAAAAAAAAAGGGAGGGA
Organism: Petaurus breviceps papuanus; assembly: GCF_028583685.1. Taxonomy (NCBI): domain Eukaryota; kingdom Metazoa; phylum Chordata; class Mammalia; order Diprotodontia; family Petauridae; genus Petaurus; species Petaurus breviceps. The sequence continues at coordinate 36,485,805 of NW_027187380.1, forward strand.
GTTTGGAAGCATATGAGCTTTCCCATCATTGGTTCCGGTACAAGGAGGGAATAACAACCAGTTAAGCATAGGACTCTATGGAGAAGAAACGCAAAAAGTATCATTTTAGAGGGGAAAAGGGGAGGGAGAGGAGCTTCGCATGAGATTTGTTCCGGTCATTCTTGGTGCAAAGAAGAAATAACATACTGCATTAAGTATAAAAATATCCTACAGGCAGTAGGAGGGGGAAAGGGTTACAAAAGGGGGGTGGGAGTGGTTTGTAGAGAGAGAAGAAGTAAGGGAAAAGGGGAGGAAAAGGGAGGGGGGCTGATAAGGGAACACTAAGAGAGGTGGTGGTCAAAAGGAAAACTATTAAGGGGGGAAGGGAGAAGAGAGGGAAAATATGAACATTAACAGGGGCAGGAATAGAATGGAGGGAAAGAAACAGATAACAATCATAACTATAAATGTGAATGGAATGAACTCTCCCATAAAATGGAGACGGATAGCAGAATGGATTAGAAATCATAATCCTACAATATGCTGTTTACAAGAAACACATCTGAAAGAGAGGGATACACACAAGCTAAAGGTAAAAGGTTGGAGTAAAATATGTTATGCCTCAGCTAAAGTAAAAAAAGCAGAGGTAGCAATCCTTATCTCCAATAAAGCAAAAAGTGACCTAATTAAAAGAGATAAGGAAGGAAACTATATCCTGTTAAAAGGCACCACCAAGAATGAAGCAATATCATTACTTAACATATACGCACCAAGCGGTATAGCATCCAGATTCCTAGAGGAGAAGGTAAAGGAATTAGAGGAAGAAATAGATAGCAAAACTATACTAGTGGGAGACCTTAATCTCCCCATCTCTGAACTTGATAAATCCAACCTCAAAATAAACAAGAGAGAAATTAAGGAGGTGAACAGGATTTTAGAGAGGATAGGTATGATAGATCTCTGGAGAAAACTGAATGGGGATAAAAAGGAATATACTTTCTCCTCAGTGGTTCATGGCACATACTCAAAAATTGACCATGTTATAGGGCATAAAAACCTCACAATTCAAAGCAGCAAGGCAGAAATATTAAATGCATCCTTCTCGGATCATGATGCAATAAAAATTATATGCAATAAAGGCCAGGGAAAGAAAGACTAAAAACTAACTGGAAATTAAACAATTTAATCCTAAAGAATGAGTGGGTCAAACAAGAAATTGTAGAAACAATCAGTAATTTCATTCAAGAGAATGATAATAATGAGACAACATACCAAAATTTGTGGGATACATTAAAGGCAGTTCTTAGGGGAAGTTTTATATCCCTGAGTGCATACATGGTTAAATTAGAGAAAAGGGAGCTCAACGAATTGGGCATGCAATTAAAAAACCTAGAAAAAGAACAATTTCAAAAGCCCCAATTGAATACTAAATTAGAAATATTGAAAACCAAAGGAGAGATTAATAAAATTGAAATTAAGAAAACTATTGAATTAATAAATAAAACTAAGAGCTGGTTTTATGAAAAAAAAACCCAACAAAATTGACAGACCCTTAGTCAATATGATAAAAAAAAAAGAAAGAAAACCAAATTATGAGTATCAAAAATGAAAAGGGTGAGTCTACCTCCAATGAAGAGGAAATCAAAACAATAATTAGGAATTATTTTTCCCAATTGTATGCACATAAATTTGACAATCTTAGGGAAATGAATGAATATTTACAAACATACAAGTTGCCCAGATTAACTGAAGAGGTAGTAAATTACTTAAATAATCCCATCTCAGAAAAAGAAATTGAACAATCCATCAGTCAGCTCCCTAGGAAAAAATCTCCATGGTCAGACGGATTCACTAGTGAATTCTACCACACATTTAAAGAACAATTGATTCCAATACTCTACAAACTATTTGGGAAAATTAGTGAAGAAGGAGTCCTACCAAATTCTTTTTATGACACAAATATGGTACTGATATCTAAATCAGGAAGAGATAAAACAGAGAAAGAAAATTATAGACCAATCTCCCTCATGAATATAGATGCAAAAATTCTAAATAAAATACTAGCAAAAGGACTACAGCAACTTATCTCAAGAATAATACACTTTGATCAGGTAGGATTTATTCCAGGAATTAAAGGATGGTTTAATATTAGGAAAACCATCAGTATAATTGAGCATATCAACAATAAAACTAGCAGAAACCACAAGATCATCTCAATAGACGCAGAAAAGGCATTTGACAAAATACAACATCCATTCCTATTAAAAACATTAGAAAGTATAGGAATAAATGGAGCCTTCCTTAAAATAATAGGTAGCATCTATTTAAAGCCATCAGCAAGTATTATATGTAATGGGGAGAAGCTAGAAGCATTTCCCATAACATCAGGGGTGAAACGAGGGTGTCCACTATCATCCCTCTTATTCAATCTGGTACTAGAAATGTTAGCAGTAGCAATTAGAGAAGAAAAAGAAATCAAAGGAATCAAATTAGGCGAAGAAGAGACCAAGCTATCACTCTTTGCCGATGATATGATGATATACTTAGAGAATCCTAGAGAATGAAGTAAAAAACTACTTGAGACAATAAATAAATTTGGCAAAGTTGCAGGATATAAAATAAACCCACATAAATCCTTGGCATTCCTATATATTTCCAATGAAATTCAACAGCAAGAGATAGAAAGGGAAATCCCATTTAAAGTTACTGTAGACATTATAAAATATTTGGGAATCTACTGCCAAAACAAACCCAGGACTTATATGACCATAACTACAAAACACTTTTCACACAAATAAAGTCAGATCTAACTAATTGGAAAAATATCAATTGCTCATGGCTGGGTAGAGCTAATATAATAAAAGTGACAATTTTACCTAAATTAAATTATATATTTAGTGCCATACCAATTAATTTACCAAAAAACTACTTTATAGAGCTAGAAAAAATAGTAACAAAATTCATTTGGAAGAATAAATGGTCCAGAATATCAAGGGATTAATGAAAAGAAATGCTAGGGAAGGACTAGCTATACCATATTTCAATCTGTATTATAAAGCAGCAGTCATCAAAACTACTTGGTACTAGCTGAGGAATAGAGGAGTGGATCAATGGAATGGATTAGGCACACAAGATTCAGAAGTCTCAGAATGACTATAGTAATCTATTGTTTGATAAACCCCCAGACCCTGGTTTTGGGGATAAGAACTCACTATTTGACAAAAACTGCTGGGAAAACTGGAATACAGTATGGCAGAAACTGGGCATAGACCATTATCTAACACCATATACTAAAATCAAGTCTAAATGGGTGCATGATCTAGGTATAAAAGTTGATACTGTAAGCAGTCTCCTAAAACAAGTAGTTTACCTGTCAGACTTGTGGAGAGGGAAAGACCTTATGACTAAACAAGAATTAGAGAACATTATAAAATGTAAAATGGATAATTTTGACTACATGAAATTGAGAAGCTTCTGTAGAAACAAAGCCAATGTAACCAAGATTAAGAGGGAGGTAGGAAATTGGGAATCTTTACAACCTATGTCTCTGACAAAGGACTCATTTCTAAAATATACAGAGAACTGAGTCAAATTTATAAAAATACAAGTCATTCCCCAATTGATAAATGGTCAAAGGATATGAACAGGCAATTTTCAGAGAAAGAAATTAAAGATATCTATAAGCACATGAAGAAATGCTCTAATTCACTATTGATTAGAGAAATGCAAATCAAAACAACTCTGAGGTACCACATCTCACCAGATTGGCTAAGATGACAAAACAGGAAAAGGACAAATGCTGGAGAGGATGTGGGCAAATTGGAACACTAATGCATTGCTGGTGGAGTTGTGAACTGATCCAGCCTTTCTGGAAAGCAAACTGGAATTATGCCCAAAGAGCTATAAATACTTTCATACCCTTTGATCCAGCAATACCACTCCTAGGGTTATATCCCAAAGAGATCACAGAAATGAGAGAAAGACCCATATGTACAAAAATGTTTATAGCAGCTCTTTTTGTGGTAGCAAAGAAATGGAAATTAAGGGGGTGCCCATCAATTGGGGAATGGCTGAACAAGTTGTGGTATATGCATGTTATGGAATACTATTGTGCTATAAGAAACGAGGAGCAGACAGTCTTCATATTTACCTGGAGAGGCTTGTACAAACTGGTGCTGAGTGAGAAGAGTAGAACCAGGAGAAATTTGTACACAATTACAGACACGACGTATGTGTGATGACCAACTTTGATAGACTGGACTCTTCTCAGCAATGCAGTGATATAAGTCAATCCCAAAAGACTGGAAAGAAATATGTGCATCCAGAGAACTAGAAAGAACTGAGTTTATATCCAGGTGGAAGCAAAACACCTGATCTTCTTCCTTCTCTTATTTGGTTTTATGTCCTCTTTACCATTTTTCATTCCAGCTGGTACAATCCGTCCTTATAACCTGACTACTGTATAATGTGAAAGTATTTACAGATCCTATATTTGACTATATGCCACCTTGGGGGGAAGGGGAGGGAGGGGGACAAAATATGAAACTGAAAGAATTGTGGAATTGAATGCTGTAAACTAAAAAAAAAATTAATAATTAAAAAAAAGAATATAACAAAAGAAAAAAAAAGAAACTTCTTAATTCTTCTTCACTGTCTGCCATCAGAAAGGTATTGTTGGGGGCGGAGTCAATGTGGCAGAGCAGCAGGACTGCCTTGCGACTCTGGCTTCCACCTTCCCAATCCATGTAAAAAGGGGACTCTAAACGAACTTTGGAGCTGCAGAAACCACAAAATGACACAGAGAAGGTAACCTCCCACTGAGGACAGCCCAGCAGGCTGGCAGCAAGCAGCCAGCACAGAGCTCTGGGAGCCATGCCCAGCCACTCCAGAGCCGAGGTTTTAGCCCCAGGGCAGGCCTGACCAGCCGCTGGCCTGAGGGACTCCAGATCACCAGCAGCTGTGGCCGTTTCCACATTTATCAGCACATAGATGCAAAGGACAAAGTGAGAGATCAGTGCAGTGTGGACTTTGGGATCAGTAGATAGGAGCAAGTCAGCTTTTCCCCCAGGGCGACAAGGCACTGTGCCGCCCCACACAGCCAGCGCCACATGGCAGCTTCAGCTCCTGGCCCGCAGAGTGTAGGGGGACCAAGCGTCCAGTCTAAGGGGTAATTGCTCTTGCTTTAACCTGCTTGGATCTGGACTGCGGTCAAAGGTGGAGGTCCTGGGGTGTGTGTCCACCTTGCCAGAGTGTGTGGAGGTCTCAGAGAGGGTACCCATCTAATACCTCCGGCAGCTGAGAAAACCCCAGCATTTGGGACAAAAGCTCCCCTGTCTGGTGGCAGAGTCCTAATGTGGCAAAAAGCCCAGGAGTCAAGTGACTGAGGGGCCACATGACCAGACAAAGGAAGCAAAACAAACAGAAGACTCCAATATTAGACTCCTTTTTGGGGACAAAAAGAGCAAAGCATGGAACAGGAGGAAGACAGTGATGTCAGAACTCCTGCACCAAAAGCTTCAAAGGAAAATATGAGCTGGTTACAGGCCATAGAGGACCTTAAGAAGCAGATAAGAGAAGTGGAGGAAAAATTGGGAAGAGAAATGAGAACAATGCAAGAAAATTATGAAATGAAAATCAACAGCCTGACTAAGGAAAATCACACCTTAAGAAACAGACTGACTCAACTAGCAAAAGAAGCTCAAAAAAGCAATGAGAAGGGGAATGCCTTGAAAAGCCAAATTTGCAAGATGGAAAAAGGAATCTCAAAAGCTCAATGAGGAGAATCGTTCCCTTAGATTTAGATTGGAGCTAAGGGAAGCTAGTGACTTTAAGAGAAATCAAGATGATGTTAAACAGATCCAAACAAATGCAAGAATAGAAGGCAATGTGAAATATCTCATGGGAAAAACCACCAACCTGGAAAATAGATCCAGGAGAGATAATTTTAAAATTATTGGACTACCTGAAAGCCATAATCAGGGAAAGAACCCAGAAATCATCCTCCAAGAAATTCTCAAGGAAAATTGCCCTGATGTTTTAGAACCAGAAGGCAAAACAGAGGTTGAAAGAATCCACCGATCACCTCCTGAAAAAGTTCCCAAAAAGAAAACTCCTAGGAATATTATAGTCAGGTTCCACAATTCCCAGATCAAGGAGAGCATATTACAAGCATCCAGGAAGAAACAATTTGAATATTGTGAAAACACAATCAGGATAACACAGGATCTGGCAGCTACTACACTGAGGGATCGAAGGGCCCAGAACTCAGGTCTGACTCCGGGGCCAGTGCTTTACTCACTGCGCCACCTAGCTGCCCCACTTTCAAGCATTCTTAATGAAAAAACCAGAGTTGAATACAAAATTTGACATCCAGATACAAGAAGCAAGAGAAGCTTGAGAAGGTAAACAGGGAAAAGAAATCATAAGCCACAAAGTTGAACTATTCACATTCCTTCATGTAAAAACGATAATTGTAACTGATGAAACTTTTCTCAGTATGAAAATATTTGAAGGGAATAGAAATATATATATGTATATATCGGAGAGTATACGGGCATATGAATTCATGTGTGAATGTGTGTATATATGCTTATAGGTATACATAGAGGGCACAGGACCAATTTAATAGGAAGGGATGATGCTTAAAAGGGGAAATTAAGAGGTGAGAGAAGAATATAATGAGAGGAGATAGAGAGACAGAATGGGGTAAACTATCTCATAAAGAAGAGGCAAGGGAAAAGGGTTACAATGGAGGGGAAGAATAGGAAGGCAAAAGGGAATGGGTCAACCTTATTCTCACTGAATTTGGCTGAGGGAGGGAATGAAATACACACTAAATAGGGTATCTCACCCTACAGGAGAGTAGGGATAATGGAAGAGAGGGCAGGCTGGGGGGGAGGGAAGTTGGAAGCACTCACTTTTGAAAAGGGACAGGATCAAAGTAGAGAATAGAACAAGTGGGTGGTGGTATAGGAGGGAGGGAAATATAGTCAGTCTTTTACAATATATCTATTATGTTAATGTTTTGCACTAACTACACATGTACAATCTATACTGAATTGCTTATCTTCCCAGTAAGGGTAGGTGACAAGGGAAGAAGGGAATGAATCTGGAATTCAAAGTTTTAAAATCAAATGTTTAAAATTATATATGCATATATATTATTATTAATGCTATCTTACATGTAATTGGGAAAGAATATGTACAGGCACTGGGGCATAGATATCCACCATGCCCTACTGGAAAAGTCGAAGGGGGTATGGGAGAAGATATGGAAGAGAGCAGACTGGAGGAGGGGATATCCTTTGGGACTGCTATTCTGGGGTAGTGGGTAGGGGAAAAACAGGGAGAAAATTTGTAACTCAAAATATGGCGGAAATAAATGATGTAAATCAGAATTTAATAAAGCATTTGAAAAAAAAAGTATCATCTTCATATCTGAGATTGTTGATATTTCTCCTGGAAACCTTAATTCTGGCCTTTCATTCATCTAGCCTGGCATTTAGCATACCAATACTCTGCATATAAATTAAATAAATAAGGTAACAATCACAGTCTTGTACTACTTTTCTTATCTTATACCAATCAATTGTTCCTTGTTCAGTTCCAACTATTGCTTCCTGACCCATACAGGTTTTTAGGAAACAAGTATGACCTGTTATTCCCAACTCTTTAAGGCCTTGCAACATTTTACTATGTCATCTTCATATAATCCCTTTCAGTTATACAAATATGTACCATGACATATTTCTCTTGGTGCCAGCATTTCTATTTCTAAATATCTACAAAGTCTTTTCATCAAGAATGCTTGGAAATCCTATATTCCTTAAAAATCTATTTTCCCCTCCTGTAGTCTTATATTTAGCTCTTCCAAATAAAGACATCTTGGGGGTAGGAGTAAAAGCAGGAACTTTCTTGAGTTCCAGTTCCAACCACCACCAAAACCTGTAAAAAAAATTATTCTAAATAAATTTTAGTGCTACAGAACCCACAAAGTGACAGAGATAAACAAATCTCCCACTGAAGGCAGCCTCGAAGGGTCTATTGCACTTAGATGGGAAGAGAATCATGGTCCCACATGAGCCATGTGAGCCACACTGGCCCAGACCCATGGCAGATACTGGCCAGAGCAGACTTCAGCAGAGTGAACCACTGGCAGCTGTGGTGGTTTCCAGACTTCTCAACCCATAAACACCAAAGAGAAAGTAAAAGGTCAGTGGGGAACTGTTGGAACTGGATGAGAGAAGAGTTTGGTCCACACCCTACCCCCCAGGGCAGCAGAGGTGGCTGTGCCACTGCGTCTGCTCCCAGCTCCAGGCCTACAGATCATAGGAGGACCAAGTGGCTGACAAGAGGGTATTTGTAGCAATTACTCTGTTGGCGCTGAGGCAGGATTCTCTTGCTTTGCCCTGATTGGTTCTGGGTCACAGTCATGGGTGGTGGTCCTGCAGTGAGGAGCGCTAATGTGGCAGAGGTTGTTGAGACTGTGGAAAAGCAGTCATCCTCACAGTTCTGAGGCAGGTCCCTGGAAAAAGTTCTGACATAGCTGTACAAATGTCCCAAAATTTGGGACACAGCACTCTCCACTCCAGAAGCAGAGTTCTACCATGGTAAAGAGCTCAAAAGTCAAGTAACTGGCTGGCAAGATGAGCAAACAGAGGAAATGCAATCAGACTATAGAATCTTTGGGGGAGGGGACAAAGGATCAGAACCCAGAACCACAAGAAGATTATAAAGTCAAAACTCTTGCATCAAAAGCCTCCAAGAAAAATATGAATTGATTACAAGTCATGAAGGAGCTCAAGAAGGATTGAAAATCAAATAAGAGAAGTAGGTGAAAAACTGGGAATAGAAATGAGAATGATGCAAGAAAATCATGAAAAACAAGTCAACAGGGGCGGCCAGGTAGCACAGCGAGTAAGAGCACCGGCTCCAGTGTCGGGATGACTTGGATCAAATCCGGGCTCAGATACTCAGCACCACACCCAGAAATAATAACTGGCCGTGTAACCTTGAGCAAGTTACTTAACCCCAATTGCTTTAAAAAAAAAAAAAAGTCAACAGTCGGACTAAAGAAAATAATACCTTAAAAAATAGACTAACTCAAATGGCAAAAGAGGTCCAAAAAGCCAATAAGGAGAAGGATGCCTTAAAAAATAGAACTGGCCAAATGGAAAAGGAAGTTCAAAAGTTCACTGAAGAAAATAATTGCTTCAAAATTATACTGGAGCAAATGGAAGCTAATGACTTTATGAGAAATCAAGATGCTATCAAACAAATCCAAATGAATGAAAAAATGTAAGGCAATGCAAAATATCTCATTGGAAAAAACCACTGACCTGGAAAACAGATCTAGGAGAGATAATTTAAAAATTACTGGACTACCTGAAAGGTATGATCAAAAAAAACCCAAAAACCTAGATATCAACTTTCAAGAAATTATCAAAGAAAATTGCTCTGACATTCTAGAACCAGAGGGCAAAATAAAAATTGAAAGAATTCACCAATCACAGAGGTGGATAGATGGCGCAGTGAATAGAGCACCGACCCTGGAGTCAGGAAGACCTGGGTTCAAATCTGACCTCAGACATTTAACACTTACTAACCATACCTTGGGAAAGTCACTTAACCCCAACTGCCCTGCCCTTCCAAAAGCAAAAAAAAAAAAAAAAATCACCAATTACCTCTTGAAAAAGATCTCAAAAAGAAAACTTCTAGGAATATTGTAGCCAAATTCCAGAGTTCCCATATCAAAGATAAAATATTACAAGCAGTCAGGAAGAAACAATTTGAGTATTGTGGAAACAAAATCAGGATAACACAAGATCTAGCAGCTTCTCCATTAAGGGATCTAGGATTAAAACCAAGAATCATCTACAGCAAAATTGAATATAATACTTCAGGGGAAAATGTGGATATTCAATAAAAGAGGACTTTCAAGCATTCTTTTTTTTTAAGTGTTTTGTTTTTCCTTTGGAGGGCAATTGGGGTTAAGTGAATTGCCCAAGGTCACACAGCTAGTTTTTGTGTTAAGTGTCTGAGGCCGGATTTGAACTCAGGTCCTCCTGACTCCAGGGCCGGTTCTCTCTTCACTGCACCACCTAGCCGCCTGCTTTCAAGCATTCTTGATGAAAAAACTAGAGTTGAATAGAAAATTTGACTTTCAAATACAAGAAGCAAGAAAAACATGAAAAGGTAAACAGTATAGAGAACTCACAAGGAACTTATTAAAGTTGAATTGTTTACATTCCTGCATGGAAAGATCATATTTGTAATTCATGAGACTTTTCTCAGTATGAGGATAGTTGAAGGGATTATATATGTATACAAAAAATAAAAATAAGAGGTGAGAGAGGAATATATTGGGAGAAGGAGAAAAGGAGAGATAGAATAGTGTAAATTATCTCATATAAAACAGGCAAGAGGGGGGTGGCCAGATGGCTCAGCGAGTAAGAGCACCAGCTCCAGTGTCAGGATGACCTGGGGATCAAATCTGGGCTCAGATACTTAGCACCACACTCAGAAATAACTGGCCGTGTAACCTTGAGCAAGTTACTTAACCCTGATTGCTTAAAAAAAAAAAAAGAGGCAAGAGGGGTATCTAAGTGGTGCAATGAATAGAGCACTGGCCCTGGAGTCAGGAGGACCTGAGTTCAAATTAGGCCTCAGACACTTAACACTTAGTAGCCATGTGACCTTGGGCAAGTCACTTACCTCAATTGCCCCTCCAAAAAAAAGAAGAGGCAAGAGAAAACTGTTGCAATGTAAGAGAAGAGCAGAAAGGTGAAAGGGAAAGAGTCATCCTTATTCACATTAGATTTGGCTTAAGGAGGGAATAGCATACACACTCAACTGGGTATCTTACCCTACAGGAAAGTAAGGGAGAAGGGGATAAGAGGGGGAATGATAGAAGGGAGGGCACATTGGGGGACAGGGTAGTTAGAAGCAAACACTTTTGAACAGGGACAGGGTCAAAGGAAAAAACAGATTAAGTGAGGGACAGGATAGGATGGAGGGAAATATAATTAGTCTTTCACAGTATCACTACTATGGAAATGTTTTGCATAACTACAAATATATAGCCTATATTGAATTGCTTTTCTTTCCCAGTGGGGGTGGGTAAGGAGGGAAGAACAGAAAGAATCTGGAAATCAAAGTTTTAATGTTAAAAAAACTTATTTTTTAGGGGCGACTAGGTAATAAATAGAGCACTGGCCCTGGAGTCAGGAGGACCTGAGTTCAAATTCAGCCTCAGACACTTAACACTTACTAGCCGTGTGACCTTTAGCAAGTTGCTTAACCCCAACTGCAAAAAGCAAAAAAAAAAAAGTGTTTTTTACATGCAACTGAGGCACTGGGGTACGGAAATCCATCTTGCCCTACTAGAAAGTTGCGGGAAGGGGAAGGAGTGGCAGGGAGGATATAAGAGAGAACAGACTGGGGGATGGAGTATTCAGTATGCTTGCCATCTTGGGGTGGGAGGTAGGGGAGAGATGGGAAGAAAATCTGCAACTAAAATCTTTGGGAAATGAATATTGAAAACTAAAAACAAATTTAAAAAAAAACAAATAAGGATATCTTCAGTTGTAAACCTTTTATCTCTTGCCTTTTGTCAAAAGCCATTCCCCACATAGTAAAAGGATATGAACAAACAGTTTTCTAAGAAAGAAATCCCAAGTTATCAATAGAAATAGGGAACAATACTCCAAATCACTAGAGAAATGCAAATTAAAGCAGTTCTAAGGATTCCACCTCACCCTTTCAGATTAGCAAGGGTGACAAAAAAGGAAGACAAACGTAGGGTGATGCTGTTAGTATAGCTATGAACTGGTGGGGCCATTCTGAGAAACTATTTCAAATATCCCCCAAGTTACTAAACTATGTATACCCTAGCAATACCACTACTAGGCTTTTACCTCAAAGAGAACAAAGAAAGAAGAAAAAGACCCATATGTATACTTGTATTTAGAGTATCTCTTTTTGTGGTGCCAAAGAACTAGAAAATGGTAGAGTTAATACTCATTAACTGGCAAACAGCTGGTCAAATTCTATTTTATGAATATAATACTATCATACTGTAAGAAATGGAAGGGTTGGTTTCAAAGAAACCTGGGTAAAATTGCATAAATTGATGCTTAATAAAGTGAGCAGAATAAAAATAGTTTAAACAATAACAACTGTAAAGACAAACAATGTTGAAAGATTTAGGGAGGCCAACCACAATTTCAGAGGACCAATGATTGGACATACTACCCATCTCATGACAGAAGAGACCAATTCAAGGTACATATTTTGGACATGGCCAATGGAATCATTTGTTTTGCTTGAGGATTTTTTTCTTTTTTTTGTAAGGAAGGGAGAGAGGGAAAGAGAACAATCATTGGACTCCTTAAAAATCATGATCAAAATCCTTTTACAACTTGACTAATGTTTAATTTGAAGGTATTTGTAGAACCTATATCAGACTGCATGCTGCCATTGTGGCAGAAGGGGAGAAAAATTATAACTCAAGGGATTGTGGAACTGAATGCTATAAACTAAAAGTAAGTAAATTAATTTTTTTTTAATCATGATAAAAAAAGCCTGGAAATTATATTTTGAGAAATCACAAATGAAAATCCCCCAGATCTATTAGCACCAGAAGACAAAGTTAAGATAGAAAGAACCCGCAAATTACTTCCTCAAAGAAATCCCAAAAGGAAAAATCTCAGGCATGTTATGGGCAAATTCCAGAGTTCCTACATCAAATGAAAAATACCATAAAATATCCCAAAAGAAGTAGTTCAAGTATTTATTAAGAAACCATATAAGACTTGACAGCTTCTACTAGAAACTAAAGATCTTAAAATATGATATGACAAAAGGCAAAATAGATTTACAACTAATACCAGATTTGAATTCTGGTCTTCCTGACTCCAGGTCCAATGGTCTATCCACCTACCAATTAAAATAAAACATCACGAAAACTATAAATCAGAGGAAAATATGAAGTAGACTCATAATTCAGTTCAGTTGATTGAGTGCTCCTAGAGTGCAAAGAATTATGCCAGGCTTTGGAGGAGATATCAAGCCAGGAATATTGACCTTTTTCCCTCAGATTTCAGGTAACACTAGTTTGCACCTCTCTAACACACTCACATATCATACTTATTTGTACACTCTCACAGAATGTTTTGCCACCACTGAATATAATCCACAAGGATCCCAGACAATTCTCAAAGCCAAATTTCAAAAAAAATACTTTTAACAGCCTCTTCATAAAAAAGAGTATGCCCTGCCCCACCCTCACCCTCACCAGTGGTGATTACTCTGAAGTTAATGATACTTAACTGGATGTATAAATTCTGATATATTTGTCCAGGAAAAAAATTGATCATGAATTATATTATTCAATTTACAATGAACATAAATTTTTAGTAGTGCATTTACTGTGACAACAATATACTATGTTGCCATATTTATTGGCAGCCACTCTTAAGATCTTTTAAAGATTAAACTTTCTTATACAATGATGTCTACATAGCTCCTTTACCCCTATAACATTCTACCTAATATCATATTCATTCGTATTAGAAAATAATTTCCATGAGAGCAATTTAGGGAAGAGGATCAGACCAAAGATATCTTTAGTCCTTTCTAGGTTGCACTGTTGACTCATCTCCACAAAAATGTACCATGTCTCTCCTCACTTTCTCCAACCTGCTCCCACTGTCAGCTGTCTTTTTTGTGTTCTTAAGTATTATATTCTCCCATCAGAATGTAAGTTCTTTGAGGGCAGGACTATCTTTCTACTTCTATCTGTATTCTTACATAGCTTAATAAGTGCTTAATAAATGCTTACTGACCGACTTTTTAAAAAAAATCTTTGCATTCCAAATACCTAAAACAGTGCCTGCCACAAAACAACATGTAAATTAAGGGTCGTTTGAATGCTCAAAGCCTGGTTCAATGAGAGGCAAATCAGCACTCACCTGAGATCCAGATGCACAAAGTGAAGCTGCCTCACCCTTGTCTCTGGTAGGCCTTCCTTCAGGAAGGGTAGGAAGCTGAGAAATCTGCAAACCTAGGGCAGGAGATAGGAGGTGTTAAAACATGCTGGCTTTGTTCCATGCTAGCCCCTTATTAGAGCTATTCCCAACCACACAAAATTATAGCACCTTGTAGCAGGGCATTCTGAGAAATAACTGGGAAAATAGCTCTGATGCCTGTTCCTCCATCCACAACCCTATGGACCTGATTCTTACCTCTTTCCTAAAAATACAAATTTCCCTTTATACTCCATTAAATAGTGACTTTCCCTCTCTACCACTACATCTTTTCCCTGGCTTTGTTGATACAACTGAAGCAAAATGAGTTTACTAAACTCAAGTTAGATCAGTCTACTGACAAAACATTATAAAAATCCCCAAACTAAAGTGGTTGATTGAGGCCAACCCTGTTGTTAACACTGCTCCCTAATCCCAGAAGGACACTGAGAGCAACTCCTTTCCTGCTTACTTCCTAGTCATCTGTTGAAATCACTTAAGTTTCATTTTCAATAAGTCCATGGGCTCACTGTCATGGGCCCACTCTCCAAATCCTCCAGACTCCCCCAACAGGAAAGCTTCTCTCAGAATGAAGCAACTGCTCCTCACCAAACTCCACTGAGTTTTCAGACTCCTCTTTGATGCTGTGGTTCAGCTGTTCCTCCTGTGATGAGTGTGAATTCTGTGTGCCTTCTTCTTGAAGTAATACTTTAGCATGAGGTTCCACTGGGACACCTGGTGCTTCCATTTCCTCTGAAAGAGCTTCCTGTCGGAGCACTTGGACTTTGATCTATGAATCACCCAAGTCCAACCCCCATGATTAGGTGTGAGATGAGGTGACACTCGGGTTAAGGGGTGGGGGAGAGTTGGGGGAAGAGACATTTGAAATCAGATAACAACCAGAGACTCTTTTCAAAGTACCTTGGATCTATCTGAAAATGTGCTCAAAATTGCTATTTAAAAAAAAAATCAAAATTCCATGGTGTCATCTCACAAAATTGGCAGACAGTAAAAAAAAAAATGGTAAAAATTCAATTTTAAGGGGTGACTAGGTGGCGCAGTGAATAGAGCACCAGCCCTGGAGTCGGGAGGACCTAAGTTCAAATCTGGCCTCAGACACTTAACACTTACTAGCTGTGTGACCTTGGTCAAGTCACTTAACCTCAATTGCCCTGCTCTCCCCCCCTCCAAAAAGCAAAAAAATTTCAATTTTAATAGGGTTGTGGGAAACAAAGAAATAAAATTAAAAGTATTAAACTTAAGTTCTTAGGAGTGATAAATAATCATATAGATAGGTGGGAAACTTATGTATAATATTTAAACGTCAAAAAACTTCTGACAAGGTTTCTCAGCAAAGAATGTAAAAAAAATCAAGTCACTATGGAAACAAGCATTAATTATTTTTCTATAGAAGGGAAAGTCTATTTAACTGCTGACAGAACCATGAATTGGTCCAACTATTTTAGAAAATAACCTGGAATTAAGCAAGAAAAATTGTAAGTTGTTCAGCCCATTTGACCCAAATGACCCCACTACTCCATAAGAGTCAATACAAAGACATCCATAGAATCACTTTTTACAGTAGCAAAAAATCAGAAACAAACTGTGTCTAACAAGGCTGAAGAAATTGTGATATATAACTATAATGGAATATATTAAACTATTATAAAATTTGCTCAACTTTAGTAGCAACATTATTTTCACAACTGTATCTACTTCAAAAAAGAAACTTAATTTTGTGTAATAAAGATACTATTGTAATACTTTTATACATAAATAACATTCTAATGTAATTGTTTCTAGATCCTGAACCTAGAATAAGAAAAATAGTGGAGAGTTGAATTCTATCTACCCCCAACAGCTGTCCAAAAAAAGAAGCAATGGAAGTACCATGACAATGAAGATGGAAAACTCAAAGAAATATGGGAGGATTTGGAGGAATTATGGAAAAGGAGGCAGCTGGATGATGCATCGGATAGAGAGCACCAGAGCTGGAGTCAAGGAAGACTTGAGTTCAAATCTAGCTTAAGACACTTATTAGCTATGTGACTTTGGGCAAGTCATTTAGCCTTGTTTGCCTCAGTTTCCTCATCTGTAAAATGAGCTGGAGAAGGAAATGGCAAACCACTCCAGTATTTCTACCAGGAAAACTCCAAGAAGTCCATGAAGAGTCAGGCATTGCTACAGTTTCATAAGGTGTGGAGGAATCATCTCAAACCACCTCTAATCCAAGTATAGGCATTTATTGAAATTGATGCCTCTCACGAAGCAGGCTAGGTTCCAAAATTATTAATATTAAAAAGGCAAGAGAGGTTTGTTAAGGGATCAGGTAATAGAAGAGGGGTCCCTTCTATGGTCTGGTGGTCAAATATCCTAGTCATGCTGCTTTCTGATTGGCTAGCTATTGTGGTTCTGTCTAGTAAAGATGGATAGTTAGGTATTATGATCTTGTCTTGGGCTAAATTGATGATGTCACTGTGGTTGAGTACAAGGACACACCTGTTCAAACATGTGAATTGGATTTGAGGGCAGTGGCTATATTTAGTCTGGGGGCCTGAGGAGTGGTTAAAATCAGACTATGTGGCTAAATCAGACAGAGCATGCCTGCTGTTCAGTGAGACCCATAAGGAAGTTAGAGCATTGGAGCTGGGGGCAATTTTATTAGGATTCCATCAACATGACTAAAAAATGACCCAAACAACAACAAAATGGAGAAAGAAGTAAACTTAACCAGCAAAACAATTTACAGGATGACCACAAGACTCCAATCCTAGTCTTTCTCTCAAATCCTAGGAATACATCTCCAATTGTCTATCAGACATTTCAAAATGAATGTCCCATAGGCATCTCAAATGCAGAATTTCAAAAATAGAACACATTCTCCTTTCCCCACCTCCCCCCAACCCAAATTCAGAACTTCCTTAATACCTTGAAAGGTACCGCCATCCTTCCCACCCAACCTAACCTAACCTCACAACCTCAGTGTCATCCTTGACTCCTCACTATTCCCATATAACCAATCAGTTGTCAAATGTTTCCATTTCTACCTCCAAGATATCTGTCCATTCTTTCCACTCATGCAGCCACCTCCCTTTTCCAGGTCCTCATCACCTTTAACCTGAACTATTTTAATAGCCTCCTAACAAGTCTCCTTGCCTCAAGACTGTCCCAACTCAAATAATTCTCTACTTACCTGCCAAAGGATTTTTCCTAAAGTGTTGGTCTGATTATATATACTCAGTAAATGCCAAATAGTCTTTATTACCTTTAGGATCAAATATTTAAAACTCATCAATATCTGGCTCCTTCCTATAGTCTACAGTCCGCCACAAGCTCTCCTACTAACTCCCATCTCCATGCCTTTGTTGGCTTGTCATTCATCCCTGAAATGCTCTCCCTCCTTTATCTTCCACCTCTTAGAATGCTTTGTTTCCTTCAAGATTCAGCCTAATAAAAGCTTAATAAATGTTTATTGATTGATTGATTGATTGGGACTAACATTAAAATGAAGGAATAGTTCCTTCCTATCTTTTAAGAAACTAAACTACTAGAATTGTTTCTGGAATCTGAACCTAGAAGAAGAAAAACAGGGTAGAGTTAAATTCTATCCCCAACAGTTGTCCAAAAAAGAAGCAATGAAAGTTGTATAACTTTTTCCATGACCATTCTGGAGTTTTTGCAAAATGGAAATATGAACATATTTTCTCAGTTCTAAGTGGCGGAAAAAAAATGGATTTTTTTTATAACTTTAAATGTTTAGTAAATACATTTGCAATGCCTAAAAGATAAATCCAAAAAAAGGTACCTTATATCTAAAATGGACTAGAATCCTTCTTTCTCATTCCCTTCAAAAAGGTCATGACAAAGAAAAGAATTATTTCCTTTATTATCCCAGGACAGACAATAGTTTTTATAAACAGCCCCAAAGGGCTTCAGATAAACATTATGGCACTGATTCATCAAAAGTCATTTATTGGTCTCCATTGTTAGGTCCAAGGAAAAAATTATTTAATTTAATACATAAATTATAAAGGAGTAATATGACAATGAATATGAAGAACTCAAAGAAATTTTGGGGAATCTGTAGGAATTAATGGAGAAAGAAGTAAAAACAATTTATAGGATTTACAAGACTCCAAACCTAGTCTTTCTCTCAAGGTATTTTTTTTTAAAGCAATTGGGGTTAAGTAACTTGCTCAAGGTTACAAGGCCAGTTATTTCTGGGTGTGGTGCTAAGTATCAGAGCCCAGATTTGATCCAAGGTCATCCCGACTCTGGAACCGGTGCTCTTACTTGCTGTGCTACCTGGCCGCCCCACAAGGTCTTTTTAAACTTAGTTTATTTAAAAGCTCATTTCAGAAAGAAGAGTTCTTTCCTGACATCCTGCCATACCACAATCCCATCACAATCTACTTACCAGATTAGAATTTCCTCTACTTACCCAATGCCACAATCTCCCAGGGTCTTTCTGTAAGTCCTCTACCAGTGTCACTGCTTCTTCTCCACTCTCTGGACACTGCTTCCGCACCCAGGTTTGGATCTCCCCAGGTAAGATGGTTAGGAACTGTTCCAGCATCAGCATTTCCAAGATCTGCTCCTTTGAGTGAATCTCTGGCCTAAGCCACCCAAAGCAGAGCTTCCTGAGTTGTCTCATAGTCTCATGAGGCCCAGACATCAACTGGTAATGAAACTGCCTGAAATGCTGTCGGGCTGTCTCAGGGTTGTCCCCATTCTGAGCAAAATCATGTCCAGAAAAAGAATCTTCCTCTAGCTTCATCAATGGAGATGTAGGAATTGAGGACCCCAAGATTGCAGGCATCATATAACTTAAAAGGCTATTCCACCTTTGGAAATGGAAGAGGAGGTCCGAGATTTTGAGTTCAAATATTTCTCCCTCTGAACAATTTTAGAGCTTTTTAAAAGGAAGTCTGAAGGAAAAGAGACCCAAAAAACTGTCAAGAATGATAAATGAGAAATAGAATAGATAACCCCGCTGCCCTACCCAGAAGAACTCTGCATGGAATATGTTAACCTACAAATTTCTGAGAGGATTCAAGATTCTTTTTTGAGAGAACAAATCAAACAAGACATCAGCAAGAGGTTATAAGCTCCCATCAAAAGAAGAGTCCTAGATTTCATAGGTAAAAGTCTGAAATTTTAAAATGGAAAATGACAAGAGTAAACATAAAACAGATGAGTTATAGAAGTAATCCAATCTAACATATTTATGAATGAGTATTCAATGAGCCTAAGATGTGTCTTAAATACAATTAAGAGACTGAGATTGTTGTTAAAATTTTATCAAGTAACTAAGGATACCTATCTTTCCAAGAAAGATAATTTAAAATTCAATCATTTGAAGCACTTTAAGGTCTACAAAATGTCATGCTCGTTATATTTCCTACAAAGATTTTTTTCCCTAACCCTGTAAGGTAAACAATGCAAATATTATTGTTTTAATTTTACAGATGAAGAAAATGAGGTTCTAAGACCTTAAGTGACTTGCTTCTGATGATAACTGCTAGTATTAAGTTTCTGAGGTAGGATTCAGGGCTCCAGACTCCAGGTTTAGCACTCCATCCTTTATCAGGAAATTTAATTTCAAGAAGACCATAATCTACTCAACTGTAGGAAAGGCATCTAGGAGATACAGTGGATAAAGCATGGACTTGGTAGGGGTGGCCAGGTGGTGCAGTGAGTAAGAGTGGCCGGCCCCAGCGTCGGAAGACCTGGGATAGGTTCCAGCCTCATATACTCGGCACCCACACAAAAAAAAACTGGCCATGTAACCTTGAGCAAGTTACTTAACCCCGATTGCTTTAAAAAAAGAAAAAAAGCATGGACTTGGAATCATTAAGGCCTGAGTTTAAATCCAGCCTCACACACTTATTAAGTGTGACTTAACTTCTGTTTGCCTCAGTTTCTTCAATGGCAAAATTCGGTTAATTATAGCATCTACCTCCCAGGGTTATTGTGAGCGCAAATAAAATATTTGTAAAGCACTTAAGCACAGCTCATGGTATGTGGGAGGTGCTACATAAATGCTTATTCCTTTCCTCCTGTACAGTTAACATGCCTCAGGTAGTGTTATCATAAAAGAAAGAAGGCAATTTATTAGGCCTAATGAAATGTAGAGGCTAATACAGGTATCAATCTCTAGACTGTCCAAGGGGAGAGTGTGCTGTGATTCTAGGTAACAGATTGTTGCTTGAGTAATGAAAGACAATTCATCATATAATAATGAAGATAACCCCACAAAATATCATATTGCTTTTCCTTTAATTTAACAAGGATTCTTGAAATGCTTTGGCTAAAACAATCTGTTTCAAAGCAAACACATTAAAAAAAAACCTACCTGATCTTTTTCCTTTTCTTGTTTGGTTTTATGTCCTCTCTACCATTTTTCATTCCAGCTTATACAATCTGTCTTTATAACCTGACTAATGTATAATGTGAAAGTATTTACAGAATCCTATACTTGACTGTAAGCTGCCAAGGCGGGGAGGGGAAGGAGGACAAAATGTGAAACTCAAGGAATTGTAGAATTGAATCCTGTAAACTAAAAGTAAACAAACAAATTAATTTTAAAAAAAAATCACTGGAAAAAAAAACCACCTCACATTATAACCATCTATTAATATTGGACCTTGAGGTAAGGATTTGAACACCACCTAATTCCCTTGATGCCTCTCTCAAGCTACTGAAAGTGCCTGGACTCATTCCTCAATACTGTAGTTACCATATTCTTACCCTGTTATATACTCTTCCCATCTCAGTGATCCTGGCTGTCACAGTACAAATCCCATTCCCCAAACTCAAGTGCCTGTACCCTTATTCCCATCTCCCTAGTACACCCTTCAATAGTTAACTACTGAATAACTATTCAATAGTTCAATATTTAGCTATTAGTAACTAATAATTAGTTCAATAGTTATTGTTAACTAATTATAGTTAACAATAGTTAGTTAAATAGTTGCTTTCATCATAAACCTTTCTGTCTTTCAAGTCATGTGACCAATATGAATGACTAGACATTTTCTCTGATTCTCCAAGACCTCTCAAACCTCTCCAAAACAAATTATGCCTCTAGATCATCTCTTCTGCTTGCCTTTTTAAGGTCTTGATATCTGGCCCTCTGTCTACCTTTCTGGGATCTTCATCTGCTATTCCACTTTCTGTACTCTACAAACCAGGCAAAAATAACCTTTTTTGGTTCCTAAAACATGTCACTCCCCTCTTCATCTTCAACTCCATCTAACCGAATCCTTCCTTTCTCCAAGACTCAGCAAAAAGCAGCTAAATGAAGTCTTCTCTGATCTTTGCAGCTGCTAGTGCCCTCTCTCCCCATCTAGTATGTATTTCTTATATACTTAAATTATGCACTCTTTGTCTTATCCTCATAGAACGTAAGCTTCATGAGAGTAGGGATTATTTTATTTGTCTTTCTTTATTGGGAATCTAGCACATTGACTAGCACATAGTAGGTACTTAATAATAAATCCTTAATGATTGACTAGAAGATCTAGAGGTTGAAGGGACCTTTGAGGCCATCTATACTCCCACTGTCATTTTACAGATGAGTAAACTAAGGAAACATTATGTAACTTGCCTACATTCCAAAAGATAGTAAGCATCTGAACTGGGATGTGAATCCAAGTTCTCTGAGGTCAGTCAGTATTCTTTCACTGTTCAACACTGGACTTGTCAAGGTCATATAGTGACGAATCAAATACAACCCTACTCTTTCTCCTGAATTTCAATCCCACATCACCAAGTGACTTGTGGACATTTCAAACTAAATATACCCCAAACAGAACTCATCATCTTTCCTTCAAATTCTCCCCCCGGAGAATTTGCCTATTACTGTCAAGAGTACTGCAACTGGGGAGGCTAGGTGGCACAGTGAATAGAGCACTGGAGGATGTGAATTCAAATTTGGCCTCAGACACTTAACACTAGCCTGTGACCTTGGGCAAGTCACTTAACTCCAATTGCCCTGCCTTCCCCTATCCAAAAAGCAAAAAAAAAGAATACTGCAATCCTTCGAATCATCCAGGTTTGCAACCTCAGTATTTTCCTCAACTCCTTTAATCTCATTCATTCCACTATTCAAGCCAATGCAAAGGAACCCAACCCAAATCTTGTCATTTCTACCTCCCCAATTTCAGTCCACTATGTCCCTTTCTTTCTAATAACACAGCTGCTAAGATAATTGAGGCCCTCATCATCTCTCATTTAGAGTAGTGTAATAGCCTTCTAACTGGTCTCCCCATCTCAAGTCTCTCCCCACTCCAATGCATCCTCCACACAGCTGCCAAAGGGATTTTTATAAAGCTGAGCTCTAACCTTCCACCCTCTCCCAATCTCTTACTCAACTTCCAGTGGCTTCCTATTACCTCCAGGATCAAATACAATTAAGCTTTAAATTGCACTAAGACTTCAGGGGCACTGTGTAACTGCCTCTGGCATTTCACTACTTATCCCTTTACTACCTTCCAATCTTCTTAAACTTTACTCTTCTTCATGCATTCTACCATCCAACTTCACTTTCCCCAATCCCTTGGCTCCCTTTAAAGACTCGGCTCAAATCCCACCATCTGGAGGGCAACCTTCCCATCTATTATATCTTACATGTACACGTCGACTCCCCCATTAAAAAGAGAGCTTCTCCAGGGCAGTTTGTGGTTTTGCCCTTCTTTGTATGCACAGCGCTCAGCACAGTGACTGGCACAGAGTAAACGCTTAATAAATACTTGCTGAACGAGTAGCATAACTTATACGACAATTCAGGTTGCGTGTTTTTCCCACTACACCATCCAAACTCTCCTGGGGCTAGTTTCCACAAGGCCAAGAAGTTACCAGGCGTTAAATTAAACCCATGAGCAAGGGTAAAATCAGTGGGCGCTAAGCCTTTCCAGTTTTACTCCCATCACTCCAGACTCAAAATCAGCCCCTCCTCCACCAAACAGAAACGCGGCGCCCCACACCCAAGGCTGGAAAGAGACTAGGTTCCCAAGCGGCTAGCTCTCCGCACTATCCTCACTTTCACCTCCAATACCCCACCTGCCCATCCTGCCACACAAGCCCAGTGGGGGGTGGGGAGGAAGGCAAGAGGATGAATGGATCATAGCTCAGTTGGGGTCCCTTAGCCCCTGAAACGGAAGAAAATGAAAAGGTACAATAGCTAAAGCTCCGCGTGTGCAGAGTGACTGGAAACTGGAGAACCCCAGCTCCTACCTGAATTCTTGGGCTCCGGCTCTGGCTCAAAACCAAGGTTCTTCACAAGCGGACAGGGTTCCAAACGCTCACTTCCGGCAAGGAGTCTAGACTGAGTGCGCATCCCCAGCCCCAGGGTCAGGAACCCTGTGGATGGAGTCATTAGAGAGTGGGGCGGAGAGCAAGTACAACAAGGAGGGGGGCGGGATCCTCTTGAAGAATTAACAGGTGATGTAATCGATCTCAGCCCCGCCCCATCTGGGCCTAGGTATTGCCTGCAGGGAGCTGGCTGCATTCTGAGGCAAGTTTAACCTGTTGGCTTTTGAGGTCACTTTCAGCTCTGGGCTTCTGAACCCCACCGTCAGCCAACTCACGATTAAATATGGGAATAAGAACACTGAGAAAACTATAATATAAACGAGGAAGTTAAAAATACATGAGAAATTGAAGAATGGCTGAACAAGCCATATGTGAACATGAAGGAATTCTATTGTGCTGTAAGAAATAATGGAAAGGCAGGTTTCAGAGAAACGTGGAAAGACTTAAATGAACTGACCCAGTGTGAAGCAAGGAGAGCCAAAAGAACAACAATATTATAAAGACAAGTAACTTCCAAAGATTTAGGAACTCCAGTCAGCATTATGGCCAACCACAATAGCAAGGGACTCCACTGTAGCCAACTTCCAGAAGTTTCTAGGCTTCGCTAATGAAATGTTCCCCTTCCCTATATTATTATCTGAAAGGCTACAGGGCAGACAAGCAAGAGGATGTATTATGAAGAGAACGTTTTGGGGTCCCTTGACCTCGATAGGTATATTCCCCTGTCCTATACAATTATCCGCAAAGGTTACCAGACAGATATAAGAGGGCATGCAATCTTTTTTGTTTATGCCTCTGGATATGGTCCTAGAATAATAACCTAATAAGTAACTAACCTTAAGCATCGGTAAATAGTAAACAAGATTAAGGGAGGCTCCTTCTACATTATTTGCTTTCCTTTGATGTAGGATTTTTCTACATTATCTTCATTCTTTTGGGGGGGCATAAAAACTCTGTGAACTCCTTGCAAATTTTGGCTCTGTTTGAAATGGTCCTGTAATAAACAGACGATTGATTACACCCCCATCTCATTATTCTCACCGTTTGCTAATCCACCAACTGCACTAGCCTAAGTACTCCACCCCCCCAATAGAGCATTAATGGAGAAAGTGCAGATTGAGAAGTACTCCACCACCCTCAATTGAGCATTAATGGAGAAAGTGCAGATTGAAACATAACTGTTGTTAATAGGATTTTACTGAGCCAGTCTCTAACCTGAAAATGAGAAAACTGCAGGCCATAGACAAAGTGCCAGTAATCCGGTAGCCTTTTAAATAAATAGTTTCATTATGAGGAAGAGATTTGCAAATCAGGGATTCTCCTGCTCGAAATTCCACCAGACTGAAGACAGATTATATACATAAATCACAGTGGGAATGGGGGGGGGGGGAGGGAATGGATTACAAACCATCATTCCCAGGGTTTTGAGTGGTTTTCTATGACCTGCCCACAAATTCAAGACAATACAATTGTGAAGTCCTATTAGGATCCTTAGGGGTCTATACTTGGTGGTCACAGGATCAGAGTCCTTCAATTTTTGGGGGAAGGGGGAGCGGGAGTGAAAACTTCTCAGAACTTCCCTCTCCCTTCCTCCACTCCTTCTTCTGCAGTTAACCAGCAGCAAGCCTTTTCAGGAGGCTTTCAGATTTCCCGCCTCTTCGGGCCCCTCCTCCCTTTCCCTTGCTGTCAATCAGCCTCCTTAGCAGGCTCCTCTGTTGTTTACCATTGGGGAAGATTTTTTTCACACACCCCCTCCCAGCCAATGGGAGAAAGGACCCCATTAGGGTATAAATTCTTGTTCTGCCTTTTGTAAAGTGCCTCTTCCTCATGATCTGTCATGGGCTGTCTTCACCCAGGGAAGAGAATAAATTTCTGTTCCTATCCTAAGAGATCTCCTTGTTTGTTTGTTTTTTTGCTTTTTGGAGGGCAATTGGGGTTAAGTCACTTGCCCAAGCTAGTTTTTTTGTTTTTTTTTTTCTGTTAAATGTCTGAGGTCGAATCTGAACTCAGGTCCTCCTGACTCCAGGGCTGGCGCTCTACTCACTTCGCCACCTAGGCGCCCCAATCTCCGTGTTCTAGGTTAAATTTTGAATGAGATTGTTGGTGGCAAACAATGGGAACAAGCTCTACATTCCCTTCACTTAAGGTACATAGCCAGTGATTGAGAGCATTGTCAAAGGTTTGATCATTTTCAAGTTGCATTGTAAGTCTGACTGACAAGAGGCAATTCTGAAAAATCTAAATTATTAGTATATTCATTACATATATCATCTATTATGATGATCAAAATTCCATACTATAAACCATACATAATATTAATGTATATTATGTATATTCATATATACATACACTAATATTTTGGACATGGCCATTGTGGGAATTTGTTTTGCTTGAAAATGCATGTGAAAAAAAAGAAGAAAAAAAAGAAAATGCATGTGTATTAACAGCTTTATTTTCAGTGCTTTTCAGTGAGGGGTGGGAGAAGAGGGAAATGTAGAACGGAAAGAATGCAGACCTGAAAATAATATAAAATTCCTTCTTTTAAAGTACATTTGTTGTTACTAAGTCCTATCCAATACTTCATGACCCGGTGACAACCATACTGTCTATCAGGTTTTCTTGGCAAAGGCTTCTCATTTCCTTCTCCAGTAGATTAAGGTAAACAGAGGTTAAGCAATTTGCCCAGGGACACTTACAACTAGTAAGTGTCTGAGGCTGAATTTAAACTCAGGTCTTCCTGACTCCAGACCCAGCCCTCTATCCACTGACCCATCTAGCAGCCTTAAGTACTTTGAAGAGGTGTAAATAAAAGTGCTCTTTAGGGAATGGAATGACTTTGAACTACAAACCTACCTCCCATTATTGATTGCTTCAGAATGTCATGCTCTGATTAAGATATTCCTTAAAATCTTTATTCCCTGGACAGGACAATATGAGTTCCAAGTGCCTCTTGTCTCATGGGATATCAGGAACTGCCTCAGGGCCTCTTGGTGCCCGTGGGACATGAGGAGTTGCTGAGGGGGCCACAGTCTAGTTGCCAACTCACAAGGACACCTCACAAAACCGCTCACTTGATGAGCAGTAGCTGACATGGCTGGTTCGGGCTCCCCTCCATTGGTTCACATTCCCCATGCAATAGGAATTCATGCCTGAATCGTGCTCTCTTTAAAAGTATATAAGGAGCCAGCTTTCCACCCCCAAACTCCACTTCTTCGACCAGCCATCTTGGAATAAACCACAAGTAGTTCTCTCCTCACCTCTGGTCTCTTCAATCCCTCCTAAGAATACAATCTAAGGCTGGCCCTTAGGTTAGGAAAGGTAGCAGCTGCTTAGAATTCCCTCAATTCTGGTTTTTTGTTCAAAACTTTACCATTTTAATCTTTCCAAAATAAGTTTCTACACAGGGAAATTTATACCCAATGCCAGATATCTTCTCTCAACTTCTGCTTCTCCCATTTATTCTCTGTTGATCTTAGACAAGTCACTCCATTTCTTTGGGACTTAGTCTTCTCATCTGCAAAATTGGTATAATAAATATTTAAAGCAACAATAAATCAGTATCAAAATTATTTAGTATTGGATAAAATGTAAAAGTACATCAGTGAAAAAATTAACATTTGTAGAAGGTCTAAAGACTATGTGATTCTTAATCTCTGCTTTCCCTTACTTCAACTTCTATAGTTGATGAGGGAAGACAATAGGTTCAGCAGGAACTCTGATCTTTATCTAAGACCAGAAAACCTTCAATTCAGTCTGGAAAGAATTCAGCCCAGGCCAACTTGGAGTCAGAGTTGTAAAAGTTTATTGTACGTTTTACAGCAGGCAAGGGTCCTTAGGGGACCTGCAAGTTTAAAGAAGACACAGGCATAGCTTTTAAGGAGTTAAGGCTATTCATTAGATGTCAATTATGCTGACCAGGTGAGAAGAGGGTGGGATTAGGGAGGAGTTAAGGTGGGGCCAGTGTTTAAAGGAACATGCATTTTTAATGTAACTT
>NW_027187380.1:36513216-36697899 GCF_028583685.1 Petaurus breviceps papuanus
GTCAGCTAGAGGTCAAGGGCTGACTGAGAAGTGCCCAGTCTGCCACCTATCAGTGTCATGTTTGACAGGATTGATGTCTGGGAACCAAGGTTAATGGAGACTCAGTATATGGATAATTGCTAAGGAGTTAACCTAGAGATAGGGTATTGAAGGATTTATGGGGTCAGCAGGATACTATACAAGGGGGAGATAATAGTTGCCTAAACTGGAATGTTTATAGATACTTTTGTGAAGGATTTGTAGGTGTAGCTTGTTATTGTTCCAATTTGAGATAAACAATTCATGAGTTGTTGCTGGGCAGAGTTAATGCTCTGAAGCTAGGCAAAGTGAAGGTAGGGGGAAGGGGCAGAGTTAATGCTCTGAAGCTGGGGGGGGGGTATGATTTTACAAACTGGTTGTACAAATTGGTTTTACAGACTGATGTTACAAATTGGTATTACAAATTGATGTTACAAATATAGACCCCAAGCATCCCATCATAATGGCTGCATAAATAAATGGGAGCAAATAGGTCTGTGGGTGATTTTGTATTTTTCTTTATTTTATGAGTTGCCATGTGTAATAGGAATGTAAATTTTTAAGATCTTCCCTGCCCCTAGGCTAAATTGCACTTGGAGCCTGTGGTGGAAGGCCTGTTTCTCAGGAGATACTTTTTGATTGGGCAGTGGGTCAAGAAGGTTGTCACATTCTCTGAGCCAGGAGAAGGCTATATAAGCCTTGATGTGAGGCTTTGTTTTGGGGCTCACTTTGAAAAGTGTTGTGTGATTAGATCAGATGAAACTCTGGGAAGCCATTGAGAGCCCCCCGGCTTTGAAAAACCCAGATGTTGATGGTAACTGTGATTTGGTATGGATGTAATGTTTGGACAGTTTGGAAACCTGTCTGCTTGATCTGTTTCTCTGTCTTGATAATTCTGTCTGTATACTCTAAAGTTCAGGTGCTGACCTTTTTCCACTGAACTAGGTAAATGATATATGTTTGATTGATTAAAGTAAGCATGTTAACCCATTTTGAGTTGCTTTCCTCTAGCAAAGCAGATCTAAGAACCTGTGTTGGCAGCCACCCTGGGGACGCTGGGGTGCTTGTGGCTACACCATGGCCAAATTATTCATCAACAAGCAAGCAAGTTACCCAAAGGCACATCCCACATGAGCAAGCACAATGTCAAAGGCTTGGGCAAAACTACTCCTTATCTGACAGCCAGCATCACTCTTGTTGATGTGGCAATTCCTTTGGGGAATTGGTATTTTATCTGGTGTTAGTGACATCTGTCTACTATATAATGAATATGTTGTCTAAGATATTGCTCAGATAAATCTGAAATATCTACAAAAATTGAAGTTCAACTTACAGACATCCCTGTGCTATTCATGACCCCACCCCCAAAGGATCTATGAGTAAGAATTTTAGCCTATGGTAAATTCCTTGTCCTGCATGACCCCATTCTTCCCTGTCCCTTCCCCCACCGGATCTCCACCCTTACCCAGTCAGTTAACCTTCACAGAGGTGGGCAGGCTTCTGGGTCAGGGAAACTTGGCGCCGGTGGGAATTTTGAGGTGCATACTGACCAATCACTGTTCTTGGCCTCAGCAAGTTTCTGCTTACATAATACCTAATCATTGGCTGCATGGAACATTGTGCAGACTCACTGTTCAATTTGGGCCTGACCCCAGAGAGTCCCGAGGAAAATAAAATCTGATGGTGTGCTTGGGATCTATATTTATAACATCAATTTGTAATACCAATTTGTAACATCAGTCTGTAAAACCAGTTTGTAAAATCACACTTTATCTCCCCTACCCCAGCTTCAGAGCATTAACTCTGCCTCTTCCCCCTGCAGAACTCTGCCCAGCAACAACTCATGAATTGTTTATCTCAGCTTGGAACAGTGGCAGGCTAAAACCTGTGAATCTTTCACAAAAGTATCTATAAATATCCCAGCTTAGGCAACTATTATCTCCCCCTTGTATAGTGTCCTCCTGCCCTCGTGAATCTTTCAATACCCTATCTCTGGGTTAACTCCTTAGCAATTATCCACACACTGAGTCTCCATTAGCCTTGATTCCCTGACATCAATCCTGTCAAACATGACACTGATAGGTAGCAGACTGGGCACTTCTCAGTCAGCCCTTGATCTCTAGCTGACTTAGTGACATTTCAAGCCTAAAATCACACCTCCAGGTAGCCCCCCCCCCCCTTGGGCTATTTCCCAGTGAATTATGGGCAATACCTGTGCAGTTACATTAAAAATGCATGTTCCTTTAAACACTGGCCCCACCTTAACTCCTCCCTAATCCCACCCTCTTCTCACATGGTCAGCATAATTGACATCTAATGAATAGCCTTAACTCTTTAAAAGCTATACCTGTGTCTTCTTTAAACTTGCAGGTCCCCTAAAGGACTCTTGCCCACTGTACAGCCTAACAATAAACTTGCATGTCCCCTAAGGACCCTTGCCTGATGTGAAGTGTACAATAAACTTTTACAATTCTGACCCCAATTTGGCTTGGGCTGGATCTTTCAAGACTGCATCGCAGGCTTTCTGGTCTTAGATAAAGATAAGAGATCCTGCTGAACATATTGTGAGCCATCCCTCATCAAAATGCACCTTCCAAATTTTGCTCTCAAGGGTCTCTTGTCTCACTCCTTTTGGCACAACACCTGTGGGAAACAGAAAGTTCTTGCCTGGTGCTTAGAAGACCAGACCTTTCCAGTTGCCTAGTAAACTTACATATCAATGACCCTTTCAGAAATGTCAAAAGAGCTAAGTTGCAGGTAACTGTTAACTTTATTATTAAATCTTCTCCCTAAGAATTTTAGATAAGCAAATGGCCATATATTGAAAAGATTTTTTTCCCCAAACCTCTGAGTCTCTGAGTTTCTGTTTGTCTTTGGGGGTTTGATTTCTGCTCCCCTCAACTCTAGTTCTATGCCCTGGGGGACATAGGAGATATCCTATAACTGACAAGTGAGAAAAATTTAGAAGAAAAATAGTTTTGCACAAAATAAGCAAGGTGGGAAGGGACTTTGAGAAGGAGGGAAATTACAATGTGATGTTTACATTATTATATTTCAAAGGAAAATAAAATGCTTCTGACTCTTTCTAAATGTTCCTGAGTTTTGATTTTGTGGGGAAAAGTGTTAAGTACATTTATTTTAGGCAAGAAAGAAAAGCTAATTTCATACTTAAGAAAAATTAGATATGTTGGATTCTATCTGGAAACCATCTTTTCTTTTGTTACTGATATCTTCCCTTTTGTTTTATGAACTTGTGCTCAGGTTTTTTTGTTGTTGTTTGGTTTGTTGTTTTTTTTCTTTAACATTTTTCTTCCTCCTGAGATCTTTGGAAATTTGAAACTTTTTTTTTACACCGATATACCTATATATCACTTGTATATAGTGAGCTATAGCTCACTTTCTGACTCCATTCCCTTTGATGGTGGATGTCCCAAGGTTGGACCTTAAAGTGCTCTCAGTTTCCTCCCACAATGGGAAGTTACTTTTCACTAGTCTCAATCTCTGCTTCAAATGACTTTGAGGACTCAACTGCTTCACTTGGATGCCAGACCCCTTTACAAATCAAGCTTCTAATTTCATGTTTCTTTACCTTCTCCACACAAGGAGGGGAAAGGGGACAGAGATGAGTTCTGCTGCTTATTGCCTCAGAATAGTGGAGTTAGGGCTAAAGTAGGTAGATGAGCTGGCAGAAACTAAAGCAGCAGCTAGTAAATTGATGGTGAATGCCAGAGTACAAGCCTTTCGATATGGTTGGGCAACACTACCAAAGTGTTGTTGTAAGAAGAAGACATAATGAGTGGGTGATTTAGAGATTAGGGATTATCTTTCTCTGATGTTAATTCATCAAGTTGTTACCTCCTTAGAGCTCTTTGTATTTTAGCCTGTAGAATAGTTGCAATGGATTTATCTCTTGTACATAATTCTTATTTTGGAGAGGTTTAAGAAGCCATGAGGATCAGAAAAAATGTCTAATTCTCCATTTTATTGGACATGTGACCTAGAAGTCTCCAGCAAAACTGCTCTATTTGGATTTCTAAGTGCAAGTCAATTTATACATTGTTATTCTATGTGGCTAAGGAGCCTATCACTTCTGCAGTTGACATTACCTTTAGACCTCCAGGTCAGATGATTACAAACATTATTAATTCATGATAAAAACATTTGGTACATTTTTACTTTTC
Source organism: Petaurus breviceps papuanus (assembly GCF_028583685.1). Taxonomy (NCBI): domain Eukaryota; kingdom Metazoa; phylum Chordata; class Mammalia; order Diprotodontia; family Petauridae; genus Petaurus; species Petaurus breviceps. The sequence goes on from NW_027187380.1 coordinate 36,517,416, forward strand.
TTCTAAATGATTATCATTAGGAATTGAAAATAATTTTCCTTTAGTAGGCATTTTATCAATTGTCCCTACTATACCGACTTTATGAAAGAAAATTTTCTTTTTCTAAAATTATTGCATATTTTACAACCAATTTAAACAACCAATTTCATTAAAAGAATGCCTTTAGGGTTTCTTAAACAATTAAAAAAATATTGAAATAGCCTTTGAGAATTAATTGGGGGACTAAAGTTTCAGATTGTTGAGATGAAAAGGAATATGCAATATAATAATATTATAACATATTCTATGCTATATATAATCATATATAATATGTTATGATATAATATAATAATGAATAAAGGAATAAGCAATTAAGAGTCAACGAAATGCCCTTGTCCAAGAATATGGTGGGAAGAAAAGTATGAGGATGTCTTATCTTAATTTGAATCACAGATCATAGAATTAGAGCTAGAAGGTACTTCAGAAACCATCTAATCAAGGCCCCTCATTTAAATAGTAGGAAACTGAGGGCCAAGGATATTAAGTGATTACCCAAAATTATACAGGTAAGAAAATGTCAGAAATGGCAGTTAATCCTAGGTTCTCTGATTTGAGAGCTGGTTCTCTCTGTGAAAATTTGGATTAGTTGATTTTTGTCATGGAAAAAAAGGCACGGGCAATTAAAGTAATTTTAATTATAACCCTCCTTCTTCAAATTTCTGTCGTTGGTTAGGTTAATAATAACTGGTATTTGTATATCACTTCAACATTTGCAAAGCACTTTACATGTATCATAGCCCTCTTTTGTGTCACTGTTGTTGTTTAGTTGTGTCTGACTTGTCCTGACATTGTATAGGGTTTTCTTAGCAAAAATACTAGTTTGCCATTTCCTTCTCCAGTGGATTAAGGAAAATAGAGGTTAGGTGACTTTCCAAGGGTCATACAACTAGTAAGTGTCTGAGGCTGGATTTGAACCTGGGTTTTCCTGACTCCAGGTCCAGCACTTTATCCACTGAGTCATCTAGCTGCTTCTAAATTGTGACACAGGATACAATAAATGTAAAGGCAAAGAAGAATGTTGTATGTGAATAACAGCAAGTAGTTCAGGGAGGATGCTTAACACCAGTTCTCTGTTAGTTCAAGTTCAAAGTTGGGACAAAATGAGGAACTTACAATTCATTGAACATTTTTAAAAATTTTATTTATTTATTTTTAGTTTTCAACATTCATTTCCACAAGATTTTGAGTTACAATTTTTTCTCTCCTTCTTTCCCCTACCCCCTATCCCAAAATAGCACACCTACTGATTACCTCTTCTCTCAATCTGTTTCCTTTTTTTATAGTTCTTTTTTAAAAAATTTAGTTTATTTTTAATTTATGACATTCATTTCCACAAGATTTTGAGTTACAAATTTTCTCCCCAACTGTTCCCTAGCCATCACCCCAAAACAGCAATCCCACTGAATACCCCATCCCCCAATCTGCTCTCTCCTATATTCTTCCCCATTCCCCCTCCAACTTTCCAGTAGGGCAAGATGGATCTCCATACCCCAGTGCCCATATATCTTATTTCCCAGTTGTATGTAAAAAAAAATGATATAATAATTTTTTTAAACATTGGATATTACAACTTTGAATTCCAGATTTTTTCCCTTCTTCCTGTGTCACCCATCCTTACTGGGAAGATAAGCAATTCAATATAGGTTGTACTTGTGTAGTTACACAAATCATTTCCACAGTGGATATATTGTGAAAGACTGCCTACATTTCCTTCCATCCTATCCCACCCCCCACTTGTCCTATTTTCCACTTTGGCCCTATCCCTTTTCAAAAGTATGTGCTTCTAACTGCCCTCCCACCCAAACTACCCTCCCATCTATCATTCCCCCTCTTATCCCTTCCCCCCTGCTTTCCTGTATCATGAGACCCAATTTAGTGTGCATGTTATTCCCTTCTTAAGCCAAATTCAAAAAGACTAAGGTTGACCCATTCCCTTTTGCCTTCCTGTACTTCCCCTCCATTGTAACAGTTTCCCCTTACCTCTTTTATGTGAGATAATTTACCCTATTCTGTGTCTGCCTATCTCCTCTCATTATATTCCTCTCACCTCTTCATTTTATTTTTTTTTAGATAGCATCCCTTCCTATTCAGTTGATCCTGTGCCCTCTGTCTATGTATACATGTACACATATAAATACACACATGTTCACACATATATTCATATGCATATATACCCTTCTATATAGACATATATGTATGTATATATATATATATATATACACACATACATATATATATATATATATATATTTTACATTTATATTCCCTTCAAGTCTCCTCATACTGAGAAAAGTTTCATAAGGTATGTTTTTCCATGTAGGAATGTAAATAGTTCAACTTTGATAAGTTCCTTATGATTTTTTTTCCTGTTTATATTCTCATGCTTCTCTCTTTTCTTGTATTTGAATGCCAAATTTTCTATGCAACTCTGGTTTTTTCACCAAGAGTGCTTGAAAGTCCTTTATTTCATTGATTACCATATTTTCCCCTGAAACATTATACTCAGATTTGCTGGGTAGGTAATTCTTGGTTTTAATCCTAGCTCCTTAGACCTCTGGAATATCATATTTCAAGCCCTTCAATTCCTCAGTGTAGAAGCTGCCAGATCCTATGTTATCCTGATTGTGTTTCCACAATATTTAAATTGTTTCTTCTTGGCTGCTTGCAATATTTTCTCTTTGATCTGGGAACTCCAGAACCTGGCTATAATATTCCTAGGAGTTTTCTTTTTGGGATCTTTTTCAAGAAGTGATCAGTGAATTCTTTCAATTTTTATTTTGCCCTCTGGTTCTAAATTTGTTTGAATCTGTTTAATAGTATCTTGACTTATCATAAAGTCATTAGCTTCCATTTGCTCCAAACTAATTCTGAAGGAATTATTCTTTTCAGTGAGCTTTTGAAATTCTTTTTTCATCTGGCAAATTGAGCTTTTTAAGGTATTCTTCTCCTCACTGACTTTTTGGGCCTCTTTTGCCATTTGAATTAGTCTATTTTTTTAAGGTGTTATTTTCTTCCGTCAGGTTGTTGACTCAGTTTTCATGATTTTCTTGCATCATTCTCATTTTTCTTCCCAATTTTTCCTCCACTTCTCTTACTTGATTTTCAAAATCCTTCTTGAGCTCCTCCATGGCCTGTAACCAATTCATATTTTTCTTGGAAGCTTTTGATGCAGGAGTTCTGACTTTGTTGTCTTCCTTCCTTTCCATGCTTTGATCCTTTTTGTTCCCAAAAAAGGAATCTAAGGTCTCATTGCTGTTCTTGCTTTGCTTCCTCTGCTTGCTCATGTTGCCAGTCAATTACTTGACTTTTGAGCTCTTTGCCACAGTAGAACTCTGCTTCCAGAGAGGAGAGTTTTGTCCCAAATCGCTGGGGTTTTCGTAGCTGCTGGAGCTATTAGTTGGGTGCCCTCTCTGTAGCCCCCAAAAACTCTGGCCCACTGGCCACACACCCCAGGACCTCCACCCAAGACAGCGATCCAGATCCAAGCAGGTTAAAGCAAGAGCAATTACCCTCTGCATGGTTGCTTGGTCTCCCTATGATCTGCAGGCCAGGAGTTCTGAAGCAGCCAGATGGTAGTTGCACAGCCATCACACCTCTGGCACTTCTTGCCCCAGGGCAGGGGCCAGACTGAGCTCCTTTGTTTGCCCCAATTCCAAAAGACTTCCACACTGCCCTTTTATTTGCTTTTGACATTTATGGGTTGATAAGTCTGGAAACTGCTGCTGCTGCTAATGATTCATTCTCCTGAACTCTGTTTCAGCCACTGCTGGTTGGGGCTGACCTGAGGCTAAAACCATGTGGCTCATGGGAGACTGTGCTCTGTTCCCAACATGCTGCAATGGACCCTTCCTGTTGGCCTTCCAGGCTGACTTCAGTGGGACATTTGTTTCTCTCTGTCACTTTGTGGGTTCTGTACCTCTAAAATTTGTTTAGAGGCATATTTTATAGGTATTTAAGGTGGTTATGGGGGGAGCTCATGGAGTTTTCCTGCTTCTACATTGCCATCTTGGCTCTGCCCCAATTCATTGAAAATTTAATAAAAGAAAGTATACTTTGCTATGAGACAGCAAAGATGGGCAAAAAGGATATAGCAATTAGCACAGTGCCTGGAACATAACTGGTACTTAATGAATGTTTATTGATTGATACATTAATACTTAACTTCTCTGCATACAATCCTCCTTGTCTCAATATAGAAATGCTTCTGGTCTTCTGGGCAAAGTTATGTTGACTCTCGTGGTCTTCATAAATCTATCAGGCTGGAGGAGCCCTGACTCCACGGGGTGGGGGGGGTGGGGATTTTTTATGCTCTTAGGTGATCAGGACAGTGCATCAAGGGAGTCAAGATGCAACCAAGTCCCAGACATAGCTTAGTTGCCTACTGGGGAAATAATCTTTCAGGAAAAAAAAAGTCCTAACAAATACCACCCCTATGGTAGGTAGGCAGATCTCTAAAGACAAGGATCTTTTAGAGGATCTTCTAAATGCTTTTAGGGCTTTTATTGAACAATCTTTCCAGGAAAAGAAAAAGAAGGAAAAAAGAAAAACTACATTTCCATCACCAAAAGTGATCAAAAAGAAAAAGAAGAAAGAAAAATGTAGAGGATGACAAAAGTCAGAAATCCTAGGCTTTTTCTCCTCCCCATTCTTCCCCTCCAAAGGTCTGAGTCTCAGATCTCAATCATCTTCTAGACCATGTTATTGATGCTATCACATCTTTGTCGTTCACAATGTGTCTCCCAGTGTAAGGCAGTGAGGATGAGATAATAAACTAGAGCAGTACCAGTAATATCAAAGACAGCACAGATGAAAACTCTCCAGCAATGTTACAGATTCTTCTACTGTTGTAAGGTGATGATGATGAGCAGGAGCAGCATGAGGAACACCAGATAGCAGAGCAGAGATGATGGCCCTTAAGGAACAAACCTTTCATCTTTCATCGGGATCATTTCTAGGAAAGAAGCTAAGAGCTCATCAACTTTTTGCATACAACTTGTTCTGTTTTTTAAGTTGATATTGAGGTACTCTCAATACTATCACACACTTGGTATTCCCTAGATCACCCACCAAAATTTTCTCTTTCATGAAAGCTGGATCAGGGGAATGATACAAAATCTTTATCACCTTAGAGACCTCTATGGAGGTCTCATAACTACCTCTTTCTTCCAAATTAACTAAATAAAGTCTTTCCCCTACCCCCATCCAGGAATTTAGAAATACCTCCAACTCCATGAGGGGAATCTCCTTTCTTCTAAGTAAAGACACAATAATAGATATATAGCTATAGCTATACCTCTCCCATGCTATCAGAAAGCAAGGCCCAATAATACTAGCCCTTAGTCCTCCATGGGACCCATACCAGAAGGAAGAAAACTTATCAATGAGGAGAATCTGAGCTACTTCTTCAGAGAGTATCAAGCCTTAAGGCCAAGACACTTTTGTACTAGGTAAGGAATAAGAGAGAACTAGAGAACATCTGCCAGGTCTATGTCTAAAAATAGGCCATTCTTATCAGTTGTCTTCCTAGAGACTGGATCTCAGAAAACATAGGACCAGAGAATATTTCCCCTTCTCCGGGTAGCATTGATTTGTCATAGACATGGCTTCTGGGAGGTCAGAAATATGATCTGGACAATCATGTGCATAACAATTCAGGTATTGATTAAAGAGGACAGATCTTTTGCCCTGAGATGGGAGAGTGTTGGGGACAGGTTGAGGAACTTGGGTTAAGTGGATTCTCTGACTGATACAAGCAGCCCAGTTGGGTAGGAATAGCATCCTTGTCCTTAATTAAGGAGATCATATTATGATCCATTGCCCAATACAACATGTCTTCACTACCCCAATGTTCATATTAGGAATGGACCCATTCCCTATCCCCTGCTGTTTTTGTGATGTTCCAACCTGATTGTTCAGCATATTGTAAGGGTTATGGGATTTAAAGATCTTCCATGCCCCATTGGACTTGCTGACGTAGCAGGAAGGGGCAGAGCAAGAGGAAGCGGAAGCCAAACTAGAGTTCCTGTGGTGGCTAGCAGTGACGGTGATGGTGGCAGCAGCAGCAGAGGCAGCGGCGGCGGCAGCACGAAGCCCTTTTTGAGTCAGCCAGAATTTCTGCTAAGGACTCCTGCTGAGGACTGCCAGGGGCTGGAGCTGCTGGTAGCACGCTTCCTGGATGCTGGGTGGTTGCTGTGAGTGGGGAGAAGAGGACCTCTGCCTGAGGTAGCCTGTTCTGTTTTAAAGGCTTGAGAATGTGGGTGCTTTCTACTTTATCTACCTGTGCCAATTTCATAACTACTCTGATGGCTTTCACTTTCTGGTTTGGGGACTCAGTCTTTTGGTATTTTAATAAATTTTCTAGCTTATTCCCCCATATGGCAAGCCTGATGTATTTTGTGATGGATAATTATATCAGCATATCTGTAATTTCCATAGGCATTGTGAATATGGCATTACTGATACACATATGATGTCTCTGGATTTTACTGTGCCCCACATAGAACTGTATACAATGAGAGAAGTCAGGAAAAAAAATTCCTCCATTGTTCCAGACACCAAAGAAAAGAGCCTTTGATTATCCAGACCTATGCTAGCCAGGCCCTGGACCAGTTGGCCAAATTCAGGAAACAGTGTAGATAACAATCTCTGTTATATTCTTCAGGTTCTATCACATCCTGGCCCTAGAGCATGACATTTAGTCCACCAGAAGAAAAAAAAATGGAAAGGATATGACAGCCATAGAAGAAAGAATCTGAAAGGAAATTAAAACCTTGGCTCATGAGGTACAAAATTTTACCCAAGCAACAAACTCCATAAAAATGTAAAGGGATAAAATAGAATGATACCAATGATACCATAAGACAAGAATAAATATTAAAACAAAGTAAAAAAGACTGAAAAATGAAAGAAAAAAATAAAATTTATCATAGCAAAAATAATTGATCTAACAAAACAGGTCAAGGAAAAAAAAATTTAAGAATCACTGGACAAGCTGAATACTACCACCAAAAGAAAAAATGCTAGACTTCCTATTACAAGAAATTTTAAAAGAAAAATTTTAAATCTCTTAGAACCAAAGGCAAAAGTGTAAATAGCAATAATCTACCAGTTACCTCCTGAAAGAAACCTAAAAATGAAACCCCTAGAACTATCATAACATAGCCAAAATCAAGAGCTTCCAGGTCAAATAAAAATATTGCAAGCAGTGACATAGAAAGAATTCAAGTATGAAGAAGTCACAGTCAGTGAAGGGAGTCAAAACATCTGATCCAAGAATCAGGCTGGTCCTAGATAGGTTAGCTCAGGCTTTCTAGTGATTCAACCAGTCCAAACTCTCTAGTCCTGGTTTTCCCATGAGAAGCGACTGTAAATCACAGCCTGCCTGATATCCTGAGATCCAGGACTTTGCCCTGTTCTGGGATTCCAGACAGAAGATGTTAGCTGCCTTTCATGATTATTTTCATTTTAAGATACTATTCTTTGTGTATAAAAACAGCAAGGACATTGATAACCGTCAAAGCTTACTTGACATCACTGTCTAGCATCTTGAAACTGAACAAAGCAGTATTCGAAAACTTAGTGACCTATAATTACCTTCTTTGTTTCATTACACTATAAAAACCTTGCTTGAGGTATAAAGGTCATGAGTGTCATTCTAGAGCTGGCACAAGAAACCATTTAGTGTTAACCCTACAACTGGTGCCTTGAACAGGGACCTGAAAGAAAGTATGAGGAAAGCAGCTTCCTTGGGACTCTGGAGAAAAGAAATTCTCATCAGAAGAGGTACCTCAGCGGCCCACAGAGTCATGGTAAGAGGTTAAGGAAGCGACAATTTGGCTTTCCTTTAGCAGTTTTAGGGCTAAATAGGGTCTGGGCCCTTAGGAAAGCTTTTAGCAGTTTTAGGACTAAGAGAGTCACCAGGCTTAGTAGGAAACAAGGGACTAGAAACAGTAAGCAAATGGACCCAATCTCGGTAAAAAGCTGTCAGGAGAAAATGGGACAGGTACAAAGTGAAAGTAGAGACTAAGAAAATTATCTAAGTCTGTTAAAAAGAATAATAAAAAGAAAATTGGGAACCAGCTAGGAGACAGAGGAGTGAGAGATTTATGGAGAAAGGACTCCATTTCTGCCTTTTTTCTATGGAATATATTAATGATACGTTCAACATCAGAAAGGAAAGTGCCAAAGGAGGCTCAAAACATCCAGTGTGATGCAGCTGTCTCTGTTAGAAACAGATAAAAAGAAAAGAATCAAGTAAGTCTTCCCTGGCCTGGAGTGCCAAGCAACTGTTTTAATTTTTTAAGGAGCTCTCCTACAATTCTCTGAGCTTTTGGATACATTCTGTTATTTTCTGTAACTATTCTGCTTTGTTTTTGTGTCTTTGTGTGAATGAATGTGTGAGAGTAATTTGTCATTCTATAAGATTTAAAATGCAGCTGGACTGCTGGACTTTCCTTGGAATGTTGTTATCTTTTTCACTCCCCCTCCCTCTCTGCCTGCCAGAACACAAGCAGCAGGCTGGAAGGGAAAGAGGAAAAAGGAGAAAAGGTGTTTTATTATATGATGGTTATGGTGAAAGTGTAGGAGAAGTGTCAGGTCAGAATTAGAAATAAATAAGGCATGTGTGGTTTTAAAGGAGCTTTAATCAAAGTCCAGCAGAAAGATGACAGTAGGAGAGGCAAGAAAGTTTAAGCATGTAGCAAAGAGAGGAGCATGGATAGGAAGTTTAAGATAGATATAAATTATTTGCACTGAAAAGTGTGAACAGAAGTTTTAAGATTTTAAAGGTTTGAAAATCTCATTCTCTTCATTCAACTCTGGCCAAGTTGGGTGCCAACAAGGATATAGGATAAGGGATTTTTTTTCCCTCAGATCTCAGAGGCAAACAGACAAGCATTTAACCATTTCCTGCCTCACCTATCAGAGAAAAATTTGGTGTATTGGAATGCAACAAAAAGTCAATTGAACTCATTCTGGTTATTTTAGGAAATGTGAAAAAGTGACCTAGTGTCACTCCTAACTTGATGCTAAAGATGTCAGAGTTTATTATACTATTTGGCACTAAGGCAAATTAGAATATCACTAAAATATGATAAAGAAACATGTATAAGGTAAAGGCTTCAGACTCCCCAGTTCAGGGGAGTTTGGGACAAGGCACACCTCTGGGATTTTCCAGAGTCCCACTCCCTCTAAATGGCAAGTTAAAAGCTTTTCACTCTCTAAGAAATTTTTAGGAATAAGCATAGCACTGAAGTTTATAGAAGTACAAGTTAAAATTAGCTGAAAACATTTTACAAAAAAATTATTTAAGCCCCTTATCCTAGATCAGATTAAATAGAGAGAGTGCTGTAGAATAATAGGGAATTTGGGTTTCCTTCCCCAGTCTGGCAAAATGGAGGAGGCAGACTAAATTTATCAAGGACCCCACTAGAAACAGCCACACATTTTTAAACAAGCAAGATGAACCTCTCCATGCAAACCTTCTAAATACACAATCTGACTCTGCAGCTATGAGGAGAGGAGAAAACCCTCTGTACTTAATAAGTCCAATTTACTATCAATAATTTTTGCAAATGATGATTTGAATATACAATTAACGTTATAATGTCATTGTGTTATTATTGGTTTTCCTAAATTGTAGTAAAATTTTATTACATAGTAAAAATTGAGGGATCATTTGTAAGCCATAGTGTTAGATAAAGCAAATTTTTAATTTGCACTTTGTTGAAACTAAAAAGTAGAGGAAAGAATTTGTGTAAAAAGTTATGTCACTTATGTCTTATAATGTTTATATCTGCCATATAGGAAACCTGGTATTTACACCTTTACCTGTAGTTTAAGAGGAGGTTACAGCTAGAACAATTTGGCAATAAGATATGAAATTTATTACCTAAGTTACTTTACCAATCTAATGATAAATACTAAAGTTGTTAATTTATTACTGTATCCAGAAAGGAGAAGACTGATAAAAATTTTTATTCAGATTAATTCTGCTTGTTGAGAACATTCCTCCTGCATGTATGAGAATTGGCTAAGCAAGGGCATCACTATTAGCCCCTCCCCCAGTCTCTCCTGCTTAGAATCCATATCAATTTTCCTTATGTTGTAAAACTACCAAAGCTCCTGAAAACTATCTCTATTAGGGAAGGTCATTCAGCCTGGGAAAGAAACTTGTTTTAGTTATGTAGTTTTTAAATGAACCTAACTTGTCAAGAAGTTGCAAAAGATTAAAAGGGATTTCTAACAATTGGCTTTTACACCAGGACAAGTTTAAATTTGAGAAAGAAAAAATGTTAAATGAATATCCCTTAAGTATGAGGAACCTGGTAAGTCTTTATTTTTTATTACAGCTCCATGAGAATAAAGACTTTAACTGTAATTTGGCTATGAGCCATGATTGGTAAAAATTGATGTTTAAGATAAAAGCACTTAAGCCTATATTTTTTCTATGATCAAAGCAAGTAGTCAGTAAAAGATATGAACTATTTTGTGTTAGCTTTATGGGAAATTTAATATTATTTTTTATAAAGAATTAGAACATGTACAGAAATTTTTACAAACTACTTAAGGCTCCCCTTAAATAAGATTCTAATTTTAATAGCTTTTAAAGTATTATAATCAGATTCAATTACCATGCCTTTGCTGGCAAAAACACTTTTTAATATCTAAAGAATTCTGCAATCAATTAAGAAAATTAGTCTATTACTAATACTTTGGGGATTTATGTTACTTAAGGATATTTTTACACCAACTTAGTTTTTAAAAGTTTGTTTTGCTCTAAAGTATGAACAGAGCTATCATGTTATAAGTTTTTAATTTTTTCTGTTTTTCTCTCATAAAAGTATGATCATTTGTAAATAATAAAATTAGAAATATAGCCTATTACATTTATTCTAATAATCATAAAGTTATCATTACTCACTTTACTTCTGCTTATAATACAAAGCTTTTAGCTATGATTTTACTGTTAAATGATTTTCTCTACTTCCTTTAATATTGTGTCAGATAGCAAATATTCAGTGTAAGTAAGCTGACATATTTATACTGCTAAGCTTAAACACACACAGAATGTAGATCTTTTTAACCTTTTTTCCAATGATTATAAACTTTTATTAGATAGAGCCCACAACTTATTTAACCCATATTACAGCTCATTCTTCACTTCCTGTACCTCTTTATCAAAATAATACAACAATAGTTCCAGTTTTTTACAACTCTTTTTTCCCAGATATTCATAGAGCTAAGTTATCTCACTTGTATTTTCATCAAAATGCTTATACTCTATATATGTAATTCCATGTCACTAGGGAAGCTAGACAGATCATTAAAACTGCCATCAGTGTGTTATCTATATTACTCCTCCAGCTTCCCTTCAGACAGGTAAAGCAGTAAAAAATGTGATTAACCATATGTTACAGTTTTTTGCTTCCATGGATGTAACAAAACTATTGAAAACTGGATGCTCTCACTTACATTAGCAAATCATTTCAGTATTTCTGTGATCATTTTCAAATAAAATTAATTACAGGCATAATCCTTATAAGTCCACTGGTCAAGATATTAAAACCTATTTATAATATTATAAAGGGGGAATTTGGACCAATATGCCATAAAAGCAATTAGCTACTGCTTTATATACCCTAAATTTTTTATGCATCACTAGAAATGAGTATACAACAAAAGTAAAACAATGTAAAAAGGTTCATACTCCCTCAAAATAAAGGTAATGTGGGGATTGATCTTTGTGGGGACAAGGATGTGCTTATAAATTTTAACAGAAGCCACAGAATGAGCAGCAAGGGTGCCAGAACAGAAATATCAGGGTTTGTATGTAATCCAAATCACCCAGAAAGATGAAAGAGCTCCAGCAGCAGAAGAAGAAATCATGGAGACAGAACATGGGAATAAAGAAGAAGAGGTCTCCTAATGCAGCCACTACACAAAAAAGCTGCACCCACATGGGGACAGATATATTTTTTATATCAAGCCAAAGAACTGAAACCTGTTACCCCAGGATTTGTTTCTTGCTATGGTCACTCTTATTTCAATAAAAACTGAAGTGGTTACATCCTGATTTTAAGTCCTGAGACACATACACCTATCTATGTATGACTTCTATGTATGGAATATTACTTGCATTAATTGTGCTCTTACTCAATGGATACTTCATTTGTTTTTCCAACTAATTTTAACTCATGCTTGGTATCACACATAAGGGGGATATATATTACATAAAATTCCTGATCACTTAAAAAGGGGGGAAAGGTCTTATCATTGTCAGATTTATTGTTAGATTTATTGTGTTTGTCAGATTTCTTGCTATTATACTCACTGCCCTAATATTATTGATAATTTCAACCTCTGTTTCTGCAATTTCTCTACAAAAAGAAATCCAAACTGCACAATATGTTAGTGAATTTTCATAAAATGTTTCTGTAGCCTTGAAGACACAAAAGAATATAGATAAGGATCTTTTGCCCTTTGTTTAGTACTTTTTTTTTTGAGGGGGGGAGGCAGGGCAATTGGGGTTAAGTGACTTGACCAAGGTCACACAGCTAATTTTAAGTGTCTGAGGCCACATTTGAACTCAGGTCCTCCTGACTCTAGGGCTGGTGCTCTATTTACTGCACCACATAGCTACTCCCCCCTTAAACCCCCCCCCCCATTTAGTTCTTTATCATTGTTCATTTATGTTTACCTTTTTATGTGTTTGAATATCAAATTTCTACACAGGTCTTGTCTTTTCATAAGGGATGCTTAGAAGTCCTCTATTTTCTTAAAGTCCATTTCCCCCCCTGTAGTATTTTATTCAGTTTTGCTGGGCAGATTATTCTTTGCTGCAAGCAAAATACTTTGCTTTCTAGAAAATTGGATTCCAAGTTCTCTGCTACTTTATAGAGGTAGTTGCTAAATCATAATGGATCCTGACTTGTAGGGTTTACACTAAGTGGTTTCTTGTGCCAGCTCTAAATTGATGCTCATGACCATGAAAGTGTGATTTGTAATCAGGGTCCAGGCAAGATCATCAATGGAATCCATTTATTGATACCATGAGTAAGGTTTTTACAGAGTAATGAAACCAACAAGGTAGTTATAGGTCACTAAGTTTTCTATTACTGCTTTGTTCAGTTTCAAGATGCTCCTTGAGAGCAGGTACTGTATCTTTTATATGTGTCTTCACTGCTTAGTATAATGTTTTGCACACAGCAAGTGCCAGATAAATGTTTTATTTACTCATTCATTCATTTATTTATTATTGCTATGGCTAGCGTTTTTAGCATGAAATTAAATAATAATGGTGAGAATGGACACCCTTGCTTTAATCCTAATCTTATTGGAAAGGCCTATAGTTTATTCCCATTACATATAATGCTGTCCTTTGGTAAAAGATAGATACTATTTATCATATTAAGGGAAGCTTATTATTATATATTATGGCTGTTTTTAGCTTTATTTTTAAAGAGGAATGGGTGTTTTATCTTGTCAAAAGTTTTTCTATATTGATATAATGAAATCATTTTTTGTTCTAATTAATATGATCAAATATGTTTATAGTTTTCCTTATATTGAACTAGCCTTGAATTTCTTATATAAATAGTACAATAATGTGTGTGTGTAATTTATGATATGTTGCTGTAGTCTCTTTACATATTTACTTAAAATTTTTGCATCAATATACATTAGGGATATTGGTCTAGATTTTATTTTCAGCTTTTACTCTTATTATTTAGTGATCAAGACTAATTTGTAAGACACCATTTCCTGCATTTTTAAAAGCATATTTAAGAAGTGGTTTCAATATTATCTACACTTTGAAGAAATAAGAAAGATTTTGCAAATCCATCTTTTCCCAATTTTTTTCTTTAAAAATTCATTTATGGGGTGGCTAGGTGGTGCAGTGAGTAAGAGCCCCGGTCCTGGAGTTGGAAGGACCTGGGATTGGTTCTGGCCTCAGATACTTAACACCCACACAAAAAAACTGGCCTTGTAACCTTGAGCAAGTTATTTAACCCCAATTGCTTTAAAAAAAAAAAAAAGAGAATTCATTTATGACTATAATTTCTTTTCCTACTTTTTTTTTTCCTTTTGAGAGGGAAAGGCAAGGCAATTAGGGTTAAATGACTTGCCGAAGGTTACATGGCTAGTAAGTGTTAAGTATCTGAGGCCAAATTTGAACTCAGGTTCTCCTGACTCCAGGACTGGTGCTCTATTCACTGCTCCACCTAGCTGCCCCAATAATTTCTTTTTCTAAGATTAAGTTATTTAATCCTTACATTTCTTATTTTGTTAATCTGGGCATTCCATGTTTTTGTAAATATTTATCCATTTAATTTAGATTGCCCATTTTATCGACATAAACTGGGCAAAATAGCTCCTAATGATTTCTTCTGTTTCTTATTCATTGGTTGTGATTCACATTTTTTTCCCTTGATGCAGTAATTTGGTTTCCTTTTATGTTTAATCAAGCAAGCTAATGGTTTAGTCTATTTTATTGTTTTCCCTCCAAAAAAATTTCCAGTTTCATTCACTAACTGATTTTTTAAAATTATGTTAATCTATTCCTTTATTTTCAGAATTTATATTTTGGGATATAACTAGGGAGCTTTAGTTGCTTTTCACAGTTTTTTTTTTTTAAGTTGAATTACAAATTTTTTTTTTTTTTTTTTTTTTTTTTTTTTTTGCTTTTTGGAAGGCAATTGGAGTTAAGTGACTTGCCCAAGATCACATGGCTACTTTTTGTGTTAAGTGTCTGAGGCCAGGTTTGAACTCAAGTCTTCCTGACTCCAGGGCTGGTACTCTATTCACTGTGCCATGTAGCTACCCTCTGATCATTATTTTAATGATGGAATTCTTAAAGATATAAAATTTCCCCTAAAAATTGCTTCAATTTCATTTGCCAAATTTAATGTTGTCTCCTTACTATTATTATCTTTAATGAAACTATAGACTATTTCTAAACATTTTTAACATGATCATTCTTTAGCATTGCTATTTAGTCTCCATTTAATTTTTAACCATTTATTTGTCATTATTTTGTCATGTAATATTGAATATAAGTTTAATTATATTCTGTTATATAAAAAATGTGTTTAACATTTCTCTTTTTTCTGCGTTTATGAGGTTTTCATGTCATAACATATGGCTGATTTCAGAAGGTGTTTTTAATGGTAATGGTAATTTGAAGATCTTCCCTGCCCCTTAATAAGCATAAGGGAATTTGAAGACCTTCCCTGCTTTGAAAATAAACTCTTCCCCCTAATAGGCTGAATGTAATTACATGGAGCCTGTGGTAGGAGGAGTTTGCTGAAGGGTGGAGAAGAGCCCACAGGAAGCTGGAAGTCAGAGCTTGCTAGATGGTTGGGAGGAGAGTTTGCTTCCTAGAGAAACAGATAGGCTTCTGAATAAATATTGGTCAAATATTGTTTTGTGGGAAGGCTAAAGGATGGTGTAGTTTGGTGCTATGTTGTGGTACATTAACTTCTATGTTGCTATGATGGATTCAGTTTCCTGGTGTTGGGATTTGGTTTTCTGGTATCTGAATAAATGTTTTGCTTCTGTCTTCTATATGGAGAGTGTGTTATATTTTGTGATTGGTTACCATGCAGGTATAATTGTAGTGATCATGGGTACTGTAAATATTGCATTGTCGCTACATTTTGTGTTGAGGATGGGATAGCAAAATATCGAACCTTTAATTTGCAGGCAGAAGGATTTAGAAGAAGAAATGGCTTCCTGAGGTTCAGAGGATTTACCTTATGCCTCCCTTGCAAGGGAGTAGTCTAAAAGTACAGGGTTCTGTGAAACCTGGGAACAGCAGGGGGAACCTAGAGATTTAGAAACATGTTTGCAAAGAATACCAATAAAACCTGGGAGAGAGTTGGAGGTAGTGTGTAGGAGGGGCTGGGTTTTACACAGGTTACCATATTATGTATAAGAAAAGAGACAAGTTGTTGCAAGAGAAAACTCAAATGGAGAGAGAATTGGCTCTGTTCCAACATTCAGAATCTCCTTTAGAAGAGCAAACTGGAGGGTCTCCAGTGGTAGAAGAGTTGGCTATTATGAATTTGACTCAGAAAAAAGAAGAAAAAAAACTAACAAGGGCAATGTGCATGCCTCCCTAATGCAGACCGAACCTAGTTGCTATGACAATGGTTGCCAAGAGAGTGTATATGTAGAGAGTGATACAATGTTTCATTACCAAACTTTTACATCGGCAGAAGCTCACCCCATACTGAGAAGAAAGCCAGAGAATCAGGGAAGATAATTGAGGATTTCACAGGACATTACTGATATATTAATTAGATGCACTTAAAGGATGGGAGGATCCTTAATGTCTTGGATGGTGAGAATCTCTGATGAAGGGGTCAGAGGAGTATCAGTAAATAGTATGGATGGCTTGAAATTTATAAGGTGAATGACAGTGGATTATAGACAATTGAATAAGGTGACTCCTCCCTTGTATGCTGCTGTTCTAGATATAGTCACTTAATAGAAATGATCCAGAAATGTGATGGGACATGGTATACAGTTATTGATTTAGCCAATGCTTTCTTCACCGACCCAATAGACTCTAAGCAATGGGACCAGTTTGCTTTCACTTGGCAGGGCAGATAATATACTTTCACCACTTGCCAAAACGATATCTGCATAGCCTCACTGTTTGTCATAGGATTGTAGCTGAACATTTAGATGAATTAAAGATACCTGGTATACAGCTTACCCACTGTATTAATGATATTATGATACAGGGAACAAATATAAAAGAAATGGAGAAGAGTTAGATATTTTTAATTGATCCTATGAAAAGCAAACAGTGGGAAATTAACCCTGCAAAGATTCAAGCACCAGCTCAAAATGTAAAATTTGGGGGAATACAACGGAATAAGGGATTGTGAGAGATTCTTCCACAAACCCGAAAAAAGAATTAGAATTTTCCTATCCCTACCAATAAGAAAGAGGCTCAAAAGTTTATAGGATTATTTGGATATTGGCAACATCACATTCTGCATCTGGGACAGATTTTGAAACCCTTATATAAAGTTACTAGGAAGAAATATGAATTTTATTGGGGACTTGAGGAGAGTAAAGCTTTTGAAGACAAGGCTGCTATACAACTGACACTAGATTTATGGCCTATGGAAAATGGCCTGGTGGAACTACAAGTGACTGTACAGGATGATTTTATGGCAAAAGTTTATGGAAAAAACAGCAAAGCTGAAATGTACCCTTAGGATTTTGGTCTAGGAAACTTCCTTCATCTGGAGTTGAATATACACCTTTTAAAAAGCAGGTATTAGCTGCATTTTGGACTTTGGTAGAGACTGAACAACTAACTGACTCTGGGGCATGAAGTGATACTAAGGCCTAGAATACCAATTATGACTTGGTAATGAGTACCCAGCTACTCACAGAATTGGACATGCCCAAGAGGTCACCATAATTAAATGGAAATGGTATCTTCAAAAGAGAGCTAACACAGGCAAAAGTAGAGTTTTTGCTCTACATGAATCTATAGCAAACCTAGACACTGAGGGAAATGATATGCCCCTTGAACCAAAGCAACAGTTGATAAAGTCCTTGGTAGAATGGAATGACAGATATGATGGATTAACTGAAGAAGAGAAGAAACACACATGGTTTACTGATGGAACAGCAAGATATTTGGGCCATGAAAGACATTGGAAAGCAGAAGCCTATAATTCATGTACTAGGCTGACTTTGTAAAGTACTGGGATAGGTGGAAGTAGTCAGTATGCTGAACTTATGGCAATACATCAAACTATCAAAACAGAAAAAGGAGGACAGTGTCTTATGTTTACTGATTCATGGGCAGTAGCTGATGGGTTAGCTATATGGATGCCCATGTGGAAAAATCAAAACTGGGAAATTCATGGTAAACAAGGCTAGGAAGATATATGGGACATGTCTTTGGTTACTAACTTGTCAATTTTTCATGTAGATGCTCATGTGGTCCGCACCGTGCCAGAATGTGAGTACAATGCACATGCTGATTGACTAGCAAAGATTGCTACTCAACATATTGTCCCTACTCTGACAGCAACTGATGACCCAATACTAATAAATTGTGTCCATAAAAAGGCTGGCCATTTAGGGGTCTAGGCCACACACTGGTGGGCACAAAATTGAGGTATTAGTATCTCTCATTCATTGTTAAAACAGATAGTATAGGAATGTCATGTATTTCAATTGGAAAAGGAACAAACTGTTCCTTGGGTAGTAACTGGGGAGATACCGTGTTTCCCCAATAATAAGACCTATCCCAAAAATAAGCCCTCCCCTTACTGTGTAAGATTCCTCTAAAATAAGCCCTCCCCCGAAAATAAGCCCTATTGAGATTGCTACTGTAGTGAAGGTGATCCCCTGCGCTACACGCTACATTACGGTACCCTCTGTATGAACCATTCCCCCCCCCCCCCGTGAAACGCACGCCGCGCTCTGAGCTGCATCCAATCAGAGCTGCAGCAGTGAGCACATCATCCTGTTCTTCCCCAGTGATTTGCTTATTGAATAAAGGTACATTTTTTTTTGTTCACATTTACCTGTTTATTAAAATTGCTGTCAATGTTCATTAAAAATAAGCCCTCCCCTGAAAATAAGCCCTCTGGTGTTTTTCTGTCCAAAAAAAAAATAATAAGACTGTGTCTTATTATCGGGGAAACACAGTAGTAAGGGGAAAAGTTCTAGCCCAAATTTGGCAAATAGATTATATTGGTCCTCTATCACAAGATAAAGGATGTAAATTTATATGTACTTGTGTGTACCTATTCAAGAATGAGACCCAGAAAAACACCTGTAAAACTCTAGATCTCATAAATCTATATTATTGAACCCCAATGCAGATTCAAGGTGACAATGGGTCACATTTTTAAGGTAATGAAGTGAAGAGATATTGTATATTAAACAATATAGAATGGATCTATCATATTCCATATTATCCATAAGCATCTGGGTTAATTCAAAGAATGAATGGGTTGTTGAAAGAACAGTTATAGAAATTAAGTCCTAATAATTTGTATCAACATTGGAAAGATAATTTTTTCACTGCTTTACATAATTTTAGTAATAGACCATTGGAAATTCTAGCCTGAAAGATGACACAAATCTGCAAATTAGAAAACATCAGACACATAATATCCCAAATATTGAATATTGGACTATGAGGCAAAATGTCCCAGCACTGTATCCAGGAAAAACTGGTTCAGCAGTATATGATTTACGTTGTTTGGGGGACTTTTGGTTGGATAGAAAAGAAATAAGAAACCTCTCTACTGGAATATGTATGAGAATCCCTAAAAATCATTTTGGGTGAATATTACCTAAATCATGATTAGCAGCTCAAGGAATATATGTATTGGCTGGAGTAATAATAGAGTCTAATTATCAGGGAGAAATTATTGTGACATTCTAAAATTTGTGTGAACCCATACAATTTTGTAAAAATAGTAGAATAATTCAAGTGATTAGTATTCCTTGTGAAGCAATACTCCTTGTGAAAACTGACCCTTCTTCTGAAATAACTATCTGAGGAACTGAAGGTTTTGGTTCTACTGATAGAATAAAATTGGGAGCTAAAGTCTGGGTAAAGTAGAAGCCAGATGATGTTCCAAAGGATGGGGAGATATAACAGCAAGCACCCCAGCATACCCAGGGTGGCTGCCAACACAGGTTCTTAGATCTGTTTTTCTAGAGGAAAGCAACTAAAAATGGGTTAACAATCTTGCTTTAATCAAACATATATCATTTACCTAGTTCAGGGGGAAAAAAGTCAGTACCCTGAACTTCAGAGAATACAAACAAGTTACAAGCAGAAATTACAAGAAGACAGAGAAACAGATCAAGCAGACAAACCTCCTTTTGTCTGACCTTTACATCCATACCTAGTCACAGTCACCAGACAGGGAAGCACCAACATCTGGGTTTTCAAAGCTGGGGGACTCAAAGGCTGCCCAGAGTCTTCTCTGGTCAAATCACAAAACACTTCTCAAAGTGAGCCCCAAAACAAAGCCTCAGATCAGGGTTTATATAGCCTTCTCCTGGCTCAGAGACTGTAACAACCCTCTTGACCCACTGCCCAATCAAAAAGCATTCCTGAAAACCTATCAAAGGACCTAGGGGCAGGGAAGATCTTAAATTCCCATTCCCATAACAGGAGATTATAGCACTTGGGAAAGAAGATACCATGGCTGTTCTTTATTCAAGAGAAGATGATTGCCAAATTATACCCCTAACTCATATATTCTAATGTGAATGAGGCTATGATGATGAGTTCATGGACTCCAGAAGCACAGCTGACAGTATTTTTGTCTCTTTTTTTTTTTTTTTTTTTTGTCTGTTAAACTTGTTTGCGAGATTTTTTTCCTGCAGGCTTAGTACCCTCCAATTGCAGATGCCTGATCACTTCAGCCTAATGCCACTCCCTATTCATGACTGTGATGTACCACCCCTGGACCTGGTGTCTACCAACCTCCATATGTCAGCTAAAGAAATGACCTTTCAGGGGTGGCTAGGTGATGCAGTGAATAGAGCACCAGCCCTGGAGTCAGGAGGACCTAAGTTCAAATCTGGCCTCAGACACTTGGCACACACTTACTAGCCATGTTACTTTGGGCAAGTCATTTAACTCCAATTGCCCTCTAAAAAGTAAAAAAAAGAAAAAAGAAATGACCTCTTGGATGGTGTAATGCCATGCACAGCTTTCCAGATGAACTGCTACTGTGAACAGCTTTTTAAAGTTTCTAATTACTCAGTATAGTGATCACTGTACTCCATAACAAAAGCAAAATATCCATGGAAAATCAAGGTACAGCATAATTCAAAATACAGCATTCACCATATTTCAACTTATCACAGAAAATCACAATATAATGTTCACAACATAGTCTCAAAGCAAAATAGTCACTCTTAAGTTAATTCAATCAGTCACAAAATAGTCACTCTTAAGTTAATTCAATCAGTCACTTATCAGTAGTATCAAAGTACACAAAAGTCTTCCACTCTTGGGGCAAACAAAGTCTTTATTAACTCAATCAGTCACTATAGTGACTGATTAACAACATAACAATAGTCAAAGTACTCAAAGTACAATCATCACTTATTCAGTAAAGTCTTACTAAGTATCATACACAAAATCCTCCACCCCTTAGGTCACTAGTAAACTATAATTCCATAATTACTCAGTACCCAAGGAGAGGTCTTTTCTTCATCTTGACTTGGGGCCTGTTCTCAGATTCCCTGGATCCCCTTCTACGGTCCCCAATTCTACCTGGGTTCAATGGAAGACAGCTCCCAGTTCCTTGACCAGCTCTCTGGGGAGGTCCTGCTCCACACTGGTGTTCACAGGGTCCATGTCAGCTCCTTCACTATTTCTGCTCCAAGGAATTCAAGGCTCAACCAAGCCACAAACAAACACAGTCTCAGCATCCTGGTCATGCTTCAGTCACCTGGGCTCCTAGATCCTGGGCTCCAGGGCTCCTGGCCTCAGCTCTGGCCTCCTGGCTCCTGGCCTCCTGGCTCTGGGCTCCTGGGATCCTGTGCAGAAGGAGCTCCATCACTACCACAAGTTCTCAGGACTCAGTTCTTCATTTTTCTGTAGCTGTTCTGCCACCAGATCTCAGTCTTAAGGAAATTCTGACTGTGCCTCTCTGGGGCTTTTCTTATATACACAGTATTACCTACTTCACTTCCTTCTGCAAACTTCCTGTTACATCAGTAACAAGGGGCAGGAGTTCATACCTTCTGTTCTCCCAATCAGAGGCTTGATCAGTTACTAAGTGTTAAGTGTCTACTACTCTTGCCAACACAAAGGGATGTTCAAATTCAAAATTACATTACCATTACAGATGGGACCCCTTGGACCTGGCATCATCCAATTTCTGGATGCCCCCCTAAATAACTGACTTCTCAAATGGGACCTCTTGGGGCAAGGACTGCTGTATGTCCAATTTCAGCTGGAAGTAGATATGGAGAAGAGACCTTTGCCCTTTACCCCGAGATTCTGAGCTCCATTTATTTGAGGGGGGAAAGATGGGGTGCTTGTGCCCAAGCACAAAACCAAGATATGATTTTACATGCTTATTTTCTATTATTCCTGGTATATTGTTTCAAAATTCTATTGACACCAGTTACCCTTAAACTCTCATTAACCTATGTAATGAAATGTATTGTTAACGTATTTTTGCTATGTAAAGGACATGAAAGATCTTGGGGCCCAATATAATGGTAATGGTAATTTGAAGATCTTCCTTGCCCCTTAATAAATCTAAGGGAATTTGAAGACCTTCCCTGCTTTGAAAATGCACTCTTCCCCCTAATATGCTGAATGTAATTACATGAAGCCTGTGGTGGGAGGAGTTTGCTGAAGGGTGGAGCAGAGCCCACAGGAAGCTGGAAGTCAGAGCCTGCTAGATGGTTGGGAGGAGAGTTTGATTCCAAGAAAAACAGATAGGCTTGTGAGTAAATATTGGTCAAATATTGTTTTGTGGGAAGGCTAAAGGATGGTGTGGTTCTGTGCTATGTTATGGTGCATTAACTTCTATGTTGCTATGATGGATTCAGTTTCCTGGTGTTGGGATTTAGTTTTCTGGTATCTGAATAAATGTTTTGCTTCTGTCTTCTATATGGAGAGTGTGTTATATTTTGTGATTGGGCACCATGCAGGTATATTTATTGTGATGGTGGGCCCTGTAAATATTGCATTGGTACTACAGTGTTATAGACAGCTGAGAAATGTGTATATTCATTTTCATGCTTGTTCAACAATCTCCAGAGGTCTATCATATCTAATATTTTATATACATGTATAATACATATATCTATATATATGTATATGTACAATACACATATCTATGTATAACATATACACAAAAACACATATATATATTAAGATTCTTCACTTCTTTTTATTTTTTATTTATTTCTTTGGCTAGATTTATCTAGTTTTGAGAGGGGCAACAGATATGAAATGAGATATGTGTAAAGTGCTTAGCACAGTGCCTAGCACATAGTACAAGCTTAATAAATGTGTTTTCTATTCCACTGTCTTCCATTAATTGACGTTGCTTGTTATTATACCCCCATTATTATGGGAGGATACTTGGCACCACAGATAGAGTACTGGACCTGGAGTAAAGAAGACCTGAATCAATCATAGCTTCATACACTTATTAGCTATGTGACTCAGAAAATTACATCCCTTGTCTGCCCCAATTTCCACCTCTATAATATGGGGATAATAGTAACATTTACGTGCCAAAGTTGCTGTGAAGTTTAAATAAAATAATATTTACAAACCTTAAAGGACCATATAAATACTAGCTTTTATCATTGTGGTTGTTTAAGTGTTTCTTCCTATTACTCATTTAATCTTCCCTTTAAGTATTTAGGTGATTGCCATTTAGTGCACATATGTTTAGTATTGATATTCATTTTTTTGTCCAAGGTTTTTTTCAGAAAAATGTAGTGTTGAAGAAAAGATACCAGAGTACTTTTCCATTTATTTCTCCAGTGGATTAAGGGGAAGAGAGGTTAAGTGACTTACCCAGAGTTACACAGCTAGTAAGTGTCTGAGGCTGGTTTTGAACTCAAGTCTTACTATCTCCAGGTCCAGAGCTCTATCCATTGAGTCACCTAGCTGCCTCAGCAAAACATAGTTCCTTATTTGTCGCTTTTAATCAGATCTATTTGTGTTTTTGTTTTGTCTGAGATCATAATTGCTACATCTGTCTTTTTTACTTCAGCAGAATAATAATAAATTTTGTCCCAGGATATTTTAATTTTATGTGAATCTCTTTCAAATACATATTATTGTTAACTTTTGGTTTCTAATCCATTCTGTTATCTTCTTCCATTTTTTGAGTGAGTTAGTCTTAATCACGTTCACAGTTATGCTTGGTTATGACGTTCTTGTCAGTTTTCCTTTTGGAGTTTATTTCAGGAAATGATCATGGATTCTTTCTACTTCTATTTTGTCTTCTGGTTATAAGAATTCTGGGGAATTTTATGATTTCTTGAAATATGCTACATGGGATTTTTTTGGTAATGGCTTTTAGGTAGTTTAATGATTCTTAAATTTTCTTTCCTTGATCTATGTTTTAGGTCAATTGTTTTTGCTATGAAATATCTTACATTTTCTTCAATTTTTTTCAGCCTTTTGACTTTATTTTAGTATTTATTGTTGTCTCATGGAATCATTAGTTTTTATTTTGTCAGTTCTAATTTTCAGGGAGTTTGTTGCTTGGGTAAGGTTTAACCAATCTGTTAATTCACTTTCCAATTTTTTCTTCCATAGTTTTAATTTCTATTCTAGTTTTTCCCTTTAGTGTTCTCATTTGCTTTTTAAACTAATTTTAAAGTTCTTTAAAAAAAATTCTTGCCTCATCTCTTCCAGGAATTGTGGTTGGACTTGGGCCCGAGGTGTATTTGTCTTTGAGTATTTGCTTATAGATGTTTTAGAGTCTTTTTCCTCTTCTGGGTTTGCTTCTTGAGTGTCCTTGTTACCAAAACAGGTATTTATGATGTGATCCTTTGTGTGTATGTACTAACTCTTCTAAATCTAATCTACTTTCTGACCTTGAACTTTATATTTGGTCTGGCCTCTGCACACTTCTGGGGAGAATGTCAGGTCTGAGTTTTTGTCCTCTTGGGTTCTTTTGCTGCTTTCTTGGGGTATTGTGTTATTCCAAGATCTAAGACACAACTCAGCCTGGAGATATGCAAGTGTTTAATGCTCATAGTGATCCAGAATAAAGTTTGCTCACTACTCCTCTAGTCTGAACTCTGCAATTTCTTTCTTTTTTTTTTTTTAAGCAATTGGGGTTAAGTAACTTGCTCAAGGTTACACGGCCAGTTATTTCTGGGTGTGGTGCTAAGTATTTGAACCTGGATTTGATGCCAGGTGTTTCTGGGTGGGTGCTAAGTGTCTGAGCCCAGATTGGATCCCCAGGTCATCCCGACACTGGAGCCGGTGCTCTTACTCGCTGTGCTACCTGGCTGCCCCAACTCTGCAATTTCTTGATCTGCATTTGAGCCTTTGCAACATTCCTGATGACTTGCTAGAAGTTTTAGTAAATTGTTGTTAGGTTCAACCCTGTCAGCTAGAAGGCTATGCAGGTTCAGAGTGACATAATTACAGGGTCCCTTTTGGTCATTATTCTTATGAGAATTTTAGACTGGATGTTGGACCTGAGACTCTTCACTCTTTGGTCCAGAACTAAACAACTGCTGTTTAGCTTCTAAACTTGTTTATCAGTACACAGGCAGAACCTGCCATTCCTTCTTATTCTATACAGTCTCTTCCTGTCCTGGATGTGATGTAGGGCCACTCCTCAGCTGGCTCTGAATCTTTGATTTGGAACTGGTTATTGAAGGACAGAGTTGTTAGCGATTTTTCTTGCATCTTGCACAAAGTTGGAGCCCTCCCGTGTGAGTCTTAGACCTCTTTTTGCTCTGGTGCATAGCATCAGTCCTTTATCAAGTTCCTTTTTATTGAAATTCTATGTGCTAAGGGTCCCTGATTCCTCACTGTACACTGAACTCTCTGTCTTTTTCCCTGTGATGACCTGGGCTAAAATTATGATTTGTTGTGATATTTTTTCTTAAATTTCCTGATGCGGTACATTGTCCAGATCTTTTGGAGAAAGAGTGATGCTGCCACTCTGCCATCATGGCTTTGCCTGCTCTGTTCTATCTTCAAAAGAGGGATATATCTGTTCAGAATTTTTTTATAGTAGCTTTATTTGTAACAAAAAATGCACGTAGTTAAATGTCCAAAAATAAGGGAATAGTTAAATAAATTCTCTTATATTACTGCAATAGGATGCAATTATGACAGTAATGCATGAGGAATATAAATAAATCTGTAAAATCACATAAATTTTATATTGTAATATAAAAATTGAGATCAATGTCTATAGTTATTGATTATAATCACATAATGAATAAGTAAATATTAATTTCTTATTATATGCAAAGGCCCTTTGCTAGCTGCTGGAGAGATACATATAATGAATCCCTAGCAGCAAGGAACTTTTATTCCATGATATGGAGTTAATTGATAATTTATGAAATTATGAAATGAGGGTTCTTTGGGTACTCCCACAACTGGCAGCAGGAAATGGGTTAGCAATCACACTTTAGGATATGGGGGGGGGGGGTTAAAAAGCACAGAAAGGCAGACAAGCAGTGAAAAGTACAGAGCCAGATGACAGTGTGGGAACTGGGGATGGGGTAGTAAAGGAAGGCAGTTTCAGGAAGAAGAAGAGGAGGTGGAAAGGCAGAGAGTATCACTCAAGTAACCATGGATTAGACTTGGAAATACTAGGTGTGGACCCCATGATGAAGAAAGAGCACTGAAGGGGAGGAGAAGGAGGAGTTTGAGGTTTCATTTTTCAGGGTTTTTTTTGGGAAACAAACCAACTCCTATCTGTGCCAGCTCAGCTGAGGTTAGTTCATTAATATATCCAAATCATCTCAAAGTTATTGCTATAACTTTGAAAGTTATCATACCTTTTTGATGTTCTGCTAGTCTGAAACTATGGGAGGTCTGAATTTTGTTTGAAATTTACATATCATAGGACCAGAAACCTTAACAAAAAGAACTGAAATGATTTCCCCTGATTCAGCACATATTACCAGGATGTGAATTTTGGCTAATACATGACTGTTTTGTTGTTTAGTTGTTTTTTTAGTTGCATCTGAATCTTTGTGATCCTTTTTGGATTTTCTTGGTAAAGATACTGGAGTGGTTTGCCATTTCCTTTTCCAGTTCATTTTACAAATGATGAAACTGAGGCAAACTGGGTTAAGGGGCTTGCCTAGGGTCACACAGCTAGTGTCTGAGGCTAGATTTTAACACAGGTCTTCCTGACTCTAGGTATGGCACTCTATTTGCTGCTCTTTTGATCTTTGGGATAGTTTGTATGTGAATTCCAGGTTCTCCATTGCAATCTTATTTCCTGCTGTTGCTCTTTTATATGAGTTACTTATAAACTTACTTATTATATTCACTAGAAGGGTTGGTGGTGATTAAGGGGACCAGAACAAGATATAATTGTAACACTTTTTACAATTTTATTTAACAAAGGTATCTTGAAGTCTATACATGAAAACTGATAAGTGAAGCTTTTCCTAATCTCCCCAACTGCTGGTATCTTCCACCCCATCCCACTACTACATTGTATTCAACTACTTTGTATGTATTTGCATGGGTTCACTTATCCATTGGTGTATTTGTCTTCTCCATTAGAATATAAGCTTCTTGCAAGGAGGGATTGTTTCATTTGTTGTGCATTTGCCCTGGCTCTGGCACAACCAGGCTTACTGACTGATACAGAAGAAACAGAAAGACAACAATACAAATAAGTATTAAGCAGTTTAATACAAGTTAGGTTTAAGAGAAAGGGCTCTGGAAGACAAAGGGACTTTGACAGATAAATGTGAGTGCCGAGCATTTCAGACCCCGAGACTAAGAGAGTGAATGGTGTATAGGAGTAACAAAGAGAAAGTCTGTTTGGTTGCACTGCAAAATTCAGGAGAAATAATGTATAATGAGGTTGGGAGGACAGGTTGGGGCAAGGTTGTGAAGGGCCTTACAAGCTAAACAAAGGAGTTTATATTTTATCACAAGGGTAATAAGGAGACACTGGAGTTGATAGAGTACAGGAATCACATGGTCAGGTGTGCTTAAAGAAAATCCTATGGGGGAGGGGGGCAGCTAGATGGCACAGTGAATAGAGCACTGGCCCTGGAGTCAGGAGGACCTGGGTTCAAACTGGACCTCAGACACTTAACACACTTACTATGTGACCTTGGGGAAGTCACTTAACCCCAACTGCCTTGCCTTCCCCCTCAAAAAACAAATCCTATAGTTAGCAGCATATAGGATGGTCTGGAATGGGGTTAAAACAGAGATTCCCAAATTTATTTGGCCTACTGCCCCCTTTTCACAAAAAAAAATTACTCAGTGCCCTCCCCCTGAAATTCACTTTCTTTAACCCTTTAATGTTTTTTTTTAAAAAATTGTATCATTTCAAAAAAATGTAAATAAAAAAAGATGCAACATCAATTTAATAATTTATTATAAATTTGTGGTTTTTTTCTTGCATTGAAATTTTGATGACATAATATTGTCTCATGTAACCATATGGTAACATACACATTCCTGCTGATGCATACTGGACTTCCCAACAATACCATACACACTCACCTGACAACACTTGCTTGTTAAGACCTGTCAGCAGACTTGACCACTGATAGGTTATAACTTGCATTTTGTGTGTTTATTTGGAAAACAATGTAATCATGATGACTTTAACCCTGTTACACAACAGATGAAACATGTACAAATGGTTTTTCAAAATTTTCTTCTCTTATTTTGTTTCCTTATTTTTTTTACCACTCCCTTATTTTTATTTTACACTCCCCAATTGCATCTGAGGCTATTACGGCCCCTCTGAATCATTCCAGTGCCCCCCAGGCAGTGGTATCGACCACTTTGGCAACCCCTGGGCTAGAGATTTGAGGGAGACAGACCATTTAGGAGGCTGTTATAATGAATAGTCCAGGTGAGAGGTGATGAGGGCCTGAAGCGTCATATGTGAGAGATATGGAGGTAGAAATGGCAAGATTTTACAACTGTTTAGATATGTGAGGTGAAAGAGAGTGATGAGTCAAGGATAACATTCAGTTTATAATCCTCAAAAGAAAAAAGGAAGTTTGGAAGAGGCATGGGATTTGGGGGGAAAGATCAATTTGGTTTTTGACATGTGAGTTTGAGATATCTTGGGGACGTCTATTTTAAAATGTCTAATAGACAAACTGTGGTGGGAAATTGAAGCTTAGGGAGAGTCTTAGACTGAATATATATAAATGTATATGTATATATACACACATATACATACATACAAATATATATGTATGTGTGTATATATCTATATGTGTATATATAGTTAAACCCATCAGGTCACTGAGAGAGTATAGAGAGAAAAAGTTTATGGGGCTTTGTTCAGAGTTTTGGGGGATACCCACAGCTAGCAGATAATATATAAATGACAAACCAGCAAAGGAAGATGGGGAATGGTTAGACAAGAGGTAGAACCCAGGAAAAAGTAATGTCATGAACCTCCAGAGAGTGGAAAAGTGTCCAGAAGGAGAGAGTAATCAACAGTGTCAAGTAGAACATATGGTTTGAGAAGGATGAGGCCTGAAACAATAAAGACTATCATATATGTCAATTAAAAGACCATTGATAATTCTGAAGAGAGTAATTTCAGTTGAATGTTAGGTCAGAAGCCAGACTGCAAAGCATAGAGGAATAAATATGAAGAGAGGACTTGGAGGCTGTGAGTGTAGAAAGCATTTTCAAGGAGTTTAACTGAGAAAAGAAGGAGAGATATAATACAGTAACTTGAGGGGATGGTAGACTCCACTGAAAGACAATAAAGGTAGACTTGAATATGCTTGAAATTAGGCAGGAAGGAACTAGTCATGGGGAAAGCTTGAAGATTTAAGAGACTGAACATGATTGATGTTTCAGTCTTCTAGAGAAGACTGGAGGGGAAAGGATCAAAGACATATGTAGAAGGGTTGGCCTTGTTAAGGAAAAGAGCCACCTCATTATCAGAGACTGGGGAAAAGGTAGAGAATGTTAAAGGTTTTGCGATAAAGAGAAGCAGAGAAGGATCTCAGGTAGAATGGCTTCCATTTTCTCAGTTAAGTAAGTGTAACATAGTTTCTTTGGCCGCTCTGAGGCTTGTTACAATTTTACATCCATGCAAGGCTTTCTGCTACCCTAAGCAGTGAAAGGGATCTCTTTTCTGTGACCCAGTACTTGTGTTTGCCTCCATTTTAGGTGCCCAGTGACTGGTATCCCAGAGCCTTTTAACTAGTCAAGATTAGACTAGCAGGGATATTTATTTCAAAGATTTTGATAAGGACAAACATACAAATACTTCCCCTAACACTTCTGGAACATAATCCCCTCCCTCCCTCCCTCTTCAGGCGTGGTCTCTGAATAGGGAGAGGGGATTAGTCTAACAATTTAGATAGTTCCTACATGGTGTTAGTCCTACAAAGTTCAAAACCAAAAAATCTCTGCTGGGCTAGTATCCCAGGTCCCTTGCTTACCAGAGCTTTGATGTTGGGCAGGCTGCAATACACTACCTGAACTTTTGGACTGACAAATCCCTGTGGCTTGAGCACTTGGATCTGACACTGTACTCCACCTAGAACAGAAAAGGAGGAAGGAAAATGCTGAAAGTTGGGGCCTATTTTCGGTAGGGAAGGAGGTGCTCCAAAGTTCCCTCCCTTCCCTTTACTACACAGTGTGAATGAAGGTGTCCTTCACTCTAAGATGGGAATGCAAGAAAAATGTAAGGTGCTGCTGAGCCATTGGACAAAGGTTATTCTAAACCACATAGTGCAACAGAGAATGTTCATGTATGTTTCAGTCCTACAGTCCCAGGATATCTGCCATCTTAGGTTGTCGAGGCAAGTGCCAATCCTCACCCCCGCCTCAATGCTTATATGTAATCTATTTACTAGATCATCAGTTTTTTTCTTTATTTCATTCTTTTAAAAAATAGATGCCCTTTAACATCACTTTAATTTCATCATATATGTCTATATCTATATATTTATATCTCTGTTCTTCCCAGCTCATTCAGAGGTTATCACTCTGAATCTTTATCAAATTAAAAAAAAATAAAGGCTTAGCAGGAAGCCCTTTGTCAGAAGACCTGTGTTCAAATTTTACATCCAACCCTTGCTACCTATGTGATTTGGAGCAAGTCACTTCTCTAGCCCTTTCTCAGAAATGAAAGGGCTGGATTATTGTGAGCTCCTAGAGAGCAGGGGTTATTATTATTATTTTCACTTTTCTTAGTATTCCCAGGACTTAGAGCAGGGACCCTTCTAGCTCTGGATTCATGAATGGAGTATGATAGCATACATAACATTCCATACCTATAACCCTCTTCTTCAAGGGAGGGGTCACTTATATTTAAGCAGTATTACTATTATCCACTACAGCTTAAAAATTCTTTGAAGGCAGGGACTCTTTTATTCTCTAACCTCACAGCCTCGCACGTTGAACGTCCTTAATATGTTTGCTGAATGAGTTGCATTAGAATTACACTTACTAATAATAAAGAATGTTTGTTGACAATGAATGAAACTACCGGTGACGTGGGTCCGAAGGCAGAGTGGGTGTGTATCTCTTCACTCTGAAGGGCTTCAGGGCTTCAGAAGTACTGGAGACCAAGTCTGGGCAAGTCTTCAGGGGTGGAGCGAGCCCAGAGCGAGGCTGAAACTGATTGGTATCTGGGACGCCGGAGGTGGGCGTGGGTGGGTTCGGCCTCCGCGCTGGCCTAGGCGGGGAAGGAAGGTTAGGGGGACGGGCCAGAGGCGGGCATTAGCCGCGCCCCTCGCAGGCGGAGAGAGGCCAAACTTGCTGCATTGCAGCCGCCTCGGCGCCGCTCCACTCCTCCCGGATAACAATGGCGACTCCGAGCCCGAGCGGCGGCAGCGGGAGCGGCTCTCCCGGCGCCGTGGGGCCCCCAGGGCCAGGCCACACGGCCGTCAGCAGCATGCAGGGTAAGAAGCTCCTCCTCGCCCCGCCCCAAGACCCCCGCGAGCTGCCAGTGGTGGCCAAGGCCTCGCTCTCTGCCCCCCTCCTTCCCCACCCCGCACCTCCCCTCCCCCGCCGCGGGCTTTCCTGGCCTAGTAGGCACGGCTCTTGGGCCTGGTTGTCCCGGCGGCCCCAGAGTTTCCTCCCGAAACCTCGGCCTTGCGGCTCCCGCCTCTCCTGGAGCCTCCCCCTGGCCCCGACACGGGACGGCTTCTGCCTCACCTGGCATCCCGGCTGCTTAGGCCCCTGAGCAATCAGTGCCCTCAGCAGTGCCCTCCAACCTGGTGATGGTTCGGTACCCCTCCTCCCTCCGCCCCCGGGAGGACGAAGGCTAGGAGGAGGAAGAGGAAGAGGAAGGCCACGCTAAGATCCTAGCTGCCTTTCCCTTTGTAACTCTCCTTAGAACAAATGCTTCATGACTTTGGAGTGAATTGGGTTTTTGGTTGGGGGTGGTGGGAGGGGGAATAGAGCCTAGTTTCACGCTTACCCAGGACCTGTCCCTGGTAATGAGGTGCGAAGGTATTTTTTGGGTTTTGTTTTCTTTTTTGGTTGTGGTGGCAGCCCCTTCCTTGCAGGCCTTTTTGCTTGAACTTGGATATTAGAAAATGGGAAACTTTATTTAAACCAAAGAACACAAACATATGCATTGTTATGACACTGCCTCTCCTGTAGTCTCCTAGCTTTTGAAAACATCTTTGAAGAAGGTGTTTTTTGTTTGTTTGTTTTTGGCCACGTTAACCGATCTTAAAAGATGTAGAAATAGATTTAAGTCATACCTCAGACCAATATTAGCTGTAGGACCATGGGCAAGGCGGTTAACCAATTAGTGCCCCTGACGATTCTCTTAAAATTACAAACTACAGGTGAATTGCTAGGGTGAAATCACAAGTCTTGATCCTCCTTCCACCCTCGAAAGCCACCTCCCTTCCACTCCCCCCCCCCCGAAAAAGTCTGAAGCCTTTGACAGAATTCATCATTTTAATACTACATGCTTGGGGTTTGGGAGCTATTAAATGCAGGAGGTGTGTTTTGTGTAGCCTTAGAAATCTGTGATAACTTTTTACACTCTTCTTTCGTCGAATGAACAGAACCAGAGGGACAGTACTATGTTAACCAATATTGACTGTTGTGACATTTGGCTTGCTCTCTTGAAAGAGTTGGTTAATTGGTCAATAAACACTTATTATTTAGTCTTACCTGCCAGTCATTGTGCTAAGAAAGGCAGTCCCAAGTCCCAGCTCTAGGACCTCACAATCTAAATGGGTAAGACAAAACACAGTTGTGTTTGTATGCAACTGTGTGCAAACAAGATGGATACAGGATAAATTAGAAATAATCATCAGAGGAAAGGAACCAGTCAATATTAAAAGGGATCAAGGAAAGACTTCTTTTAGAAAGTGATATTTCAGCTGGAAGTTAAGGGAAGCCAGGAATAGTAGGAGTTGGAGAGAAGAGGGAGAGCATTCAATCTGGACAGTAGAGATTCCTATACTTGTTAACTTATGTCTGTCAAACAGAAGTACACTATTCTGTGGGTTTATTTTGATATTCAGACATCAATATTCCTATTTCTTCCATCAGTATATATAGATCGTGACACATCTATATCTTTTAATACTGTGTGATTCTTGTTTATGTTCTATAGATCCTCCACAAGGGATCTGTCTTGCCTGCCAGAGGGATTCTTTGGGGCCTTTAAAATGTTATGGCTGTCATTAGCATTTGGGCTAACTGTTGGTTATCCTTCCCTGTCAGTACTTGACACACTAACCTTTTTTGGATCATATATCTCCTTGATGATATCGCTTAGGCAATTTTTTTTTTAGGCATGTCATACAGCCTACTTGGATTAGCCGTCTGTGTTGGATAACGTTTCTTTTCCTCTGTGGCAATACATTCTAATTGGGGAAAAAATTCAAATGTCAATGAGTTAAATAAGACAAATTATTATAAAGTGTCAAATGAAATCTAGAGGCAGCATGGTGTAGTGCAAAGAATGCTGAACTTGGAGTCAAGTCCTGGAGTTCATATTTCATCTCTGCCATTTCTTCCTGTGTGACCTTGGGCAAGTCACTAAAACTTCAGTTTTCTCATCTGTAAAATGTGGGGTGGGGATGTTGGACTAGATTACCCCAAGGTCCTTTCCATGCCTAGGTCTGTGAACCTTTAAATCAGTGGTGTCAAACTCAAATAGGGATGGGGGCCCAATAAACTATATATAAGAATTCTTTATGTTTATTGTATTTTTATTTATTTTATTAAATATTTCCAATTATATTTTATCTGGTTCAAGTTGCATTGAGGAGGGCCTGCATTTTGACACCTTTGCTTTAAGGATTCATAAAACCTTGCCTTTATTTATACTATTCACTTAACTCTTAACATCTTGAAAGACCAAACAGTCCCTGAGAGACCTTTGAGAACTGCTTATGAGTGTTCTGCTGTTTTAATTTAAGAAGACATAATTATAAAAAAAATTATCAAATGAAGCATTTCCTGTAAAGTACCTAGTCCCAGAAGTGTCTAGGAAGTAGCAGGACATTGGTGAAGGTGTGTGGAAAGAGCATTGGATTTGGAGTCAGAGGACCTGGGTTTAAATTCTAACTCTGTTATTTTGTGCCTTGTGATAATTATTTAAATTCAACAAACATTTAAGTGTCTGTGTGCCATGAAAGCACTGTGTTAGTCACTAGGGATACAAAAACAAAGATAAAACAGCCTTTACTCTTTTTTTTTTTGCCTTTTGGAGGGCAATTGGGGTTAAGTAACTTGCCCAAGGTTACATGGCTAGTTTTTTTGTGTGGGTATTAAGTGTCTGAGGTTGGAAATGAACTCTGGTTCTCCTGACTCTTGGGCTGGCGATTTACTCACTTCGACACCTAAGCCACCCCCTAAACAGCCTTTATTCTTAAGGAGGGGGGAGGCAGCTAGGTGACTCAGTGGATAGAGGACTGGGCCTGGGGTCAGGTAGACCTGAGTTAATATCCTGGCCTCAGACAATAGCTGTATGACACTGGGCAAGTCACATAGCTTCTGTTTGCCTTAATCCATGGTAGAAAGAAATGGCAAACCACTCCAGTATTTTTGCCAAGAAAAATCCCATGGACAGTATGGTCCATGTGGTCATAAAGAATAGGACTTAACTGAACAAAAACTCTTAAGGGGCATTTTACTGAGGTTTTATATATATAAATCTTTATAATAGTGCCTTCAAACTCAGATTCTGCGATACTGTGAATCAAGCTTTCATTGTCTACTATATGTTAGATGCTAAGGATATAAGCTTACATTTCATGAAGGGGGGAAAACATTATGTATACATATAAGTATATATAAAATAAATAACAAGGTAATTTGGGAGCTGTAGGTAATACCTGTCATCATCAGAAAAGGACTTGTGTGGGAAGAGCACTTGGGCTGAGTTTTTGAACTAGGGATTCTGAGAGGTGCAGATGAGAAGGGAGTCCAGTCTAATTGGGAGACAGCCTGTGCAAAGGCAAGGGATGTGAGAGATGGAGTGTGCATCAGGAATACCAATTTGACTGAAGTTCATGTAGGAAGGAGCACATGAGCTGAGCCTTGAATGATTCTAAGAATTCTAAGAGGCAGAAAGAAGTGCTTTTTAGGCATAGAGGACTATCTGAAAAGGCAAAAGCTTGAAGGTGGCATATTGAATTTTGCGAACAGTTGTTCTGTCAATTTGGCTGGAATATAAAGTGCATGAAGAAGAATATGCAACAATTCTGGAAAAATAGGTGGAATCCAGTTTGTGAAGGGCATTAAAATCTGAGCTAAAGAGTTTTTATTTTTCGCAGAGGTAATAGTGAGTCACAAAAAATTTTTGAGTAGGGAGTGACATGGGCACACTTGTGTCTGAAAAATCTTAATTTAGCTGCGATATGAAGGCTGGATTGGCATCAAGATTAGAAGACAATATGTTATGGAATTGATTAAATATAGAGTCAACACTGGAAAGAAATGTGTAGTGGTGATAGATTTAAAGAATTGGTACAGTGAAAAGAACACTGCTTTTGGAGTCAGAGACAAATTGGCAGGCTATTGCAATAGTCTCCTTGTAGTTAGGGTGATGAATGTTGGTAGAGAGAAGGGGATGGTTATGAGAGATGGTAGAATCAAATAGATTTAGCAGTTGATTGGATTGTGGGGATAAGGAAAAAGGAAGAGTTGAGGATAGATGATTTTTCCTTTGGAAACCTGGGTGACCAGAAGGATGATGGTCACTCAAGCAGAAATAGTGAAGTCTGGAGGAGGGAACAGTTTGGGGATAGATAATGAGTTCCATTTTGGAGGTGTTGAATTTGAGATTTCTAGGCTTCAGTATCCTCCTATAAAATGAGGATGTTGGATTAGATCATTTTTAAGGCCATTTAAAAATGTTTTTATCTTTTGGTTCTTTTTAATTTGACAAAGAATAATTATAGGATCAAATGCCTGTTTACATGCAATATATCCTTCCACCAAAACTTTCTCCCAGAATGGGAGTGGGGTGGGATGGTGAGGCTTGCTTTTTGAGACTATTTAGTTTTTCCATATATCTGGATTATTTCTAGTCCTGATGGATCAACTCAATTTAATTATTGTTTATTAAGTGTCTGCCACGTTCAGAATATTGTACAGGAGTCAAGCACTTACAAAATATAATAGTTACTTGCCTTTACTGTGGTGGATCATAGATTTAGAACTGGAAAGGACATTATAGGTGTAATTTCTTCATTTGACAGTTGGGTTCCTATATACTAATAATAATACAGTATAAATCTAGGGAGACTGCACTGCCTAAGTAAATATGGGAAAGCTAGGAAATAAGTCGAACCTAGATGAGCCCTAAAGAAGATCAGAGATTCTGAAAGGTGGGATGAGGACAGAGTACATTCCAGGAATGGGGGACAAAATGTACTTCTAGAGGGAGGTAATATGCTGAATTTAGAATTCTTAGTAGTCCAGTTTTGCTTGGTCTTAGAATCTGTGAAAGAAAAGTGAAATGAAACTGGAAAGGTAAGCTGGAACCTGATTGTGTAAGGCCTTAATGCCAAGTTGAGGATTTTATTTTACCCCTGAGAAAAAGTAGGGAGACATTTTAAATTGCAATTTGGGAATGGGCATGGTCAGACCTATTACTTAGGAAGATTATTTTTGCTAGCTGTATGAGGGGTGCGCAGCATGATGTAGTGCATTAGGTTTGGAGTTAGGAAAACCTGGGTTCAGGCATATTTGCTAGCTCTGTTACCTTGGGCAATCAGCTTAAGCTTTCTGTGCTTTATTTATCTTGTCTGTAAAATGAAAGGGTTTAGCCTCTATTTGTGATCCTGAAGATGAATTGGAAAGGGGATATTATGGAAGCAGGGACTTTGATTAGGAGGCATTGTAAAAGGTGATGAGGGCCTGAGTTAAAGTGGTAGCTGTTAGCAGAAGGGAGGGGTGTAGGTGTCAAGTTTTACCTCCACAACTCCTTAGACATTGGGGTGAGGGAAATGTTTGTTGACTGATGGTACATTACTTGCTAAGTGCTTCTTGGTTGAATGACTGGAGATTGAGAAAGAGAAGGTAGACAGGTAAGAGAAGAAATTGGGAAGTAAGTACTTACTTTGTGCTAAACACTATGCTGAGCCCTTTTCAGATATTATTTCATTTGATCCTCACAACAACTCTGTGAGATAAGTGTGATCCCTGTTTTACAGGGAAGGAAACTGAGAGAGGTTAAGTGAATTTACTCAGGGTTATACAGCCAACAAGTGACTGAGGTTGGATTTCAATGTAGGTCTTCCTGTCTCTAGGCCTAGTGCTTTATCCACCTAGCTGCATCTGCTGATGAGAACTATAGCAGTTAAGAGATGATTGGTAACTTTTTGAGGGAAAAAAGTTTTATTTGAGACGATGGGGTCTAATCCAGATTGCAAGGTTTTAAAAGTACTAAGAGGGGAAGAATTTAAGGCAAAGAGTGTAGAAAACTTTTTCCAGGGATTAGGACACTGTGAAAGGGAGAAGAGATAGGTTGATAAAGTGAGGGGATGGCAAGATCAAATGAAATTTTTTTAATCTTGGGAAGAACTGGGCATATTTGTAAGCACCAGGAAATAAAAAACTTGATAAAAGGAAAAATTGAGGATTTGAGAGAGGGAATGTGCCAAAGAGGAGGGATGAAAGAAAATATTGGCAAGAGAAGGGTTATACCTCCTTCTAGAGACTAGAAAAGGAGGATTGAATGGAGAACAATGTACTATGATTTTGTGGTATGAATTTAGGGAAAATTGGGAGTTCATAGTAGATTGCTTTATTTTCCAAGTAAATTAGGTGATGAGGTCGTCTGTTGGGAGGGAATAGTGATAGAATTGTGTGGGCGACTTGAGAAGAGAATATTTGTAACAGCTGTTTAGAAGAGTTGATTGTGGTAGGGAGAGATTAAAAGGATTGCCCCACAGCTGTTAGGGCCTAGTTGAGATTAGTTTACATAACTTTTTAGAAGTCCTAGTCAGCAAGTTTATGTAACTTTTTTCATCAGGTTTAGTAGCCAGGAAGAGAGAAGGAGGTAGGTAGGTCTAAACCAGGGTTGGGGTTTATCAAGGTATTATTAGCTGGCTTTGTGTTTTACCAAAGACACTTAATAGTTGTGTGAACTTGGGCAAATAGATTAAATTGTATTAATCTCAGTTTCCTTGCATGTAAAATGGAGATGAGAATACCATCTGTCTCTTTTGCTGGTTGAGAAGAATAAATGAGATAATGTATATAAAGTGCTTTGCAAATCTTGCTGCCTTTATTAATGTGAACTATTATTAATCAAGCAAGGGCATCGAGTTTAGAAGACATTAGATCATGTAACTGAATAAAGTCAAGACTGGAAAGAGATGAGTAGGAGTAATTGAGTTAGAGAATTGGTACAGTGAGTCAGAGAACCTGAAATTGAATCATGTCTCCTTAAGTGTGTGACATTAGACATGTAGTAAACCTCATGGGACCTCAGGTTTTTAATCTGTAAAATGAAGGAGTTGAACTAGAAGACCTCTAAAGTTCCTTCCATCTTTAAATCTATGATTTTGGAAGTTACTGTGATGACAAAGAATACATTTAGGACAGGCGGTTAATTTATAATTGAAAAGAGAAATTTCAGAATTTTGGATCATGAACATAGCACAGTTATGGATGATGGTGAGATCTAGGAGGTAATTATCTTTACAGGTGGAGTGATCTAGATATGAGGTTTTATTCTGAAGCTGGTGTATGCATTCTGAATCATACACTAATTATTAAAAATAGGAATGTTTAAGAAATTGCTTTTGATATCATTTCTTTGCCTGAAGGAAATTATGAATATAGAGTAATCATAATTTAATTTGTAAAACCCAGCCTATTGATTTAGGTTAATATTATGACTATACTTCTGTAGTCTTTGTCTGCTAAGAACTTCTCTGGGCATCTGATCAGATTTCATGTACTGAGAGTAGTTTTTGACTATACTGTGACCCTCTACCCCTTACTATTTTATCTGTTCCTATTTGCCACTATATTTTAAAAATCTGTTTCTGGTGATTTTCTGAGTGGAATGTGAATATGATGCTACTAGGAATACTACTTTTAGATTTGAACTAACCTTCACTTATGTTTTGGAGACAACCCTAAAACTATAATACAAAGGTAGTAGTATACTTCAGGAGAATACACATATGCGTGTATACATAATATTACAGTCTTTTATATGTATATATGTACACATATACACATTAACATTTTATTTTATTTTTCTTATTTTTTGCTTTTTGGAGGGCAATTGGGGTTAAGTGACTTTCCCAAAGTCACACAGCTAGTTTTTGTGTTAAGTGTCTGAGGCCAGATTTGAACTCAGGTCCTCCTGACTCCAGGGCTGGTGCTCTATTCACTGTGCCACCTAGCCACCCCCACATTAACATTTTTGAGGGTATGGATTTCTGATTTCAACAGTATAGGGAACTCTTCAGATACTTTCTCTATTAACTTGAATTATGCTATCTTAGAGAGTTTTCTGGAGAATTGAGAAATTTAGTAACTTTCCCATGGTTACAAGCTATGTGTTAAGGACTTGTATGTATGTCTTCCTAATTTGAAAGTTGGCCCAACCAGTACACCACACTGCCTCTCTCTCTACAATAGCTACAATATATTGCCTAATATATTTGCACAGGAGAAGCAAATAAAGGATAGCAGAAAGATTTTTGATCAGAAAAGGAGAACTAGTTAAACACAGATAAATGATATGGCCCATATTCATTTTTCTTAGTAGTTATTCCTTATCTAATTTGTGGTGGTCATATCTGATATTCTCTGTGGTACCAGACTTGTACTATTTGGGCAATTCCCCTTCTATTTCCTATTATTCACTTTGGTCTTGTTATAGAGATAGTTTGGGACAGCTGTGTGGAGTCCAGGCAGAAAGGTAGGGTGAGGGTGAACCCATCCTGTGTTAGAAAGAGCTAGAGTGGGAGACCCAGCCATGCTTAGGAAATAGGTTTGGAGGCCTCCTACCTCTAGAATTGTGCTGTCTTGGAGATTTCACTTAATGCATCCTGACTCACTGTAGCCTTTCATTCTTGTGGAGTGCCCAGTCTTGTAGTAATTGTATATGTTGTTTTCTTGGTTAGGCTTACATCATCCTGTATTGGTTCACACAGTTCTTCCCATGTTTCTCTGAACTTCTCATGTTTGTTTCTTTTTTAATAGCGTAATATTCCATTAAAGTCTTATGTTTTATTAAAAGTCTTATATTTCTATAGACATTCCCTACTTGATGGGCTCTCATTTATTTTGGTACATATAGGATGGGTTTTTTTTGTGTGTGGTTGTCATGTTATAGTCCATGTTATACTCCATGGGGAATATAACTAGTAGTGTGATCACTGATATGAACAATTTGTTACCTTTTGTTTCATAATTCCAAAGAATTTTTGAGAAGAGTTAGACCAGCTCTATCAAGCGTGTATTAGTATGCTTGTTTTCCTATAATCTCTTCAGTATTGTCAGTCATATGGAGTATGAAGTGAAGTGTCAGGTAATTTAATTTGAATTTTTCTTTTTAGAAAAGAAAAAATATCATTTGAAGAAGTGGCCCTTTAAGTCAAAACTGTTTACATGCTCATGCAATCCCATTCCATTGTGTCTTCTGTAGCAGATCTTCCCCTCTGTCATCTTTTCTTTCAGTAGATCTTCAATCACTTTTCATCTACTGGCTGCTTGCTTCCTTACTATCTAGAAACATACCTATGTCATCCCCATCCACAGGAACCCTCACTTGATCCTGCTGTCTCTGAAATCTATGACTAAACTTGAGAATACCATCTACCAGAGAATACCAGTCTGTACTTCCACTTCCTTTCCTCATACTCTTTTCTGAACTCTCTTCAATATAGCTTCCAACATGATTCCCCCTCCCCCACAGAAAAGAAAAAGAATGAAAAGAGGGTCATTGAGGCATTTTTTAAGAATGCACCAAAGAGAACAGAAGTTTAAAAAGAATCTTTTAAGCCAGGATAGTTTTAAAAGTAACATGTTGAATTTCTTAAGTATTTTTTTTTTTTTAAAGCAATCGGGGTTAAGTAACTTGCTCAAAGTTACACGGCCAATTATTATTTCTGGGTGTGGTGCTGAGTATCTGAGCCCAGATTTGATCCAGGTTATCCCGACACTGGAGCGGGTGCTCTTACTGCTGAGCCACCTGGCCGCCCCTAAGCAATTGGGGTTAAGTAACTTGCTCAAGGTTACAGAGCCAGGTGTTTCTGGGTGGGTGCTAAGTGTCTGAGCCCAGGATTCGATCTCCAGGTCTTCTCAACACTGGAGCCGGTGCTCTTACTCACTGTGCTACCTGGCCGCCCCTCAAGTATTTTTTTTAAAGAGAATTGTAGCGTAATAGAGTCACAGTTTCACTTGTCCTCTTTTTCTGTTCTGTATATATGAAAATCTTCTCTTTTTTGGACTTTGGTAAACTTGTAATTTAAAAAATAAAGTAAAAAAAGTCAGTTGGAGGCTTTCTATTGCTCACTTGTGAGAAGCTGTTATAAGTTTTCTTTTTTTACCACAATAGTGCTAGTCTCTAAATTTTAATAACCTAGTAATCATTTTTGACTCCTTTTTTTTTTTTTTAAGCAATTGGGGTTAAGTAACTTGCCCAAGATTACATGGCCAGTTTTTTTTTTTTGTGTGTGGGTGTTAAGTATTTGAGGCCTGACCGAGTTCCTCCCGACTCTGCCTGACCCCACCGGGCTCTTACTCACTTTGCCATCTAGCAGCCCAGACTCCTTTATTTTTATTTATTTATTTTTTAACAATTATTTTTTCTTTTTATTTTCTTCTCTTCATGTATAATTTGAAGCTAGCATTAGTTTCTCAAATCTGCCACATTGTCTCCAGCAGTATTTGTCCTCTTTAATATCATTTAGAGGTAGAACCTTTATTTTAAGGAAAATGGATTTAAGGGAAATCATGCAACTTTTGTTTTCTTTTCCAAGAGCTGTTCTGAACAGCTTAATTTATTGAGAGGAGCGGCTGAAACAGCCACTCTTGTTTACATGGAATTATGGTTTTGATTGTTGTTTTTGCTCTGTATTGGAAACAAAGTTTTTTACATTATTTTCAACCAGGAGCATCTCTGTAGTTTTTCCTTTGTTGGTACTCTTGTACTTTGGCCTTATAAGCTTTGTTCTTTTTTACCTTTGAGAAAAGAATTTTTTTGATTCTTTTTAGCACAGGAGACTTTTGTGAAACAGAACAGACTATAGTGTTACTGAGAAGGGACAAATGACAAAAACAAATGGGATCCAAGTGTGAAAGGAGTGCCAATACACATTTTCCCCTGATTACAGGAGTAGTAGTCCACCACCACTGAATTCCATTCTCAGGGGGTTCAGTGAAAGCCAACCAGTCTGATGCATGTGTAGGCAGCAGTCCCATAGACTGGCACTTATAGACAGCTAAAGCCAACCCCATGAGGTTCCCAATGAGATAGACCAAGCCCTGGAGGAACTTCTGGGTTGAACTCTTTAGCATCTTGAAAGTGGCTGAAATGGCCATAAGTGCTTGAATGGCTTGCCAGGGCATCATACATACCATCATAGTGGGGAGGATGGAGATAGTGTTACCTGCCATGTACATGATGGAAAGGTTCATGGGGATCTGTTTGAGGGGACCCAGGGCAATGTCCCAGCAACACTTTTCTACCAGGATCTGGTCTGTTTCCTGCAGGCTGGTATATGGCACTTGCTTGTCCAGGTAGCCCACTGGATACATAGAATCTCCCTGGCCACCTCCCTGATCACTTCAGCCCCTGCTGCCTCCTCCGGGGCTGCTCAGCTCAATGGTCCATTTGAAACTCTGGCCTCTATTCGCCACCAAACTTGCGTGGGTTGTCATGGCAACGGCTGCCTCCTAAAGAAGCAGGCCCACACCCCGTAGCTTCTTGGGATGCACCAGGGACCCTGACCACTCTCCAGCAGTCGGACCCGACTCCTTTATTTTTAACAAAAAAGAGTCAAGAATGATTGCTAGATTATAAATTTAAGCTATCAATAGCTATGTGAAAAAATGTTAAGATTACTAATTATTCAAGAAATGAAAGTTAAAATGCTTTTGAGCCTTTATCTCTCACCCATTAGATTAGTAAAGATGACAGAAAAGAGAAATGATTAAATGGAGAAACCATGGGAAAATAGATAAATTAATGGAGCTGTGACTTGGTCCAGTCATTCTGAAAAGCAATTTGGAAGTATGCACAAAGAGTCAATTGTATAACCTAGTGATACCATTGCTAGGCCTATACCTCTAAAGAGATCAAAGAATGAGGAGAAGGATCCAAATTTCCAAAAATATTTATAGCAGCTCTTTTTGTGATGAAAAAGAACTGGAAACTAAAGGGGATACCTATCAGT
The DNA here is from genome assembly GCF_028583685.1 of Petaurus breviceps papuanus. Taxonomy (NCBI): domain Eukaryota; kingdom Metazoa; phylum Chordata; class Mammalia; order Diprotodontia; family Petauridae; genus Petaurus; species Petaurus breviceps. The sequence continues at coordinate 36,561,006 of NW_027187380.1, forward strand.
TGGGCAATAGCCAAATGAATTATATTATGAATGTAATATAATTATTATAGCTCTATAAAAATGAGAAAAGGAACTGTTTCAGAGAAAACTGGGAAGACTTAAATGAACTGATATGCTGTGTGAAATGAGGAGAAGCAGGAGAATAGTATAGGAACTCAACACTAGCAAGGGAAAACCACTTTTCAGAATACTCATAATGAAGTATGCTTACCTGTCTTACCCATTAAGGTGATGGACTCCAAATTCATAGTGATACATATGATTCTGGACTTGGCCAATGTGGGAATATTTGTTTTTACTATGCATATGTTAAAAGGCTTTTATTTATTTTCAGTTTGGGAGTGCAGTGAGGCATAGGGATTGAGTTACTGAAAACAACAACAAAAAAAGAACTAAGTCCAAAAGGAATTACTGATAAGCATGATGGCTTTGAAAGTTAAATGTCAAGTTTATTAATTTAGTATAAAGTTAAAAAGAAAAGCAGGCTCTACATAATGTAGATTTGCAGTATCATGTACAAATCCCTCATGTTCTATAATATATGTTGAAATTCTCATTTTTATTTGGTGTTTGCTAAATTCAGAAATAAAAAAAAATTTAAATACATTTTTAAAAAGAAAAAAAGTACATTCATAAGGTGTAGAATATCTGGGGGAGTTCATGACTTATTAGGACCAGTTGAAAGAATTGAACATGTTTAACTTGGAGAAAACGAGTCAGGAGACATAATGGTCTGCACATATTTGAAGGAAGAACCAACCCTCCTGTGGAGGAGGGATTTGTCTTGTTTTTTTTGGTCCCCAGAGGGCAGAATCTAGAGTAATGATTAGAGGTTGCAAAGACCAATTCTGGCCTGATGTTAGGAAAAACTTCCTTAACAATTTAGAGCCATCCAAAAATGACATGCCTTTCTTTGAAAAGTAGTAGATTCCCCCCTTTCTTGGCTGTCTTCAAATAGAGGTTGCGACACTTTTCAGGTATGTTATAGTGAGGAATTCCTTCTTATATGGTTTGGGCTAGATGGCTATTGGGGTACCCTTTAACTCTCAAAGTCTGTGATTTTGTGAGATAAGTAGTCAGCAGGTATGAATAGTTTGTATATCAACAACTATATGAAAAAATTCTCCAAATTCAGTTCTACAAGTCTACATAGCAGTGCCAGGTGCTATGCTAAATAATGGGGATACAACAAAGGCAAAAGACAGTCCCCATTCTCAAAGAACTCATAGTCTAGTGGGGGAGACAACACATGAGCAATTATATAAAATCAAAATATAGATACAATAAATTGAAAATAATCAGTAAAATTCTCTTCCTTCTCTTTCCTCCCCACCAATGAAAGAAAAATAGTCATTGTAGCAAATAAGCATAGTCAAGCAAAGCAAGTCCATATATTTGCGATGTCCAAAAATGGATAGAAATTATTATTTATTAATCATTTTAATTAGCTTGTAAAAAAAACTAGGAGTTGCTCTGGAAAATGAAGTATTTGACAAATATTAAAACAGGAAGTTATAATAATGCTGATATTTCATATCTTAGGCACCAGAATTAACTTACAATAAATCTACCACGAATCCATTCCTTCTTCCCTTAACCCCTTCAGGTCTAAACAGCAGAGTAGGTAGCTGAAAATGTGACACATTCTTTTATAACAAGAGCCTCAGATTTGACTTTCAGTGATAGGTTTCCCAAACCTTTTCACCCTGATCTGAGCCCTTTACCAACATTAAATAAGAAGATCAGATTTTAAAATTTTATTTTTTCTGCCATAAAACAAATGTTTTCCTGTTTAGGGTAAGACAAGGAATCAAAATGTATTGAATTTTTTTAGATTTTTTCTTTTTTTACTTTTAGATTTAAACTTATAGTGTGTTTTTGTTGGCCAACTTAAGAATCAGAAAGTGAGACTTAACCAGTCTTAGTTTCTTTTATTTTTCTAAGGTAAGTGAAATGAAAACCAGAGCAAATAACAATTATCAACGAATATTTACTAAGCACCTACTTTGTGATAGGCTTTGTTCTAGAAATTGGGGATATGAATACAAGGATCTTACATTCTTTTTTTTTTTTTTTTGCCTTTTGGAGGACAGTTGGGGTTAAGTAACTTGCCCAAGGTTACATGGCTAGTTTTGTGTGTGTGTGTGTGTGGGTGTGGGTGTTAAGTGTCTGAGGCCTGAACGGAACTAGGGTTGTCCTGACTCCAGGGCCGGCATTTTACTCACTGCACCACCTAGCCACCCCAGGATGAGAGACAACAGGTTCATATATAAGCTTATACTAAATAAATATTAAGAGAAGGTGCTAGCTGTTTTTGGGTTCAACAAAAGCCTTAGGTAGAAGTGGGTGCTTGAGGTACGCTGTTAAGGAAAGGAGGGATTCTATGAAGTTGATGTGAGAAGAAAGTTCATTCTAGGTAAGGGGAACAGCCAAAGGCACTGAGATGGAAGATGGAATATCATGAATAAGGAAAATAGAGATGGCCAGTTTGGCTATGTAACAGAGTTCAGAAGGGGGGAATAATGTACACTAAGTATAGAAACCTAGAGCAGTTGTGAAGGGCTTCAAAATCTACAGAGAAGTTAATATTTTATTCTAGAGGCCATGGAAAGCCACTGGATTTGATTGAATTTTGCTGGGGTAAAGGAGGGGTGTTATATAGTCAAATCCACACAAAGAAAATAACTTTTGTCATCTGTGTGTAGAATGGACTGGAATAGGGAGATAATGAAGGGAACCTAGAAGTGTGACATCTTTTACACTATACTGCAAAGTAGTAATTCTCAAAGCAATTTGGTATTGGTAAAAAAAAAAATAGAAATCAGTTTGTACAATAGATTAACTACACTACACATTACTGAAGCAAATTAATTTAGCACCAAAGTATTTGATAAATACAAAGGCCTCAACTACTGGAATAAAGACTCAGTGTTTGGGAAAATTGGACTGTAGCATGGAAAAAATTAGATTTAGACCAACACATTATATCCAAATAAACTCCATATGGATACATAATTTAGATGTAGATTTAAAGGTCATGTCATAAATATAATAAAGACACAGAAAAAAATAACTATTGGAGCTATGAATTGAAGAAAAGTTAATGAGCAAAGAAGAAATAAGCAGACTACAGAAGATAAAATGTATAATTTTGATCACATAAAATTAAGTTTTTATACCAACAAATCCTGTAAAGAGAAGATCAAAAAAGAAATCTGGGGTGGAGAATGAGGAATAAACTTTTCTTTGATAAAGGTATCACTTCTAAGATAATATAAAGAACTCATTCAAATATTTGAGCTGTTTCCCAAATGATAGTTTAAGGATGTGAACAGACACTTTTCAAGGGGTGAAACCCAGGTTATCTGTACAATGCTCCAGTTACTAATAATTAGAAAAAAATATATTAAAACAATTTTGAACTTCTGCCTCATACCCATCACATTTGGAAACAGAGTTCTGTGGGGAAAACAGGCAAAGTAATGTACTGTTAGTAAACCTGGGAATGGGTAAAACTATTCTGGAAAGCAGTTTGTAATTATACACAGAAAGTTACAAAACAGTACATGCCTTTTGACGCAGACATATCACTATTAGGGTACTACAAAAAAGGTCAAAGAAAAAGTAAAAGGTCCTTTGTATATAAGAATATGTCTAGCAGGTTTTCTTTCTTTTTTTTTGGTGGCAAAAAATAAAACAAAACCCTGGAAACTTTTATGCCTGTCATTGAGGAATGGCTGGATAATTTGTGGTATGTGAATGTGATGGAATGTGTGCCATAAGAAATTTAAAAATAGATGATTTCAAAGGGAGATGGAAGGATTTGTATGAACTGATGCAGAGTGAAGTAAGCAGAAGCAGAACGGTTTCTGCTATGACATCAGTACTGTAAAAATGAACAATTTTGAAGACTAAAAATTTTTATTTATTTATTTTTAGTTTTCAACATTCACTTCCATAACTTTTACATTTTCTCTGCCTTCCCCCCCCAGGATAGCATGCATTCTGATATAGGCTCTACATATACATTCTTATTAAACGTATTTTCACATTAATCATGTTAGAAGAATTAGAACGAATGGGAGGAACCATGAGAAAGAAAAACTCAAAGCCTAAAAAGAGAGCAAATACTATGCTTTGATCTGCATTCAGACTCCATATTGCTTTCTCTGGCTGTGGAAAACATTTTCCATCATGAGTCTTTTGGAATTGTCTTAGGGCCTTGCATTGTTGAGAAGAGCTAATTCTATCAAAGTCAGTCTTCGCATTATGTAACTGCTACTGTGTACATTATTCTCCTGATTCTGCTCACTTCACTCAGTATCAGTTCATATGAGTCTTGCCAGATTTTTCTGAAGTCTGCCAGCTCATCATTTCTTATAACACAATAGTATTTCATTACATTCATATACTACAACTTGTTTAGCCATTCCCCAGTTGATGGGCATTTCCTCAATTTCCAGTTCTTGGCCACTACAAAGAGAACTGCTAGAAATATTTTTGTACATGTGGGTCATTTTTCTATTTTAATGATCTCTTTGGGATGTAGCCCTAGAAGTGGTATTACTGGGTCAAAGGGTGTGCACATTTTTATAGCCCTTTGGTCATAGTTCCAAATTGCTCTCCAGAATGGTTGGTTCAGCTCACAGCTCCACCACCAATGAATAGGTGTTCCAACATTCCCACATCCTCTCTAACATTTATTGTTTTCCTGTTTTGCCACGTTAGCCAACCTGATAGGTGTGGTGTGTTACCTCAGAGTGTTTTGATTTGCATCTCTCTACTCAATAGTGATTTAGAGTATTTTTTTCATATGACTATAGATTGCTTTAATTTCTTTCTCTGAAAACTGCCTTTTCATATTCTTCAACCATTTGGGGAATGATGAAGACTTTTATAATGATGATGAAGACTTTTATAAACTGATGAACAATGAAATGAGCAGAACCAGGAAAACAGTACAGTCACAACATTGTAAAGATAAACATCTTTGAAAGGCCTAACTCTGATAAGTATAATTACCATTGACTGTATTAATGAATTATATACTATATACCTCCTAACAGAGAGATGATAGATTTAGGGTACAGAATGAGACAGCTGTTTAAAATTTTATTTATTTATTTGTTTTTAGTTTTTAGTGTTTGCTTCTATAAGATTTTGAGTTCTAAATTTTCTCCCCCTCCCTACTTCCCCAAGATGGCACGCAATCTGATATAGATTATATGTGCACAATCATATTAAAGATATTTCCACATTAGTCATGTTGTAATGAAGAATTAGAACCAAAGGGAAAAAACCGTAAGATAGAAGAAACAAAAAAAAAAAAGAAAAGGAAAATAGTAAGCTTTAGATGAGACAGATTTTTGTATATAGCCCAAAAGGGAATTTGTTTTACTTGACAGTACATATTTGTTGCAAGGAATTGTTTTTTTTTCTCTTTATTTTTTTCAGTAAAGTGGAGGGTGGGAAGAGAGAAAATAAGTTTCTGTTAATTTAAAAAAAACACAATAAAGAGGCAGGGGTTCTACAAACAATTCCTCATACTACAGGTGTGGAATGTTGCATGCATTTTCAGATATGGTTAGTTTTGCTTAATTTGTTTACTTTGTTATAAAACAGAGACCTCTTAAAGAATGTGGGGTTAAAAAGGGAAAGGGAAATCATTATCATTATCTCACATAGTAAAAATCTTTATCTCATATAATAGAGGAACTTCTATTAGATGAAAAGTGTTTAGGCATGGATGAAAGAGAGAAGTATTTTGTGAAATGAGCCAAAGATAGAACACAACTACACACAGGCCACCTCCCTCCAATGCCTCCAAAGATCAAAGTACATTTCATTGAAAGGGAAAATAAAATAGGAAGAGGCAGAGAGGGCAGAGGCGTTATGTGTTGAGAGGGAGGACAGGATAACTAGGGAAGGCAGTGGTTATAAGCAAATAAATTCCAACAACCTGTGCACATCAAGGGGAAATTTAAAGTAAATGAAGAGAGTGAAAACCTAGCATGATGGGTAGGGCAAAAGGAAGAGAAAATGGACAATGCTATGGAAATAGACTGCTTCATGTATAGATCACACCTGTTAGGCAAACTTCTTTTTTTCTACATTCTTATTGTAGAGAGGAAGCTGGAACAAAGAAGAAAAGAGTACAAGAGGACAAAATGGAATGAAATACGTAATTATTATAATGTGAACTTGAATGGGATGAGCTTACTCATAAAATGGAAAAAGATAGAAGAATGGATTAGAAAGCAGTCTCTAACAGTGTTGCTTACAAAAAAAATTACACTGGAAACAAAAATTCACAGAGTTAAAATGAGGGGCAAAAGAAAAATCTCTCTTTGATTAATACTTGCTTCTAAAGAGCAAGGAGTAGCAAACATGATTTCACATAAGGCTGTAATAAATGTAATTACAATAAAAAGAGATAAGCATGGAATCTATATTTGTGCTTGCTTAAAGGCACCGCAGATCAACATCAGTACTTAACATATATGCACAAAATAGTATAGCATCTACATACTTGAAAGGAAAGGTAATAGAATCTGAGGGAGAAAAAGATAGACTATTCTTGGGAGGGACTTCAATGTATACCTTTCAGACCTACATAAATCTAATTAAGATATATAAGAAAGAAGTTAAGGACCTGAATAGAAATTTAGAAAATTTAGATGATAGCTCTCTGGTGATTACTAAATGGGCACAGAAATGAGCGTACATATTTTTCAGCCATACAAGGCCCCTTTACAATTGACCCAGCATTAGGTCATAAAAATCTTACCAGAAACTCACAGAAGCAAATACTAAACCCATTATTTACTGATAATGGTGCAAAAATTTTATATTTAATAAAAGTCTTTTAAAGAAAAAAATTAATTGGAGGCCAAATTTTAATCCTAAAGAACTGATGGGTCAAAGAACAAACCATAGAAACAAAAAATTTCATCAAAGTAAACTATGATGAGAATACATAATTTGAAATAGTCCTTTTGGGATACAACTAACACAGTCATTAGGGAAAATTTTGTATCTTTTAATACTTTTATCAACAAAATAGAAAGACAGATAATTGAATTGGGGCAGTTGATTAATACAATAGAAAACAAAGATGCCATTGAATTGATAAAACCAGGAGTATAAAAAAATCCATAATAAATGAACATTTACCTTATATGATTTTATTTTATTTTGTATTTTATTTTTTCCCACTTACATGTAAAAACAATTTTTAACATTCATTTTTAAAACTTTTGAGTTCCAAATTCTCTCCCTTCCTCTCTCCTCTTCCCCACATTAAGTAGGCAAACAATTTGATATAGGTTATACATGTGTAATCATGCAAACCATATTCATAATAGTCATGTTGTGAAAGAAAACATAGAAAAGAAAAATAAAATTAAATTATGCTTCAATCTGCATTCAGAAGCCACCAGTTTTTTCTCAGGTTGAATAGCATTTTTTCATTATAAGCCCTTCAGAGTTGTCTTTAGATTGTTATATCACTGAGAGTAGCTTCATAATTGATCATCCTACAATATTACTGTTACTTTTTACACAGTACATTTCAGTTTACATCAGTCCATACAAATCTTTCCAGATTTTTCTGAGCATCCTGCTCATCATTTCTTATAGTACGATAGTATTCCATCATAATCACATACCACAACTTGTTCAGCCATTCCCCAATTGATGGGCATCCCATCAACTTCTAATTTTTCACCTACCAGAAAAGAACAGCTATAAATATTTTTGTACATGTAAGTTCTTTTCCTTTCTTTTTTCTTCATTTAATTAATCTATTTTTAGTTTTCAACATACATTTCCACAAAATTTTGAGTTAGAAATTTTCTCTCCATCTCTCCCCTCTACCCCACCCAAGATGACATGTGTTCTGATTATCACTTCCTCGAGTCTGCCCTCCCTTCTATCACTTCTCCCCCCCCCCCCATCACTTCCCTCTTACTTTTCTTGTAGGGCAAGATAGATTTCCGTACATTATTGCCTGTATATCTTATTTCCCAGATGCATGTAAAAACAATTTTTTAAATATTTGTTTTTAAAACTTTGAGTTCCAAATTCTGTCCCTTCTTATCTCCCCACCCACCCTCCTTGAGAAGGCAAGCAATTCAGTATAGTTTATTTATTAATTCATTCATTTATTTATTTGTTTGTTTGCTTGTTCATTCATTTATTTGCTTTTTGGAGGGCAATTGGGGTTGACTTGCCCAAAGTCACAGGGCTAGTAAATGTGTCAAGTGTTTGAGGCTGGATTTGTATTGGTTGTTTTTTGAAAAAATTGACTTGTTTCCTATTTACCTGACTTATTTACTCCAAAATTCTGAAGAGCAGGGTAAATCCCTTTTATTTTATTTTAAATTTCTTTTGTACCCTGCGTGATGGGCGCAATCTGTTGAATCTAAAAATCTATTGAATTTAAATACAGTCATCAATTTATGTTTAGTTCCTGTTATTTCTTCTTAAAGTCCTCTTAAACCAAATTTCTTAGAAATTTTATAGTGAGGAAAAAAACGGAGATTAAGAGTTATTTTAACTATCCTGTAGAGGCTGAGAATTGCCTTGGTTGTTGATTCTTGGTATGTTTAGCTCCTAGTGTCCCCTTACCCTGATGCTGATTATCCCTCTGTGATTGGTTTCAGGGTTTGTATGAGTTCCTTTTGGAGAGTGACCCTGTTGTGGTACTGTGATTCCAGGTTGTAGTTCCTGAAAGGATTGGTGCTGGGTGAGGGAATTCCTGCAGACTTTGAGGTAATTGTCTTTGGCTCTGTTTTCTTTTTTATGATGGGATTAATTAATAGTCTAAAAGAGAGATAAGTCTTTCTGAGGGGCATATGAAACCTTTTTGTTTGTTTAGCCTTTTTGACTAGAGCTTAGTGTAAAGGCCACATCTACTCAGGGCTAATTTTTTTTCAGGAAGCTTTAAATCTGATTGTTGGATTCATGAGTTCCTTGTAGTGTTGAAGTTGCTAGGTCTACCTTGAGCCCACATAGTTTTGGTGATAATTTATTTTCATTTCCAATGACTAAGGTTGTATCTGTTTCAGTGGTAGACTTATTTTTACTGTTATACTAAGTAAGGGCTACCAGTGTGTCATACATGTGGGCTTATCAGATTACTCCTGTTTTATGCCAGTCCCTTACCCCCTTTCCTTATTCCTTAGACCTTGCCAAACTTTTTGATTGCATAACCTCGTAGGTGAAGTTTTTTGAGCACACTCCTCTGAATATGTGTATATTTATTTATTTATAAATTATATATACGTATGCTTTTACTTACAATTTTACATTTTAATTGAAAAGGATGGGAAGAAATAAATGGCATTTAAAAATACTTCTGTTTACTAATGGTCTAAAACCTTTTTCTTAAATTGTTAACAGTATTTTCAGTGAGAATAGAGTGATTGAATATACTTTATTATTTCTTAAAATTTTAGTTTAACACTTTGTGAATAATCAATTTATTTTGATAATTGCTTTTAATGGCTATCATTGGCCAAAAAAAAGATACCTCATAAAAAATGGAAGAAATATATCTTGCTCACTATGCTTGTTATGAAGTCATTTTTTACTTATTTTCTTTTTAAAAAGAAAATTATATTGATCTTTGGCTTTTACATCATCTAACTTTTCCCCCTGTATCTTTTTTCTTCCTCCAGAATGTCAATCTTTATAAAAAAGAATTTAAAAAAAAAACAGGAGGAAAAGAGGAAGAGGAAAAAAATTCAGCAAAACTGATCAATACATTGAAAAACTTTGGCATTATATATGGTTATTGCGCATCTTACTCTCTGGCAGTGAACATAGGGGGAAGATACCTTTTCCTTTCTCTACTTGGGTGTAGTCTGTTTTTTTTTTTTTTTAGCAATTTTGCAATGTTCATTTTCTTTCTTTTTTAAAAAACATTTAATGAAATCTTTTGTTTTCACAGTACCTGAATTTTCCCAGCACTCCTTCTGCCCCAAATAAGCCTCCCAAATATCATATATAATTTTTTAAAGAAAGAGAAAAGGGAAAAGTTAATAAGACTGATCAGTACAAAAAAAACCTCTAAAAAATGTGTTCTAAACCCATAGACCTCTTCCACCTTTGCAAAGGAGGGCAAGGCATCTTCTTAAATTTCTGTGGCCAATTTGTTCTTGGTTATTTTGAAAATTCATTTTCTGTTGTTTTTGATGGTTGTCTCCATTTGTATTTTTCTAGTCATTGTGTATGTTTATACAAACTCACATATACATATATGCATACATACATATGTACCATTTTCCTGGCTTTGCTTTAGTTCATGTAAATCTTTCCACTTTCTCTGTGTTCATCATAGTCAGGGGCTCTTAACTGCCATTCACTATTGATGAGCATGCACTTTCCTTCCCTTAAGTTCTTTGTTACCACAAAAAGTCTTACTTATAAATATTTTGGTGTATATAGAGCCTTTGTTTTTGCCTGTGACTTTGTTTGGGTAAATACTGTTTCCCTCCAGAGTTTGGTCTTAAAAGAGACAAATGAAATTAGGTCAACCTTCAGAGTTTGGTCTTAAAAGAGAAAAAGAAAATTAGGTTATATATGTACAGTTTATTCTCTTTGAGCTAGTGAAACATGCAGGCATGGAATCAGATTGAACTGAACTCAAATAAAGGCCAGCTGAAGGAGACTATACTCATAGAGCAAGGAAGTGTTTTTCCTGTTCCCCCTCCTCTCCCCTTCCCCCCAGGATACCTGTGTCAGCCAAAATTATAATTTCCATATCTGTCAACTGTAAATGTGAGAATATCATAAAACATGAATGTCATAACAGGGTAGTGTCCATAAAACATCAAGATAAGAGAAATGCTATTAATCATGATAGTATCTGGTTCAAGGCACCTGGTCCTTATCACTTACAAATGGAAGATGTTCCTAGTCAGCTTCATCCAACCTTGTGATTGCTAACACAGCATGTGGCATTTGGGTTCACTCAGAGAGCTTGCAAAGGGTTATGTTAACTCAGAGTGGGCCAATGTCTTTCTCCTGATTGACCAATCCAGGTTTTAGGCCTCTTTCAGGTGATGGGGAGGGTCAAGCTAGTTTACATTTCACCACCTTTTGGTTAAAGATGCCACCTGCAGACCAAGGAAGGTATGGAGAGAGCCTCATTTTTTTCCTCAGGGAGATGGAAGGGGAGTTTTAGCAGCAATTTGCAATGCAACTGAAAGCAAGTAAAGAAAAGGGGAACCCAAGGTAAGGGGAATGAAGGGCATAGAAAAAGAAAATCATAAAGCCAGAAAACCTAAACCAAAATGAGGGCAGCCTACAGATATGGGCAAATGGCATATGGCATTCAAGAATCTGGAAAGGGGGCTCAAGTGGTGAGGGAGCCCTTTTGCTGACAGGCATGGTGTTGGATGTTGTCTTCTTTAGGCCCTAATGGAATTGGAGGACAAGGTCCCCTGTGGGTTTGGATGTTCATGGGGGTGGGGGAGGGTGGGGCCTGTCTTCTGATGATCCAGAAGTCCACACCCACAAATTGTTAGCTGTGGGAGTAGTCAGAAAGACCTGATATAGGCTCTTAGAAAACACATGGGTTGACAGTTGAGAGAAAATAGCGTAACATAGGTCCTTGGTTAAAGGCACATAAAGATGGTCTAGTTCTGCAGCCACATAGGGCTAGGTTCAAACAATATGATAAAGTTTTGCTTACAATTCCCATAATTGCATAATTACATTAATCTGGTATAGATCAAGCTACTTAGAAGGCTCACAGTGTACTAATTTTGAGAAGGGAGATTTACATGTTATCAAGATAACCAAGAAAACTTAAACATAAACCATGCAAAGCAATACAGTTATTATCACCACTGTTAACTAACATCAAGTCTTCTTGTATACTCAGTAACACATTCTCAGTGTATATTTACTCAGCACCTTTTGAGTCCCAGATATTTCTGGTCCCCAGATATCCTTCCTTGGACAATAGGTTTTTATTCTCAGGACAGCTCTAACTGCAATTCTACTTCTTTGGTTTCAAATTTAGAGGTTCCTAGAAAATTCTGACTTAGTATAATTTGGTACAATCACTTAAGTTTGTTTTAACAATTTTGAAACTTCAGAGAATTTCAGTTTACATACCATTTGCTGTTTCTATCCTTGCCTAAATCCTGTGCCAGATATAAGAATCTTTTTTTTGGGGGGGGGTTTAATTTGTTTATTTTTAGTTTTCAACATTCATTTCCACAAGATTTGGAATTACAGATTTTCTCCCTGTCTTTCCCCTACCCCCACTCCAAAATAGTGATCCTACTGAATACCCCTTCCCCCAATCTGCTCTTTCTTATATCCTCCCCCATACCTCCTCTGACTTTCTAATAGGGCAAAATGGATTTCTGTACACAAGTGCCTGTACATCTTATTTCCCATTTCCATGTTAAAAAATTTTTTTTTAACATTTTATTTTAAAACTTTGATTTCCAGATTCTCTTCCTTCTTCCCTTGCCACACATCCCTACTGGGAGGAAAAGTGATCCAGTATAGGTTATACATGTGTAGTTATGCAAAATATTTCCATAGTAGATATATTGTGAAAGAATGACTATATTTCCCTCCATCCTATCCCGCCTCCCACTTACTCTATTTTCTATTTTGACCCTATCCCTTTTCAAAAGTGTGTACTTCTAACTACCCTCCCTCCCCAATCTGTCCTTCCTTCTGTCATTCCCCCTCTTATCCCCTTCCCCTCTACTTAACTGTACAGTAAGAGACATAATTTAGTGTGTATGTTATTCCCTCCTTAAGCCAAAGTCAATAAGGGTAAAGTTGACCCATTCCCTTTTGCCTTCCTGTTCTTCCCCTCCACTGTAAGTTTTCTCTTTCCTCTTTTCTATGAGGTAATTTACTTATTCTGTCTTTCCCTATCTTCTCTCATTATATTCCTCTCACCTCTTAATTTTATTTTTTAGATATCATTCCTTCCTATTCAGCTGGTCTTGTGCCCTCTGTCTATGTATGCCTATACACATATATACACACACTCACATATGTATTTATATGCACATATACCCTACTATATAAACATGTATGTATGCATACATATATATTCCTTTCAGCTATCAGACTGAGAAAAGTCTTATGAGTTACAATTATCACTTTACCGTGTAGGAATAGAAATAGTTCAATTTAATAAATTCCTTATGATTTCTTTTCCCTGTTTACCTTGCTTCTCTTGTTTCTTGTATTTGAAAGTCAAATTTTCTATTCAACTCTAGTTTTTTCATCAAGAATGCTTGAAAGTCCTCTATTTCATTGAATGACTATATTTTCCCCTGAAACATTATACTCAGTTTTGCGGGTGGGTGATTCTTGGTTTTAATCCTAGCTCCTTTGACCTTCAGAATATCATATTCCAAGTCCTTCTATCCCTTAACGTAGAAGCTGCTAGATCTTGTGTTATCCTGATTTTGTTTCCACAATACTCAAATTGTTTTTTCCTGGCTGCTTATAATATTTTCTCCTTGACCTGTTAACTCCTGAACCTGGCTATAATATTCCTAGAAATTTTCTTTTTGGGATCTTTTTCAAAAGGTGATCAGTGAATTCTTTCAATTTCTATTTTGCTCTTTGGTTCTAAAATATCAGGGCAATTTTCCCTGAGAATTTCTTGAAGGATGATTTCTAGGTTCTTTTTTTGATCATGGCTTTCAGGTAGCCCAATAATTTTAAAATTATCTCTCCTGTATCTATTTTCCAGGTCAGTGGTTTTTCTTTTTTTTCTTTTTTTGCTCTTTGGAGGGCAATTGGGGTTAAGTGACTTGCCCAAGGTCACATGGCTAGTTTTTGTGTTAAATGTCTGAGGCCAAATTTGAACTCAGGTGCTCCTGACTCCAGGGCTGGTGCTCTATTTACTGCGCCACCTAGCTGCCCCTCAAGGTCATTGGTTTTTCTAATGAGATATTTCACATTGCCTTCTATTTTTTCATTTGTTTGGATCTGTTTTATAGTATCTTGATTTCTCATAAAATCATTAGCTTTCATTTGCTCCAGTCTAATTTTGAAGGAATTATTCTCTTCAGTGAGTTTTTCAAATTCTTTTTCCATCTGGCAAATTTGGCTTTTTAAGACATTCTTCTCCTCATTGGCTTTGTGGGCCTCTTTTGCCATTTGAGTTACTCTATTTTTTAAGGTATTATTTTCTTCAGTCAGGTTGTTGACCCTCTTTTCATGATTTTCTTGTATCATTCTCATTTCTCTTCCCAATTTTTCCTCCACTTCTCTTACTTGATTTTCAAAATCCCTCTTGAGCTCCTCCATGGCCTATAATCAGTTCATATTTTTCTTGGAAGCTTTTGCTGCAGGAGTTCTGACTTCGTTGTCTTCCTCCTGTTCCATGCTTTGATCCTTTTTGTCCTCCCAAAAAGGATTCTATGGTTTGTGCTTCCTCTGCTTCCTTATGTTGCCAATTACTTGACTTTTGAGCTCTTTGCCACAGTAGATCTCTTCTTCCAGAGAGGAGAGCTTTGTCCCAAATTGCTGGGGTTTTTGCAAATGTTGTCAGAGATCTGAGGAAGATGTTTTCTCTACAGACACCACACTGCCAAACTGGCATTTCTCACCCCAGGACCACTGCCCAAGAAAGCGCCCCAGATCCAAACAGGTCAAAGCAAGAGCTATTATCCTTTGAATGGTCATTGGGTCCCCCTACTTTTTGTAGGCCAGGAGCTTCTGAGGCAACCACCTGGCAGCAGCTGCAGCCGCTGCACCTCTGCCACCTCTTGCCCTGAGGGCAGGGTCCAGACTGTGCCCTTCCTTTCTAACAGAGTTCTGACTGACTTTTTCCTTTTTTTTTTTTTTTGGTGTTTATGGGTTGAGAAGTCTGGAAACTGCTCCAGCTGCTGGTGATCCCCTCTCCTGAAGACTGCTTTGGCTGCAGCTGCCTCTCTGGGGCGAAAACTGCAGGGCTCACATGGGACTGTGGTTGGCTCCCTGAGTGCTGTGATTAACCTTTCCTCTTGGCCTGCCAGGCTGCCTTCAGCGGGAGATTTGTTTCTCTCTGTCACTTTGTGGGTTCTGTAGCTCTAAAATTTGTTTAGGGTCATATTTTATAGGTATTTGAGGTGGTTGTGGGGGGAGGTCATGGAGTTTCCTGTTTCTTCTCTGCTATGTTGGCCTCCACCCCCAATAAGAATCTCTTTTTCAAAAAAATATTTGAGGGTCCAACCATAAAATAAGCTTTTTGACCGTTTAAAATTATTGGATACTTTAATAATGGGAAAATAACCTCACTTTCTTTAACATAGGATTTGTGTATAACAATCCATTTTTGAAAATTTATTACCAAGAGGTGCTTAAATCCTGAATTTCAAATTTTGGAAAGCAGTCATATACACCTGTATATAATTCTTAGAGAAAACAGTCTAATCCTGTTGTTCTTCTCACAATTTACCATTTTATTAGAAATTTATCACATTATATCTTTGTCTTGTTACTTTGACTAGTAATTTCCCTGTTAGGAGGATGTCTTCCCTATATTATTATTTGATCACTAATGTAGTGATCAAATTACAGATATTATAGATATTCAGTCTTGCATCCTGTTATAGTGAATCAGAGATGTTCAAGTACCAAACTATTATTTAATAGATTTAGTATTTTACTTAAAGAATTTTTTGACTATAGAAACTTGCTATAAAAGGAAAAAGAGAGGCATAGTCATAACAGTGTCATATATCATGGCAGGAGAGAAAAACTTCCTTAACTCTCTCTGTTTGATTCCAGGCATGAGTCATATCTGACAGCCAATCTGTAGTCATAAGGTGTTAAAAACAGGGTTCAGAATTAACCAGGTGGACAGAATTTTCCTTTTCAGAAAGGAAATAATGCAACTGGGAAATACAGGTCAGGAGGATCCTACCTAGGCCATATCTGAAGTTGTCCCCCAAAGTTTTCCCAGACACAGGCATTCACCCGTAGCAGTCTTTGTAGCACGTGCCATTTTCTACTCTTGGCTTCATGACAATTCAGACAACTATCCCTGTAATCAAAACTCAAAGCAGTAGTAAATTATGGTCCCATAAAGTCTTGAATTAGCAAGTTCTAACAATCAGAGCTTTCATCACAGAAAAATACTGCTGCTCTCAGTGTTGTGACCCCAAGGTTTCTAGCTGAGTCTTACCTCCGTTTCCTGGCTCTTCGTGTGCACCCAGCTATGTCCTGTGTGGTCTCATAAAGGAGAAGCTGAGTCAGTGGAAATGGAAAGAGGTTCAGCTTTATTGGCAGGACAGGTGTGTTGTTACATCTCTCCCTCCATCCTCTCCAGGTCCCTCATGCTTCAGCCCTTAAATCTCCAAAGTGTACTTGCAGAGCTCGTGGACAGCTCGTGAGGGAAGGTGGGGGCGGTGGGGCGGGATCAGAGATCAGGGAAGCTGTGTACAGAGCAGCTTGTGTACTCCTGCATACTTACCCTTAGTCCCTGAGATTAGTCTGAAGGTAACAGGGTAAATTGTGTGACAGCACACAATCTGGGCCCCTCAGCACTTCCTAAGGGTTAGGGTGCCCTGACTACAGATGAGATGAGCACATACTGCTGATTGCTCTGTATCTTGTTATGTCAGTTCTGAACTCAGAGAGGCTGCCTGAAACACGAAGAGGAGCTATAGGCCCCAACAAGTCCCCCTTCCTTTTAGGCGCAGAGTGCCAAATCTTATGAGTCCTGCAAGGCATGGGATTTTTTGGATGTCTGCATGAGAGGGCAACAGACAAGGGGATAATTACCATAAACAAAAGACCATTCTATTACATATTATATAGTTTTCACAAATCTTGGGGAAAAGGGTAAGGAGGTGGGGACACTTGCCAGGTGTAGAGCGTTTAAAAAATACCTACTCCATACTTTACAATGCAAGGAAGCAAACTAAGGAATATCAAAAACAAAACAGACATTATCAGTATAGTTTGTATATTTGCCCACCAGGAACTTATCTGTAGGTGTTGGAACCAGTCTATAATACCTTGGGCACATTTATCAGGTAGCAAGTCTTGTGGCGCAGCACGATTGACTTCTAAGGCTAGTTGGTATAGGAGATCTATTATCATGTGTGATGTTGGAGGATTTGTGCCAAATCCACTCCTATGGAGGTATTTCCAAAAATCCCTACCAAACGATTTTTAACTTTTTGCCAATCTTAATCAGACCTATTATTTCATGGGTATAACACAAATAGGATGAAATCTATAATCACACTTCAACAAAACTCAGTTTCTGCAAGCTTGTCTTTCACAAATTCTAGTTTCCTTTAAAGCATCTAATTTTTGCTGAAAGTCTCTGCTTTAACTTATTACCTAAATACAAAGACACAGTGGTTGAAATTATCAATGATAGTAGACAAAATAATAGTACAAATCCCTACTAGATATACATTGAGCAAGAGTACAATGAATGCAAACAATATTCCATGCAGAGGAGTCATGCGTAGACAGGTGTATCCATAAGTACATTGGAGAAGGAGAATAGGAGACACAGTTGTGATTAGTCCCATGAGTAAAAGTCCAGAAATCGCTTTTGTGCAGGTTACCTGAAGTCTGAAACCAAAAGAGGGTGGTTCTACAAACAGTATGACATCGTAACCACTAATACTTTGTTTGAGTACAGTTAAAGCAGGGCATATTCCAATGAATTGTAGTAAGGACTTATATCGTCTGTAAATGATTTACATTACTAGAAGTAAGGAAGGCTTGAGGGGGTCAAGTACACGTAGTCACAATTAGTTATATATGAAACAAGTGATGCAACAGGGGTAGGTGTCTTGAAACATAAATCAGGATGGAACCAGTTCAGTTTGTATAGAAAGCAGAATGATCACAGCAAGAAACACAAATCCTGGGGTAACAGGTTTTTCAGTTCTTTGGGTGGATATAAAAATGTTCGATCAGCCCCCATGGGGGCATTGCTTTTTTGTTTTGGTTGCATTAGGAGACTTCTTTATTCCCATGTTCTATATCTGTGAGTTCTTCTGCTGCTGCTGGAGCTTTTTCATCATTCTGGGTGATTCAGAGTACACACCCTGATGTTTCTTTTCTGGTACCCTCACTGGTCGTTCCCCAGGTTCTGGAAAATATATAAGCACAGCCTCGCCCCCACAGTAATAAATTCCACATTACCTTCATTTTGGGGAGTATGCACCTTTCACATTGTTTTACTGCTGGTGTATACTCATTTTTAGCAATGTTTTTATTTAGCGAATGTATTTTGGGTGTATAAAGCAGAAGCTAATACAGCTAATTGCTCCTCCTTTTTTATTTTAGCAACTGGGTTGTAATATCTTTATTAGAAGGGGTATGCCTGTAATATTATTTTTAAAATGATCGCAGAAAGATTGAAATAAGTTTGTTAGTGGCAGGAACATTATCAGCATTCAGTTGTGTCAGAATGCCCATAGAAGCAGAAAACTATAACATGATTACATAGATTATATGCATTTTGATGAAAATAAGAGTAAGCTAATATAGTTCTATGAACATTTGAGGAAAAAGTTGGAGAAACTTGAACTTTTGATTAATAGACATGTTATTCAGATAAAGAGACCCAGGAAGTGAAGAATGAACTGCAGTATAGGTAGTGGCCTCTATGTCATAAGAGCTTGTAACTTCTGAAAAAGGTTAAAAAGATCTGTATTCTGGGCAGCCAGGTGGCTCAGCGAGTAAGAGCACTGGCTCCAGTGTCAGGATGACCTGGGGACCGAATCCGGTCTCAGATACTTAGCATCACACTCAGAAATAACTGGCCATGTAACCTTGAGCAAGTTACTTAACCCCAATTGCTTATTTAAAAAAAAAAAAAGATCTGTATTCTGAGTGTGTTTAAGTTTAGCAGTATCAATATGTGTTGGCATATGTATACAGAATATTTGTTATCTGACTAAATATTAAGGGAAAAGAAAAATCATTTAACAATAATAGCATATCAGAAAGCTGTGTCTTGTGGGTAGAAGTAAAGTGAATATTAATAACTTTATCATTATTAGAATTAATGTTAATATAATAATTAATTAGCTTGCATTTCCAGGAAGCTGATAGACAAAAGAAGTTCCTGACTAGAACTTTACAACTGAATAGTAGACCTACATCCTTGTTACACAAAGCTTGTTTATCCTCTGATTATATTCACTTTGGAAGAAAGAGATATTTCCGAAATTAAATCTTTTACTTATAATAAGTTCAGGCACTACTTTAACTCTTGCCTAGGCCATGGAATGACTATACCTTGGAATCAAAATAGCAAAATCTGTTCTACTTTACTTTAACTTAGCTATAAGTTGTCTTGGAAATGCTAAAAGCAAAAACAAAACTTTTAAGAGTGAGATTCATTTAAACCAAATTGGTGTAACATAAGTAACATAGATTCTCAAGGTATTTATTGACAAGCTGTTGCAGAATTCTTAAATATCACAAAGTTTTTAGTCAAAAAAGGTATAGTAATTGAATCTTTATATTGGCAACAATTAAGAAGCTGATCAAAGTACTTATGAAAGCTATTTAGTATTAGGATCCCTCTAAACAATGGAGATATTATAAAGTGAGCCTAAGTAGTTTGTATAAGTTACTGTATATATTCTAATTCTTGATAAAAAATAATATTGTATTTCCCCTAAAGCTAACATGAAAGAGTTCATAACTTTTACTAATTATTTTGATCATAGAAATTTTGCTATAGAAAGAAAAAATAAGATGTGAATTAAACATAATATTAAATGCTTTTTATTTTAAGTAGCAATTTTTCACCTACCACAACTCATATCCAATTATATGTTAATTTTATTCCTATGGAGCTGTAATAAACAATAAATATTTACTAAGTTTTTCTTACATAAGGAATTTCATTTAATGTTTTTCTTTCTCAATTGTTAGAAATTCTTTTAATATTTTGGAACTTTCTTAGCAAGTTAGATTCATTGTTTAGGAACTACATAACTATAACAAGTTCCTTTCTCAGGCTGAATGACCTTGCCTCTACAGATAGTTTCCATGGGCTTTTGGCAGTTTTATAACATAAGTAAGATTGATATGGATTCTAAGCAGGAGAGACTGGGGGGTTAATGTTTATTCCCCTGCAATGCTAACTCTCACACATGGAGGAGGAATGTTCTGAATGGGCAGAATTAATTCAAAATAAAGTTTTCACCTAGTCTCCTAATTTCTACATACATTAATCAATCAACAATTTTAAGTTTTTAGCATTAAAACAAAATAACTCAATAATCTTACAAGTTCCAAATAACTGGTAGTCAAATTGTTTTAGTTGTAAACCCTCCATAACTGCAGGTAGATGTGTAAATAATTGATTTTCTGTATGGCATATATAAACATATAAGATGTAAGTGACATAACTTATTTTAAACAAGTTCTTTATCTTTTAGTTCCAATAAAATTAATATAAAAATGTGCTTATCTAACACTTTTCTGCCTTAGAATGATCCCTCAATTTTTAAAATGAGAGAATTTTACTACAATTTAGGAAGACCATAATAACACAATGATATTGTGACATTGATTATATTTCCAAATCATCACTTGCAAAAATTATTGATAGAAAATTGGGCTAATCAAGTGTAGAGATTTTTCTCCTCTCCTTATAGATGCAGAGCCTGATTGCCTATTTTTGAATGGAGAGGTTCATCTGCTTGCTTAAAGGTGTGGGCTTCAATGCCCAGAGTTGTTGCTAGTGGAGTCCTTGATAAATTTGTCATGCCTTCTCCCTTTAGTCAGATTGGGAGGGTAACTCTAAATCCCTATTATTCTTCAGCACTCTCTATTTTTTTTTTAACTAGGATGAGAGACTTTAATAAATTTTTGTAAAATGTTTTCAGCTGATTTAACTTTTACTCCAATAAACTTTATTTATGTGTCCACTCCTTAAAGACTTCTTTGAAAGTGATAGCTTTGATCTTTCCAGCAAGGAGGGAGTCAGAAGTGGCGCCGTATTCTTTCTCCCCCCTATTAGAGCTCAAAGCTTCATGTTTTTTATCAGATCTTAGGAAATATCCTAATTTGCCTAAATGCCATATAGTAAAATGAATTCTGACTTATCTTTAGCATCAGATTAGGAATACTTTTTACTTTTCACATGAATTCAGTTGATTTACAGTTTCTTTCTGATACACAGATTTATTTTTTTAATAAGTGAGGCAGGAAATGCTTGTTCGTATGCATGCCCCCTTGATCTGAGGGAAAAAATTCCCTTATTATTTCTTATCACCTCACTTCACTTGGCCAGAGTGTAATGAAGAGGAGGAGATTTTCAGACTTTTAAAGATCTTAAAACTTCTGTTCACACTTTCTAATGTAAATAGTTCATGCCTGATACTTCTTTCTTTACTCTATGACTTAGTATAACCATCACATAATCTATAAAATAAAATATTTTTCTTTTCTCCTTCTCTCTCCTCAGGAAGGGGGAGGGAAACAGATAAGAGCATTTCAAGGAAAGTCCAGCTGCATATTGAACCTTACAGGGTGATAGATTACTCACTCACACTCTTTCACACAGAGACACACAAACAAAACAGAGAAAATGACAGGAGGAGTGTGCTCAGAAATTGTTCAAGATCGTTTGCAGAAATCAGATATTATGCTTGGTCCTAAGTAAAAACTTGATCATTTTCTTTTTGTTTGGTTCCAACAAAGACAGCTATATCACAGTGAATGGTTCGAGCCACCCCTGGCACTTTCATTTTTGCTGTTAAGCATATCATTAATATATTCCATAGAAAAAAGGCAGAAATAGGGAAATGCTGGAGTCCCTCTTCCATTAGTCCCTCACTCTTCTCTCTCTTGGCTGGCTCCCAATTTACCAGATAAATTGTTAAAATTTGTTCCCCAACTATGCTCCATTTCTGCTTATCTAAGCCCATGTCTTCTATCCACAGAGAGGACACTTTTACTTTTTCAATAAATTTCCACAGGTCCTTAAGTGGGAGTGTCTGTCCCTGGCCTTTAACTGCCTTTTAAAGCTGTCGAGCCCAAATCTCCATTTCCTCTGACTTAATTATAGGGGGGTGATTTCCCATTTTCATCCCCAGCCAACCCCAGAATTCCCCTGGTCTCTCAGGGCTTCTCCTAGCGTGGGGGCTCAGCTAAAAGGTCCCTTTAAAACCACACATAATTTATTTGTCCCTGTTCAGGTTCAGGACACCATTTGTTGTGACCCCAAGGTTTCTAGCTGAGTCTTACCTCTGTTTCCCAGCTCTTGGTGTGCACCCAGCTATGTCCTGTGTGGTCTCATAAAGAAGAAGTCGAATCAGTGGAAATGGAAAGAGGTACAGCTTTATTGGCAGGACAGGCGTGTTGTTACATCTCTCCCTCTATCCTGTTCGGCCCCCTCATGCTTCAGCCCTTAAATCCCCAAAGTGTACTTGCAGAGCTCGTGGACAGCCTGTGAAGATCTCGTGAAGGAAGGGGGGTGGGGTGGGCGGCAATCAGAGATCAGGGAGGCTGTGTCCAGAGCAGCTTGTATACTCCTGCATACTTACCCTTAGTCCCTGAGATTAGTCTCAAGGCAACAGGGTAAATTGTGTCACAGCACACAATCTTGGCGCCTCAGCACTTCCTAAGGGTTAGGGTGCCCTGACTACAGATGAGATGAGCACATACTGCTGATTGCTCTGTATCTTGTTATGTCAGTCCTGAACTCAGAGAGGCTGCCAGAAACACGAAGAGGAGCTACAGGCCCCAACATCTCAGAATCTCTTTAAACAATGGGAGCATCTTTAAGATGAGCCTTAAGTAGTTTGCATATGTTTCTGCACATGTTCTAATTCCAGATTAAATAACAGACATGAGTAAAATCAGATTTTCCCATTAAGATAACACAAGATAGCTTGTAAGTCACTACTCTTCACTAAAATAACTCTCTGTATTGGAATCTTGTTTTTTAAACAAAAATGAAAGAAGTTCCTGACTTTAACCTCACAACTTGATAGCTATACATATCTGTTTCACAGGCTTGTTTATCCTTCTCTAATTCTCATCACTCCAAAAGAATGAGATACTTCAGGAATCTTATCCACATGATAAAAGTTTGAACACTAATTTGATTCTTGCTTAGGCCAGGGAATGACTACAAATTCAGATAAAACAGCAAGATCTCTCCCACTTACATGTCATTAAAATAATTTAGCAATAAATTAGTTTGCAAATGAAAATTTAGTAGGTCTTCTAAAAGAATTTTATGAAACATCTCTTCCTAAAAGTATTTCCCATGCCTCCGTGGTGGGGAGGGGGGATCAGAGGGAGGGGGAGAAAACTTGAAACTCAAGGGATTCTGAAACTGAATGTTGTAAAATAAAAGTAAACAAATACATTTAAATGAAAGAAAAAACTTCTGTGAAATACAGGGGGGAAAAACAGCTTAAAATTTATCCTGATGTTAAAAGGAATAATAACTAAACTTCTATGGAAAGTTTGAAACTTATAAAATGATAGATATCTTTTTTCCACCTTAAAATTAAAATAAATCTTTAAAATTGGAATGTAGCAAAACTAAGTTCATGTAAAATGTCCTTAAACAACATAAGTAAATCCCCAAGTACTATAACAAACTAAATTCCCAATTATCACAAAATTCCTGGTTGCCACCTCCCTCTAGTCAAAAAGGTTTTTTGTAATAGGGAGGAGATTCAGTTTTTATTAGCCTTATCACAATAGCAAAGTTTATCAGCCCTTTAAAAATTTGCTTGGTATCTTTTCCTTTCTTTGTCTTTAAATATATCATTAGAAATTAAGAAAATAATTGCATTCTGAAATCTCACAGATAGTGAATGTGGTAGTTCACAAACCTCCAAATTAAGATACACACAAGTACATCCTAAGATGAAGGAAATTCAAAGGCTTGAAAATCAAACTTCTGTTTTGTTCAAGAGTTCCCATTTACTCAGGAGTTCCACAAGACAGAAAACTCTTGTGCAGGGTTGATAATAACTTTAGGTGAAACTTCCTCTTAAATATAGACAAAACTTTTGGGAGTTTATAGTTTTCCTTAAATTACAGTACATGGTCAGCAGGCCTGACAGCTTCCTTCCCCCTTTTCTTAATTTAGCATTTAGATTATAAGAGGAATTGCTTTTTTTAGCAACATAGTTAATACAGTTGTTTACCAAATTATACAATACAAGAAAATTTAGAAATATAACACTATTTAAAGCTTGAAACAAACCATTATCAATTTAGCTGAATGCACTTCCATGTTACTTTGCACAGAAAATCATTCCTCTCATCATTAATTTGTTGAAGCTATATCTTCAAACCATCTTATATATTTTGTTTTCTTTTTTTAAATTTAAATTTTATTTTCATTTTTTTTTTTGAGGGGTAGGGCAATTGGGATTAAGTAACTTGCCCAAGGTCACATGGCTAGTAAGTGTTAAGTGTCTGAGGGCGGATTTGAACTCAGGTCCTCCTGACTCTAGGGCCGGTGCTCTATTCACTGTGCCACCTAGCCACCCTCTATATACTTTCATGATAGCTAAGATTTTCAAATGAAAATTTGGTATTATAGTAAACATTATTATTGTCTGTTTATAACTAAATATGCCTCATTTAAGTTTTAGCAGTTTTCTTTATTATCTAGTTTTATTATATCCTTTTAAGAGTGCAATTCACATACAACAAAGTCCAGATTAAAAATTGGTTTATCTAACATTTCTGCTTCACAGTGGTCTCTAAGATTTTATAGTATAAGAGAACTTTAGAAATAAAGTACAATTTAGAAATACAATAATAATACAAATAGTAAACTTCAGATAACATCAATTGCATTTCCCAATAATCACATACAGAAATTATTGATTTTACTACCTTCCTCATAGTGCCATTCCAGGTGCTATCAGGGTACCTGGATTCTCCAAGACAGCAGCTGGGTGCTGGAGGGCTGCTGCTCAGGGACTGTGGTGGCTAGTGCCAGGGCCTTTCCACTAGTTGTAATTCTTGGTGGCAGGGCTCAGGGAATGCTGGCCATAGGACCTGACCCATTCCTCTTCCCCCCTCCCCACAACTGCAGATGGTGTTGGAGCTGGGGCTACTTGCAGTTGCTGGGACAGGGTGGGCAGGATGTATTACAGGTGATACTCCTAGGCTTTGCATAGTGGGACGTGCTGCAGGATACCCAGGGGCATAGAGCCACCAGGGTCACTGCCAGTGTGCTGCTCAGCCCCTCCCCTCCTTCCTCTGTAACTGTTCTCTCTCCCCCCATCCTTCTGTCAGGTAGGGAAGGGTGAACCTAGTTTCCCCAACAGTTCTCCATCATTCTCTTTTCTTCTCTTTTTTTTTGGAGGGCAATTGGAGTTAAGTGACTTGCCCAAGGTCACATGGCTATTTTTTGTGTTAACCGTCTGAGGCTGGATCTGAGCCTAGGTCCTCCTGACTCCAGGGCTCGTGCTCTATTCACTGTGCCACCTAGCCACCCCAACATTCTCTTTTCTTAATCTGATCTGGGGTGAAGGTTAACAGGGAAAAACATGAGGCTGTTTGCAATCCCTGTACTGAGATATACTTGACTTTGGGGGAGGGAGTGGTTATCAGGATTGTGGGGAGGTGTTTCAGCAGGGGCTGAACTCCTGGAATTACCTCAAAGTCCCAGGAATTTTCTTCTGCAATCTTAAAATGATTAATTTTCAAACTCCTTAATGATTAATCTCAAAACCTCTGGAATTTGCACTAATCTTAGTGTTTTCTCTAGCTATAGCCCTTAGAACAGAACTATACAACTTGGCAGTAGGTAGGGGCCAAAATTAAAATATTCTAAACTTCTTTGAGCCGCAGATAGGTTTTTAGTGGCTAACTTTCCAAGTAAAGGTATAAATAACAATTAAATTATTTTGGAAATAAGATATATTTTAAAAAGAAATTTTTTTAATATCAATTATTATTTGATATTACAGTTATTACTTAATATTTTTATTAATCATAAAATCACATTAATGTTAAAAAATTACTAAGCAGAACAAGTTTAATACATTTTTCGGGTTTTCTTACTGTTTACATTTAGTTAATGGGATGTATTATACTTCTTAGCAATCAGTTTATCATACTCTGGACTCTTTAGAAATCTGAAAACTCACCTTAGTAGCCAACCTCATTTTCTGAGTTTACTTTCTTGAAAAACCTTTGTTAGCGACCGAGATTTTTCAGCAATTTGGAGGCTTTAATTTATTTTTCATTGGTGTCCATTTTTTTAAAGTCAGGATGCTTTGATTCAAAATGGCAATGAAGATTGTATTCCTTCAGAATGGTTATTGCTTCTTGGCAAACAAGGCACAATATTTTGTCTCTCATGTAAGTAAGCGTCTATTTGTCTACTCCAGATTAAACTCTATGTTTGGATTTAATCTTCTGTTTCTTTTTATCATCCATTTTATAAAGCCACCCCCCAAATTTTAATGTTAGAACCACCAAATTTCCACAGCAGCTGCTCACATACAAAGAAATACTGAACTGAAGTGTCTGACCTTGGAGACAACGCCAGACACTCATGTAACTGGGAAGGTGATCATGCAGTGAAGTTGGGGAAGAAACCCTCGAGTTGTTGGTGCTCATTACATAGCGAGCTTCAGTTGCGTTGGCACATTGCTGCACTCGCTTTGTCCCTGTTCAGTGCCAGTAACAAATGTAAGCATAGCAAAAAGATACAACTCTTGCTTCTCTCAGACTAGAGACAGACTGACATGGTTGTTGCTGCGGGTGAGAAACAGGAGAGAGTGTGCAGTGGCAACCCACCTGCCAAGTTACGTGACAGACAGGCACATTAGTGACTAGTGGAAGGTGGGTTAAGTGGGGCATGGACAAAGCACTTTTTAGATCTTTCCTTTCTTTTACATCCTCTACATTTCTTGTGGGCTGTCTGAAATCCTTTGGAAGTCCACATGTTGTGTAGGCCTGCCTTAGCAGTTTTTCTGGCTGGCCGCATTTTAAATCTTCCAAGGTAACAGCATCTAGTTTACCTCACAAACATGACACTGACACAAAGACATAGACAGAATGATTGACACACCAAATACAAACTGTGCAAATCTAATCATAGAATGACAAGGATCATGAATAGGCTTATCATTACTCCGAGGAAGGGGGGGGTAGGGAATTTGCAAGGATCCAAGAGCAGCAGGGTGACCTTTGTGTCCACCAAGGTGGCAATAGGGTGGCTCTCTACACCTCTCTTAGTTGAGAGAGAGGCAGAGAGGAGCAGGTGGGAACTGAATCTTGCAAACTTCCCTCTGAACTCCCTTAAGGTTGTGGCCTTAAAGGGGGCAGATCTCAATGAGGTAATAAGTTCAGGGATATGATCCATAAGGAGGCTGGAGTTTGCCTCCGTCAGGACTGTAACTCTCAAGGGAAAAAGGAGAAGAAAGGGATTAAATGCCTGTGTGGAAACAGTGCTAAAACTGAAGTGACCTTACAGGTTTTAAGGGAAGAAGCTTTTGGTTCTTGCTCTGACATTTCACAGCCAGTGGTGGAAACTTTTACCCTTGTCTAGATGTCTTGTTAGTTTTAGTTTTTTTTTTTTTTAAAAAGAGGATATCAAATTCAGAAGCTGAATTGCAGAGGCCAATTACAGAGAAGACCTGAACAGAATAGATTGATGCAGTACAGAGCAATGTGATCCCATCCTCAGAGAGAATTGTAGACTTTGATCCAACTAGTGAGAATCTGGAATGGAAGCTGGGAATAGAAATTTACCCACCATCCACCAAAGTTAAGACTCCAGGAACAGGTCCTGTGGCACCTGAGTCACTAGCATTGTTGGGGTAGGGGAGTCATCTTTCTGCTCCATCAATTCCATCTGCAGTCATGGCACCAAAACCGTCGGCCTCTAGAGTTTGGTCTAAAAGAGAGACAATGAAATTAGATCATATATGTACTGAGCTAGCAAAACATGCGGTCAGATTAAACTGAACTTAAAGAAAGACCAGTTGAAAGAGACCATAAACCCATAGAGCAAGGAAATGGTTTCCCCCCATCTCTCCACCTCCCCCCACTCAGGATGCCTTTTCCATGTCTGTCAGCCATAAACATGGGAATGTCATAAAACATGAATGTCATAACAGGAAAGTGTCCATAAAACATCAAGATAAAAGAAGTGCTGTTAATTATGATAATTCTGGTTCAAGGTGCCTAGTCTTCTCAATCACAGACAGAAGAATGTTCTGGGTCCCTTTCATCTGACCTTGTGATTGCTGACACAGCAAGTAGCATTTTGGTTCATTCAGAAAGCATGCAAAGCGTTATGCCATGTTAACTCAGTGGGCCAAAACGTCTTTCTCCTGATTGGCTAATCCAGGTTTTAGGCCTTTTTCAGGTGATGTGGGGCTGAAGCTGATTTACCATACCTAGTACTGGAATCTCCATGCCACAGGGTATGGACATTGTAGCTTCTTTATTTGCTATTTTTGCTATTTTGCTATTCCAATTTGTTTTCCAGAAGGTTTATGTTAATTCACAACCCAATTCCACCAATAATACATTCATTAGCGTGCTTATCCTTTCACAACTCAGATATCATTGATTATTTTCATCTTTCATCATCTTTGCCAGTTCTGTTTGAGGTGATATTCATTTTTCTATCCCACTTGCCAGTTATGGGAAAGTTTTTGTTTAATTTTGCTCATAAATTTCCATCTTCTTTGATGTCAATTACTTGGTTTTGCAAACTAGTGAGGTGTTAACATTTTTGTATTTTGTTATATTTTTTTTTTTGCATTTTTTAAAATAAGTGATTCAAAGTCCTGAAATTCTTTGTTTGGAAGATTGTAAAAGAATTTTAAAATCTTCAGAACTTTTCAAATGTGCAGATATGTGAGCCTTCTTATAGGTGCCACACATTGTTTTTGCTAATGAAAACTTAGTTTTTAAATGTCTTAATAAAAAAAAAATTAAATCTGATGGTATCATGCTTTCAGAATATTATCTCAAGTCAATTTTTATATGTATGCACACTCAAAGCAAAGACAAGACTAAATAATTTTAATAATTTCAGATTTATCTGTCCAATTTCTCAAGTCTGATTATATAGTCATTACTTTTTACCACCTTCATGTGATGAGGGAGAACCTAGACTAGAAAGGATTAGGATACTGTTCCCTCTGTCATTTGTTGTTCTTTTGTGCTCCTTGTACTGTTATTTTTAATCCTTGGGGTTTCTTTGTGGGAATCTGAGCCACTTGTTCATTTTGCTAGGGTTAGTTTAATTATATAATATCACCTATAAATCCACATGTAAAATGAGTATATTGAAAAGTGAAGAAAATGAATGAATACCTGAAGATGCCATTGTCAGTTTTCCTCCATCTTGTGGAACTGCCATTCCTAAATCAGTATTCTTTATGAACCATGTGACACATTTGATTAATAGGTTAAGTAATGACACTATTGTCAACTGCAGACTGCATATGAATAAATTTTGATTTATTTTTAGAAAAAAATATAAATGAAAGTTCTTATTTTCTTCTCTCATCCCATTGGACCTTTTTTTTTTTCTACTTTGCATAGACAGTGTAGGACTAGAGAAAGATTAATGATTTTGAAAGTTGAGAACTTGACTTCTAAACCTAATTATTATCTCTGTCTCAGTTAACTTTGGGCAAGTCTGTGGACCTCATTTTCCTCTTTTTTAAAATAGAGGCAGGTGGACTAGACTTATGAGGTCTCTTTTTTGCTTTGAATAGTACGATCTTCTAATTATTACAGATTCCAAATTTTAGGTGTGTCCTGATTAAATATATGAATAGCAACCCTGATTTATGAAAAATTTGAACTGGTAAATCAAATACATAATGCAGGTGATTTAGTTATATTACATTGCTTCAGTTATATTACATTACTTTACAAAAATATTCCCATCTCTGTATATAACATTTAGTATATTCAGAAATTTTATATATAGTTGTAGATATATTTAAGTATGAATTTAAAGGAATATATTGTAATTGAACTTGAAATTTTGACTCTTTACTTCATTTGCCTTTTTTTACATATTGTGTTTACTCACATTTCTCTCAGATTTTATTCTTGCTATTTCTTAAAAAAAAAAAAAGACTCTGACCCCTTTCCTTTTTAATAAAATTAAAAGATAATTTTCCCAACATGTGTTTTCAGCTCCTTTATTTTTGTGGTTGTGGTTGCTTTGAAAGGTAAATCCTATGATTATTAAATTAAATCCTGTGATCTCTGATGAGAGATTTCTAAAAGGAAAGTGTTTTAATATTACAGGAGAGTGTTCAATCTTTCCCCTCCCATCCTTAATCTGACTCCCAGTTTCTTCTCTTGATTCTCCCCGCCCTCTTTTCCCCAGCATTGGGAATATAGGATTGTTGATACCCCTCATTCATAGTCTCTAAAATGTAGTTGAAAGAGAATAGATTTGAAGTCAGGGATGTTGATTTTGATTCTTAGCCCTACTTTTAGCCAAATAAATCACTTCCCCTTTCTGGTATTCAGTTTTCTCATTTGCCAATATTATGTAATTTTCAAGAACTTGGAGATTTGCTGCAGGAAAGGAAATCTGTAAGAATCTTTATAAACTTGCTAGTGTAATTGCTACTGTTTGTAGTTTAATTTTGGGAGAGTCCCTATTTTTTTTTTTTTTGATTTTTCAAATGCTTTATTAACTTCTGATTTACATCATTAATTTCTGCCAGATTTTGAGTTACAAATTTTCTCCCTGTTTTTCCCCTACCCACCACCCCAAAATAGCAATCCCATAGGATATCCCCTCCTCCAATCTTCTCTCTCCCATATCTTCTCCTATACCCACTTTGACTTTTCCAGATTCATTCCCTTCCTCCCTTGTCACCCACTCTTACTGGGAAGATAAGCAGCTCAGTATAGATTGTACATGTGTAGCTAATGCCAAACATTAACATAGTAGATATATTGTAAAAGACTGACTATATTTCCCTCCCTCCTATCCCACCTCCCACTTGTTCTATTCTCCACTTTGATCCCGTCCCTTTTCAAAAGTGAGTGCTTCCAACTTCACTTCCCTCCAGCCTTCTCTCCCTTCCATCATCCCCTTCCCCCTACTCTCCTTTAGGGAGAGATACCCTATTTAGTGTGTATTTCATTCCCTCGCCCAGCCAAATTCAGTGAGAATAAGGTTGACCCATTCCCTTTTACCTTCCTATTCTTCCCCTCCATTGTAACCATTTTCCCTTGCCTCTTTTGTATGAGATAGTTTACCCCATTCTGTCTCTCCCCATCTCCTCTCATTATATTCCTCTTTCACCTCTTAATTTCACCTTTTAAGTGTCATCCCTTCCTGTTAAATTGGTCCTGTGCCCTCTATCTATGTATACCTGTAAACATATATACACACATTCACATATGTATTCATATGCCATATGCCCTCCGATACAGACATATATATTTCTATTCCCTTCAACTATTTTCATTCTGGGAAAAGTTTCATCAGTTACAATTATCGTTTTTCCATGTAAGAATGTTAATAGTTCAACTTTGTGGCTTATGATTTCTTTTCCCTGTTTACCTTCTCAAGCTTCTCTTGCTTCTTGTATCTGAATGTCAAATTTTCTATTCAATTCTGGTTTTTTCATTAAGAATGCTTGAAAGTCCTCTATTCCACTGAATGACCATATTTTCCCCTGAAACATCATACTTAGTTTTGCTGGGTAGGTGATTCTTGGTTTTAATCCCAGCTCCTCTCCTCTCTGGAATATCATATTCCAGGCCCTTCGATCCCTCAGTGTAGAAGCTGCCAAATCCTGTGTTATCCTGATTGTGTTTCCACAATATTCAAATTGTTTTTTCCTGGCTGGTCATAATATTCTCTCCTTGATCTGGTAATTCCGGAACCCGGCTATAATATTCCTAGTTTTCTTTTTGGGATCTTTTTCAGGAGGTGATTGGTGGATTCTTTCAACCTCTATTTTGCCTTCTGGTTCTAAAACATCAGGGCAATTTTCCTTGAGAATTTCTTAAAGGATGATTTCTGGGTCCTTTCCCTGATTATGGCTTTCAGGTAGTCCAATAATTTTAAAATTATCTCTCCTGGATCTATTTTCCAGGTCATTGGTTTTTCCCATGAGATATTTCACATTGCCTTCTATTCGTTCATTTGTGTGGATCTGTTTAACATCATCTTGATTTCTTTTAAAGTCACTAGCTTCCCTTAGCTCCATTCTAAATCTGAAGGAATGATTCTCCTCATTGAGCTTTTGAGCTTCTTTTTCCATCTGGCAAATTCAGCTTTTTAAGGCATTCCTCTTCTCATTGCCTTTTTGAGCCTCTTTTGCCAATTGAGTTAGTCTGTTTTTCAAGGTGTGATTTTCCTCAGTCAGGCTGTTGACTCTCATTTTGTAATTTTCTTGCATCATTCTCATTTCTCTCCCCAATTTTTTCTCCACTTCTCTTATCTGCTTCTTAAGGTCCTCTATGGCCTGTAACCAGCTCATATTTTCCTTTGAAGCTTTTGGTGCAGGAGTTCTGACTTCACTGTCTTCCTCCTGTTCCATGCTTTGCTCCTTTTTGTCCCCAAAATAGGATTCTGATGTTGAATTTTTCTGTTTGCTTTGTTTCCTTTGCCTGGTCATGTTGCCCCTCAATCACTTGACCCCCTTGGCTTTTTGCCACAGTAAGACTCTGTCACCAGACAGGGAGCTCTCATCCCAAACGCTGGGGTTTTTTCAGCTGCCGGAGGTATTAGTTGGGTGCCCTCTTTGAAGCCTCCACATGCTCTGACAAGCTGGTCACACACCCCAGGACTTCCACCCTAGACTGCAATCCAGATCCAAGCAGGTTAAAGCAAGAGCGATTACCCCTCAGACTGGTCACTTGGTCCCCCTACACTCTGCAGGCCAAGAGTTGAAGCTGCCATGTGGTGCTGACTGTGTGGGGTGTCTCAGTGGCTTCTCACCCTGGGCACAAAAGCTGACTTGCTCCCATGTACTGGTCCCAAAGTCCACACTGCTCTGATCTCTCACTTTGTCCTTTGCATCTATTTGTTGATAAATCTGGAAACAGCCACAGCTGGAGTCCCTCCAGCAGGTGGCTCGTCAGGCCCACCCTGGGGCTACAACCTCAAAGTGGAGCTGTGCTCTGCTCCCAGAGCCCTGCACTGGATGATTCCTGCAGGCCTACCGGCCTGTCCTCAGCAGGAGGTTAGCTCCTCTGTGTCATTTTGTGGGTTCTGCAGCTCCAGAGTTTGTTGTTTACATGGATTGGGGAAGGTGGAAACTGTAACCACAAGGAGGTCCTGCTTCTACTCTGCCTGGAGTCCGTTTTTTTTTTTTGTTTGTTTGTCTTGCTTTTTGGAGGGAAATTGGGGTTAAGTAACTTGACCAAGGTTACACTACTAGTTTTTGTGTGTGTGTGTGTGTGTGGGTGTTAAGTGTCTGAGGCTGGAGGGTCCTCCTCTCTGGGGCCAGTGCTTTTACTCACGGAGCCACCTAGCCACCCCTGAGTCCCTGTTCTTTTACAAAATGGGTGAGATCTTAAAAGATTAATGAGATAGTCTGAGGATTGTAGTGAATGCATTCTTTCCCCTCTTAAGAGTAAAGAATCCAGAGAGGAGATTCTAGGATCTGTTCATTGAGTCATTTTACAATAAATATAAAATAAAGGAATAGCAATTGCAATTGACTTGTTTCTAGAATTGTTTTTTTGCTTTTAACTAAGCTAGTTTGTGTGAAATTTAATCCTGAAGCACAAATGTAAAGTTTTAGGAACTTACCATGTCTGAATATTTAAACTATATATTTAATCATCTACTTGTTTCACAAATTCTTTTTTGGGAGGTTTAGAAAATAATACAATATAACCATAAGAGTAAAAATCACAATGATTACAAAAATAGTTTTAAAGGAATAAAGAAATAGATGTTGGAAGTACTTTAATATTTTGATGGACTGATGTGGTACTCCTTCAGTGATAGATTATGAATTAGTTACTTTAAAACATTGATTTTGCCTTTGAGCCTCTTGTTATTTGAGACAAAAAGGGAAGCATAATTGAGCTTTGTAGTTTTTATAATTCAGTAAAAGGAAACCAAAAGTTCCTCTAAAGACTTTTCTTACACTGAATTTAAGTGGGAATTTATCATCTGTGTAAGTGAGGGATATCATCTAATGAGCTTAATTAACAAAACCACATATGTTCTTTAAATGGGAAAGTACTTGCACAAGCATTTATTTATTATCTGCTTTGTGCTAGACACTATGCTAAATGTAACGTAATCTTAACCTTCAGTAAGAGGTATGCAGTATCCAGAAATAGGGGTGATGGTGCTACTCTACTTTGCCTTGGTCAAACTATGCTAGAGCATTATGTTGGTTTTGACAAAACCACATTTAGATGGAGAGGTTGGTGAAAAGGCCAAATTAGCAAATGAAAATCCTATCATCATATAACAAAAGCAACCTTGTAATAGTAATATGTTGCAAATTCTCCTCTCCACATTGACAAGTTTTCCTACCAACTTTTCTCCATCAGGATCGAGTTTTTATAATGTACAATGCATTAAGTATGAGATATTTCATTTCTTGATTGTTTCTTTTCCTTTTTTTTTTATCTATACTTTTCTCCTGCTAATTCTTTAACTCCTGGGCAAGACTTGAGTAATCACTAAAGCTTTAGATGGAAAGTAACTTCTTTTAGCCAATAATCAGGTTTTTCTTCCTTTTCTCCTAAGGGGGAAAAGGTGGAGAAATCCCAATTAATTTTGTTACTTATTTATAACCTCCTGTTTCTTTTTATCCTTCATCCTGTACGTAAAATATCAATATCTGAACATTATATCACTGTCACTTCTTATTTAGCTTTAGAGTTATGTCAGATCTTAAAAAAAAATTGAAGCAACTTTGTTACTGTCACGTAGGACAGTAATAAAAAAGTGACTAAAACAAATATGATAGAGTTTGTTGATATGGCAGGCTTCCCTCCTGCCCTCTCCCCCACCAGATAGTGCAAAAGTAACCTTTAGTTTAGAGGATGAGTTATGTATCACCTTCCTAATAAAGAGTCCAGAGTAAGGCGACTAGATTAACAGAGTCCAAGTTTCCATTGACCTTATAAAGCAGTTTTTAAAAACAAAAATTTAAATATTAGAAAATTTAAGTGTCACAAAGAAACTCAATTCACTATTTGATTCCTACTTTAACAACTTATGCTGTATCATGATTATAGGCTATAGTACTTTAAAAATAATCTTAGCAGGAAACATCAAAAAAGAAAAAATTTTTTACAGAAGATATCACAGTAATCCAGAACAAACAAATGAGTTTTGGAAGCTTTCTCCAAGATTTTTATTACTTTTATTTTTGCTTTTTTTTTGGAGGGCAATTTGGGGTTAAGTGACTTGCCCAAAGTCACACAGCTAGTAAGTGTGTTAAGTGTCTGAGGCCGGATTTGAACTTAGGCCATTTGACTCCAGGGCCATTGCTGTGCCATTCACTGCACCACGTTTCTCCAAGATTTTTAACATTTGCCTCTTCTCCTACACCTTCTGATAGTTTATCTGCAAATAAGGCTTGCTTGTTCAGCTTTTTTCAACTGCTCCTTCTCACTTGTCAGGATCTGTTCCATAACTTAGTACTTTTGCTTATCCTTCACTTCTTCTCTGTTATCAAGCTCAATTCTGGTACCCCTCTGGACCTGCATGCATTTCACCGTGAATGATGGCAAAACCAGCCTCATTCATCCAGCTGTGTTATCTCACTTCCTGTTTGAGGTCCCTGTAGGGCATAATCCCAGTATCTTTTGTATTCCAGATAAGCTCTGGGGATCTTTCCCTCAACTTCCTGCTCTCACTGCCTAGTGGGATTTCCAGAACAAAAGTAGCTACATCTCCCTTAAGGATTCTTTAAGGGTGGGTGTCCCTGAGGTATCAGGGTGATTCTTTTTTTGTCTTTTTGGAGGGGGTAAGGCAGGGCAATTAAGATTAAGTGACTTGCCCAAGGTCACACTGCTCGTTTTTTGAGTTAAGTGTCTGAAGTTGGGTTTGAACTCAGGTCCTCCTGACTCCAGGGCTGGTGCTCCATTCACTATGCTACCTAGCCCACCCCCCAGGGTGATTCTTTAATGTCTTTGGCTCAAACCCCTCCTGGTATGTTTCCCCTAAAATTATCAATTGATAAACATTTAGTCAGCTAGCCTTAAAATAGGTTTTAAAATTGCAATATTTTTAGTAAAGTTGGTACAATAAGAATAACTGATACAAAACATTTGATGTACTTAAAACTCTAGTACAAGACAGACTAAGAGAAAGTGGGCTCTTGATTAGAGATCACATGGCAAAGGGATAACTCATAGCTCTTAGTTGCTGGAAGTCTTATTTTCTCATTCATGAGTTACTTAAGTTCCCCTTAGGCTATTATAATTTGCTTTTGTGTGTATTGTGTAAATTATATACATACACATTACATATGTGTATGTACATATACACTTGTATATAGACAGAGTTAGTTCTACTATAACACTTATTTTGAAAACACAAAATTGGCCCAATAAGACTGATATATTAGGGAACATTTTGAGTATAACTTGACTTTTGTGTTTGCAAATAGGCAATTTGTTCCCCAGGAAAAAGTGAGATAACACAGAGAATTGTACCACTTCACTTTAACTCACAAGCTGCATGTAGCTCTTCTGATTCCCAATTCAATGAGGAAATTTAGGTATTTTTCAAGGTGAAGTGACATTATATTTATTGTATATCTTCTGATACAGAAGGAGCTGTGTCCAGAGGGCAGATGGTCCCCACCCATTGATTGGCAGTTCATACTTTCATCCTGCCCAGCTTATGTGAGACAGCCATCCTGGACTGCCAGCTTGACCCCACTGCAGCCACTCTTCATTTTATTATTTATATATTTCTTAATAATTTATAAAACTATACTGTACTTTTTATTAGGTTTCTATCTTTTTTTTTTTAACATATCACTGATGAAGTTTTTGATCATTGTGCCCAAACCCTATTTACTGAATGAGATTTTATATAGTGCTTTTATAGAGATTTTACAAAGTGCTTTTATTCCAAAGTACAATAATTATGAATTACATAGTTCTTGATTTATTTTCAGTGCTTTTGGAGAATGTATGTCTACTTACTGCAGAAGTGACTATGTTTTTTGTGTGTTTGTATAGATATATTGTTGTTGTTCAGCCATTTCAGATATGTCACCACTCTTTGTGACCCCATTTAGGGTTTTCTTGGCAGAGATTTTGATCATGTTACCTGCCTACTCAAACTTCACTGGCTTCCTGTTACCTCTAGGACCAACTTTATAGTTGGATTTCATAGTCCTATGTTTTGCTTTTCAAGCCCTTCCTGCCTTTCCAGTCTTCTTAGATTTAACTCTTCCATACTCTACAGTCCATTGGTACTGACCTTTTTATTGTTCATCACACGTTATAGCATCATACATGAAGCCATTTCCTGAGTGCATTTTTTGCTTTATTTATTTTTAATTTTCAACATCACTATTATAAGATTTTGAGTTCCAATATTTTCCCCCTCTGTTCTTCCTCCTCCCCAAGATGGCATACAATTTGATATAGGCTATACATGTACAATCATATGAAACATATTTCCACATTAGTCATGTTGTGAAAGAAGAATCAGAGCAAAAGGGAAAAACCATGCGAGAAAGAAAAAAAAGAGAGAAAATAGTGTACTTCATTTTGCATTCAGACTCATAGTTTTCTTTCTCTGGATGTGGATAACATTTTCCATCATGAGTCTTTTGGAAATGTCTTAGATCATTGTATTGCGGAGAAGAGCTAGATCTCTTAAAGCTTGTCATAGTATAGTGTTGCTGTTTCTGCATACAATGTTCTCCTGGTTCTGCTCTCTTCACTCAGCATTGGTTCATGTAAATCTTTCCAAGTTTTTCTGAAGTCTGCCTGCTCATTATTTCTTATAAATCAGCATTATGCCATAACGTTCAGCTTGTTCAGTCATTCCCCAGTTCTTGGTCACCACCAAAAGAGCTGCTATAAATATTTTTGTACATGTGTGTCTTTTTCCCATTTTCATGATGTTTTTGGGATACAGACTTAGTAGTGCTGTAGTCCTTTGGGTATAGTTCCAAATTGCTTTCCAGAATGGTTGTATTAGTTCACAACTCCACCAGCTATGGTTTTACAAAAAAAAAAGTTTTACAATTTTCCCCACATCTTCTCTAACATTTATCATTTTTCTTTTTCATCATATTATGAGTGCCTTTTCTGATAACTGTCCCCATGCTTGGAATGTTCTCCTTCATAATCTCTGCTTCCTGTTTTACCTGGAAGTAACTCAAGACCCAACTCAGATTTCACTTTCTGCTAGAGGCCTTTCCCAGTCTCCCAGCTGCTCGTGTCTCTTTCACTTTCAGATTACCTTCCATTTACATTTTTGTTGCTTGGACTTAGTTATTTATTTGCATCTTGTTTTTCTCCATTAGAATGCAAACTTCTTGAGGGCATAGGTCATGTTTTTGCTTCTCTCTGAATTTCCAGTGCCTGGCACATAGTAGGCACTTAATAAATGCTTGTTGGCTGGTTTTCCTTTTTATTTGAGAATTTTATTTTTGCTTTATAAAATACTTTTATCTTTGTATAATCATACTCATCCATTTTATCTCCAAAAATTTATTCCATTTTAAAAATCAAAAAAATGTTCCTTGGGACAGTTATATTCCTTTTTCTTTCAGTTTGTATCTAAGAGTTTAGTCTACTTACACAATTATTACACTTTTTTTCCTTTAGATTATTGAATACAATATATTATATTTCATTATTATATATACTTCATTATTATTATTTTCTTCTTATGGAAGAGAGGGCAGGCTGGGGGGAG
Source organism: Petaurus breviceps papuanus (assembly GCF_028583685.1). Classification (NCBI taxonomy): domain Eukaryota; kingdom Metazoa; phylum Chordata; class Mammalia; order Diprotodontia; family Petauridae; genus Petaurus; species Petaurus breviceps. The sequence goes on from NW_027187380.1 coordinate 36,599,830, forward strand.
GGAAGTTGGAAGCACCCACTTTTGAACAGGGACAGAATCAAAGTAGAGAATAAAACAAGTGGGGGGTGGGATGGGATGGAGGGAAATATAGTCAGTCTTTCACAATATATCCACTATGGAAATGTTTTGCATAGCTACACATGTACAACCTATATTGAATTGCTTATCTTCCCAATGAGGGTGAGTAATGAGGGAGGAAGGGAAAGAAACTGGAATTCAAAGGTTTAAAATCAAATGTTTAAAAAATATATATTATTATTATTATTTTATATGTAACTGGGAAATAAGATATAGAGGCACTGGGGCAGAGAGATCCACTATGCCCTACTGGAAAGTTGGAGGGGGGATGGGGGAAGATATAGGAATGAGCAGATTGGGGGAGGGGATCTTCAGTGGGATCATTGTTTTGGGGTGGTGTGTAGGGGAAAAATGGGGAGAAAATTTGTGACTTAAAATCTTGTGGAAATGAATAATGTAAACCAAAAAAATAAACTACAAAAACAATTACTATTTTCCTCTTACTGATCCTGATATAGACCAGACCACTTTAGTTCATAAAGTTTTAGGTTAGAACTTAGAGGTCATCTAGTCTAGCTCTTCTTAAATTGTGGATTGTGAAAAATTTGACGAGAGTAAAAGATTGCTGAACACGCAATGCCCCAAATTAATCAAAAATCAAATACATAATAAATCTGATGTGTTTCTGGTGCCTCACTGCAACCTAGATTCTGAACACAAAACTTGGGCATTTTGCATTGCCTATGCTCTCAGGCCACACAAGACTAAACCTTGCTGAGCAGAAAAAGTTTAAGAAGCCCGGCTCCAGTCCAACCCATTTATCTTATAGGAGTAGAAATGGAGGCCCAGAGAGATCAGACAGGGAAGGAGCAGTGAACGGAATGGGACATGAAAAATTTACCTACTACTAATCCAGTACTGCCTTTTCCCATTAAGCAGCACCATAATGTAGTTTCTTTGCACTTTATTAATGACTCTCCTGGTTTCTTTTCGATGGACTCTTCTTTTTATACATGACGGCACTTCTTTCTTACTTATTGAATCTTTTCCCCTTCAAACATCCATTTCATCATTTCACTTAACATGTGTTTATTAGGTACCTGTTGTGTCTCAAGTCATTGGGCTCTTAGCTATGGAGATCAAGACAAGACAAGCAAAATAGTTCCTGCTCTTTGGGAGCTCAGTTCTGGGGAGTGCTAAGTGTGCTTGTCTGTTTGTGTGTGTGAGGAAACATATAAGTACCTACAAAGATGTATATCAAATAATTACCAAGCAAGTTGGAGGTGTGAGAAAGCTCTAACAATATCCTCTTCTCCCCTCCAATTTTTTCTGTTATTCTGAAGTAGTTTTGAAACAATAATTTAGTCAATACAGTATATTGTGTTAGTTACTATTTATCTTGCTTTGAGATTTGTGATCTTTAAGTAGTGATATTTTGGAACCTTTACTTAATTCAAAGGCGTCTTTAATTGTGTATATATCTGTAAACTGTTCAGAGCAGAACTACCTCTCCCATGTTAATTTCTCGTCTGCTGGGTAGTTAATTTTGTGATTTTATATTTTTTCAATTGTATTCCTTTTTTGGTAGTATTCCTGATTTAAATTGTTGATAAGTCATTTTTCTTTCTGTTTGGAGTATTTTTTCCTTTAAAGTAGAGGTTTTTGTTTTTGTGTTAAATACCCCTCTTGGAAGTATGGTGAAGCCTCTGGATCTTTTCTCAGAATGAGGTTTTAAATCTATAAGACAAAATATATGGGATCATGGAGGAAACCACTTGTATCAAAACGTCAACATATATTAAAAAGAAAAAGTTCATGGACTCCCAGTTAAGAATCTGTGCCTTAAAATGTCTGTTTAAGCTTAACTGTGTCAAAAAACGTTGAATCTTGGATTCCTTCTTTTTGGAGCCCTGTAGATTGTTTCTATTTGTGTAAACTTGGGGAAGTTTTTTTTTATCCCTCCCCCCCCCCCCCAAATATCATGCTGCTATTGTTATTTTAAAAAACCTTCTAGGGCATTAATAGTCCTGAAGTTGTAGCATTTTGATTTGCCTTCCAAATTCTTGCATTTTTTTGGGTTCTCTGGATAGTCCTTATTTTGGTAGTTGATTTGTCTGGCTATTGTTCTCTTTTCTAATACAGTGAATATATAGGTGGTTAGTTCTATTAATTAGTGTGAGGTTTTAATTTTAATCTCTAAGTTGGTTGTTTTCTGTTGTTTCCTTCCAGTCTTTCTTAAAGCTTCTTTTAATTTTAGCATAATTTCCCCCCTTTTCTTTAAACTTTCTTCAAGTTTATAATATAAATATATATTTAATATACTATATAAATAATTTAGATATTTATATACAAATATTTCTATTAATATATTTACATGATTTATATATAAAATATATAAACATCATATTTATATATAAATATAAAGATACCCTATTGTTGATTATAAATTTGCTATTATCATTTTGTACAAGAAAATGAAAGTCTATAAAAGTTGTGAGTTGACTGTAAGAAAAATGACAGGTGAAAATATAAAGGTGAAACAGAAAAGGGATCCAACCATTCCCACTAAGAATTTATAATAGGTTTAAATAATTAGCTCACCTAAATGCATATAAAATGATTTGATTTATAAAAAGATCAAATTTGTGTTTAGTTCTGCTAGGTCATGTACTATATATAGTAAAGTGCACTTGTAGTTGAAAAAAAGTATTTGATGTTTCTTTAGGACTGATTATTAATTGACTTGTGTGAAATCATAGAGCAGTAGAGAAAAGAGCTGAAACCCTTTTCCTGTCTCCTAATCCAGTATTTTCTGAAGTACACCACAGTGTGCCCAAATCAGGCATGTTTTAATCTAATGTAGTTACTTTAGGAATGCATTTCAACATACACAGGAACAAACCACATAATTCAGTCTTATAATATTCCAAATTTAGGGATAAAAGAAAGGTAACAAACTAATAGTTACTTAGAGCTTATGTTTTCCTAGGGGCATATAACATGTACTCAGAGAAATGAATACAAAATAATTTTAGGAGGCAAGAGAGAACTCTTAACTGGGTGATCAGGAAAAGTATTTTGTAGAAAATAACACCTCAACTGAGTCTATTTATAGTTATTTTCTTTTCTCTTTATATTTAAAAGGAAACATTTCCATTTAAAAAAAAATAGAGGATCACATACTTACATAGAACGTGGGTTTTTAAAAAAATTCTCAATTTAACAAATACTGAATAAAATTTGCATTTCCATTTCCATTATAGAACAAGAAGGGACTGTACATAAAGCTTAATTTCTGTCATTTAGAGTTTGTTTTCCTTTTAAAATATATAATAAATCCAACATGTAGCTTTTAAGTTTGTCATGCTTTCTTGTGTTTCCTTCTGTCCTTTTATTCTCTTTTTGGAACCCCATCACTACTTCCCTTCTCTCCCCTACCTCCTATACTCCCCTCTCTCCTGCTTCCCACTGAAGAGAGAAAAGTAGAACCTATGTAACAAATACACATAGTTAAGCAAAACAAATTTCCGCATCAGTAATGTCCCTTGAATCCTTCATTTCTGTGTCAGGACATAGGTAGCATACTTTCTCATAAATATTATGGAATCATAGATGGTTATTGCATTGATCAGAGTTTTAAAATCCTTTCAAGTGATTTTTCCTAATATTATTGTTGGCTTGTTTATTAAAAAACATGACACATATAACATGTTACTTTTAACCCTAAACTGTTTTTACTTCTGGACTTGCTTCATTTCTTTTTTATACATTAAAAATGCTTTTAATGGCCACCTTTTATTTTCTTTTACTTTTTCTTGTTCTATAACCCAACTACTAGCTCCTTTATCCCAAGTTTCTCCCAATAAAGAAAAAAAACGCAGTCCTTGTAATAAAGAAGCATAGTCAAATAAAACAAATTCATACATTTCTGTATCCAAAAATGTGTGTCTAATTCTGTACCTTTTATATATCACTCCATCTGTCAGGAGATAGGCAGCATGCTTCCTCCGGAGTGGTGGTAGGTTATTGCATTCAGCAGAGTTCTTAAATCTTTCAAAATTGTAGACAGTGTTGTTCATTGTATGATTTCTTCTCTTGGTTCAGCTGACTTCATTCAGCAGCAAAGGTCATACAAGTCTTCCCAGGTTTCTTTCTATAAAACTGCTTCTTTATTTTTCTTTTCTTTTGCTTTTTGGAGGGCAGTTAGGGTTAAGTGACTTGCCCAAAGTCACACAGCTAAAACTTCCTCTTCCATCATTTCTTTATAGATATAGTATATTCCATTCCATTCATATGCCATAATTTACTCAGCCATACCCCAGAAGATCAAAGGATATGATGAACAGGAAGATCTCAGAGAAGAAATCAAAAACAGCCAACAACCATTGAAAAAATTCTTCAGATCACTATTAATTTGTGAAGTGCAATTAAAACTACTTTGAGATTCCACCTCATATTCATCAGATATGTAAAGATGGCATAAAAGAAAAATTACACTTATTAGAGGGGCTGTGGGAAGACAGGCACACTGGTTCATTTTGAAATTGGAGATTGATCCAGCCATTCTAGAAAGCAATTTTTAATTAGACTGCCCAGTAAACACTAAACTATGCTTACCTTTTGACCTAGCAATGCCACTAGTAGTTCTGTACGCCAAAGAGATCAAAGAAAGGAAAAAGACTCACAAGTAGAGAAATACTTATAGCTTTTTTTTGTTGCAGGAGAGAACTGGAAACAAAAAGGGTGCCTATCAGTTGGGGAATGACTGAACAAATCTTGAAATGATTTTAAGAGGTGGAGGTGAGGAAAGAGTGAATTTTTAGGCATGGAGGGTACTATATGTATAAAATCATTGATAAAGGAGGTTGTATACACTGTGTGTTCAGAGAAAAGTTAGGGGGACAGTTTGGCTAGAATGGGCAGGGAGTAATGAGAAGTACTAGTCTCAAAAAAGTAGGTGGGTACTTTATTTTAAGAGGGCTAAGAATGCCAGTCATTGAAGGTTTTTGAATAAAGAACATTATCATATGCCTTTGGAATATTAATTTGGAAGCTATATAGATAGTGGACTGAAAAAGTAGATAATGGAATCAAGGAGAACAAGTAGGGCACTACATAATGAGGGCGTGAATTGAGATGGTGGATGTTTGAGTGGAGAGGAGGTTATATACAGAAGATGCTGTGGAGGGAGAATCAGCAAGTTAGGAACTAGTTCAACGTTGGAATTGAGGGAGAGGGAACAGTTAAAGATGACTGAGATTGCATGCCTGGGTGATTGGGAAAAAGAAGGAAGTTTGGAGGAGGGATGGATTGTGGTAGAAAGATATTGAAGTAACTCAAAAAAATTTCTTTTTGATTCCCAATCATTAATAACATTTAAATGAATTTGAAATTAAAAGTATGATGAAGCACCACTCTTGTGGATACATCCCCATTTACTGGTGTATAGATAATGCAAGAAATCTGAAATTATATTTTTAGGAAATGCCACGTGTATGCTATTTTAGCTATAATGTGGTAATGTGAATTGGTTTTCTGTTTTTAAAAACTTATTGGAAGTTGAAAACTAAATGTCATGTTACTTTAATTTTGGTGTCATTCTTTGAATTACAGTCAATGAACTGGAACTTCTCTTTTACTTTAGGCTTTCAGATAAACTTCTGTGAAAAGGCACAAAGTAAGCTATACATTTTATAGTTATGCTCCTTTTTTCATATCCATCTTGGTATTGGGAATGTGTCCACTGTTGTTTCAACTAACCAACCATGGCAATTTAACATTGACAGAGCTTCCATTTTTCATTCTTTTATCAAGTACAAATGTTTTTCTTAGTTGTTTTATTATAAAACATTTTACCCTTTCAGCTAAAAATTTCACAGCTGAAATAGTAAAATAGAGATGTGTGATTTCCAGATTGCTGATATTAAATCATAGTTGAGCTCACTAGTTAAGACCCACTTTTATAGACACAAATGCCATCATATATTGACAATATAATGACTATAACTCATTGGTATTAGAGTTTTTGGATATATACAATGTATTTTTTATAGTTTTTTCAAAAAATATGTAAATCATAAAACTAGTAGTTTAATCATTGTGCATATTTTCAGATTTTCTTTTTGCTAGTTGGTGATAGAAAAATACCCATCCCAAAACAAGATATTGAAATTCTTTTATCTAATTAGAGAAGCTTGAGTGTTCTGCATCTTAAAAAAAAAAGCATCACCAAATAAACTGCTTTAAGAAAAAGGATGTTTGTATTTGAATTTTAAAATGTCAGTTATGTAAAATACAGTCTTAAAATGACAGACTAATTAAGATTTCCTTTTGCTTAAATTAGTTCAGGAAGTTTTTTTTTGTGTGTGTGTATGTGTTACTGTCAAGAATACCAGTGATCTAGTGAGCAGATTAGAAGATAGAAGAAAGATCATATAAAAAGTTGTGATAGAATTTGGCATGATATTTTAGACTGAGTTGTTTTCTCTTTCGATCCTAAGTATGAACAACCCGTTCACCTGTGCCACTGAACTCTGTTGTCATGATCATCAGTCAACAGCATTTTCTTTCCTCCTTGCCTTCCTCTAAATTGTGAGAAGCATAGTGGATAGGGCATTGCTCTTAGGGTCAGGAAGACCTGAGTTCAAATCCTTCCTCACACTTAGTACTAGTGTAACCCTGGGCATGTAACTTAACTTCTGTGCCTCAGTTTCCTTATCTGAGAAAGGAGGGGATTGAACTAGATAGCCTCTAAAGGCACTTCCACCTCTAACTAAATCTCTAATCCTATTACTACTAAGTTGGGTATTATATTATGTGAGCCAGCAAAGTCCTGGAAACAGCAAAACCAGTTAGTTTCCAGAGCTATGCTACCTACAAATTTACTGTTTGTGACATAACAGTTCCTCTCTCCTGGCTCCTCATTTTCATGAGGAATTTTCTCTTTTTTCAGTGATTTTTCTTCTTCCAGGTCTCCAGTATCTTTGATGCCAAGTGAGTTAGCACATTTCTAAATTAGCTTTATATCAGGTACATATTAAAAATAGCCTGGTTGCTCAAATGGGAGTGGGTTATGCCATGAGCAAAGGTACTTTTCTTCACTCAAATAGGAATGAGCAGTTTGAAGGATGTGGAGAAAGATGTTGGTGATCACAACACTTTTCTTTTTCAGTTAACTCTGTACTTAAGGATCTGGCAGCAGGACCACTTGCTCTGGGTGTAGAGCTATAGACACATCAGAGATCTCCCATGGAAGGCATTATGAATGTTTTTGTATCATAACCCTTTTGGCAGCCTGGTGAGGCTTGTGTTATCAGAATAATGTGTTGGGTTTTTTTTTGGAAAGGCAATGGGGGGAAGTGACTTGCCCATGGTCACACAGCTAGTAAGTGTCAAGTATGAGGTAACATTTGAAATCAGATTGTCCCAAGTGCAGGGCCTGTGCTCTATCATCTGCGCTATCTAGCTGCACCTCAGAATAATGTTCTTAAATGCAAAAAAATACACAGAATTGCAAAGGAAACATTGAAATACATCTATCAAAATGTATGTATTTTAGAAGTTGATATGTTAAGAGCCCCTGTCTTTATGAAAAAGAAATAGATGAAGGAGGAATTAGAAGAAGCTAGCTGACCATAAATTTGGAAGTTAGTCAACAAACATTTTTTAGATACATATTACAATGTTGGGGATATAAAGGCATAAAACAGTTCCTGACCTCAAGAAGCATATATTACAGTGGAAATAGCATATAGTTATTTATGTGTTATATAAATAACTAGGTATATAAAAGGCACAGACATTAGACAAAGGTAGTCTGAAAGGGCAAGAGGCATTCATGGATTGGGAAAGATCTCTTACAGAAATACAGAAAATGATATTTGAACTGAGTCTTCAAGAAAGCCAGGGAAAGTATGAAGTGGAGATGAAGGGGCAGAGTGTTTTAGTCACAGGAGACAGGTATGGAGTAGAGTGACCTTAAGTGTCTTGTTTTGGAAACTACAGGTAGACCAGTGTAACTGGACAAAATGTGTGGAGGCAGGAGAGGGTGTAAGAAGCCAGGAAAGATAGGAAGGGGCCAGTATGGGAATATGTTTGGGTTTTTTTTTTTTTGAGGGCAATTGGGATTAAGTAACTTGCCCAAGGTTACACAGCTAGTTTTTTTGTGTGGGTGTTAAGTGTCTGAGGCTGGAACCGAACTCTGGTCCTCTTGACTCCAGGGCCAGCGCTTTACTCACTGCGCCACCTAGCCGCCCTGTGAATATGTTTAAATGTCTAATGGCAGACTTTATAGTTGATCTTGGAGGTGATAGGGAGTGAGTAGAGCTCATTAAACAGGGAAGTGAAATGGACAGAGCTGTGCTTCAGAAAAATTATACTATAAGCTCTCTGAAGCAGTATGCCATGGGTTGTTAAGCCCCAGCTTGCATCATTTTAAAATTTAAAATTACTTGCCTCCACAAACATTTCTTTCTGGTACCAGGCCTGTTAATCCATTTTTACTTGTGTTTTGTTAAACTGTATTTTGAAAAATTTAATTTCTCAGTTTGCATCAGAAGATAGGTATAATTTTCTTGTTACTATTATTTGAAATGGTCTCACGGAATACCTGCATTCCTTTTTTTCCCTTATGACACAAATCTCAGCAAATTTAACAGTTCCTTCACAAAGTACAATATATAAAAATAAGGAATTTGAAAGATTTATCTTCCATCTTTTTAGACATTTGAAATTCTGAGAAAATTAATTTTCTGCCTTGTCCTACTTAAAACCAATGTTTCTACAATTACTTTGAATGTGTGGAAAAATTTTTAAACAAAAACAAAAAACCTCCACAACTCCCTTCCTGTTCCTCACCCCATCCCCTCCCAGAACTCCTTCAGAATAAAATTTTCTGTCAGTATCATATATCCTTTTTAGGAGATGGTGTATAGGCCAGGTAAGGAAATTTTGGTGAGGTTCAAAATCACTACTGAAAATTTAAGATAAAAGTGGTGCGATGTTATAGCTTAAAGTGACTTCTAAGACATTTGTGATGAATAATGGAAGCTCTGAAGTTTTTTTTTCATTGTCTGACTTTCATATAACTTCTAGTCTTTATGTTATGTTACTCAATTAAAAAAATCACCACAATCACCTCTTCCAAGTTGGTGAATTTTATTGGAGAACAGTTATAGTTTGGGATTGCACAATTTTTTTCTGGTTGCTAAATTTCCTTAGGAGAATAGAAGTCCAATGAATATCTCATTTTGTATGCCTTTTTTATATGTATATTTATATTTGCATTTTTGCTTATATTTAATCAGTTTTGTAGGCATATAGTACTGATACAAGAGAGTAACAAATACTTTTCTGATATTGAGATTTTTATGAAGTTGTAGTATCAGGTCTCAAATACGATTAAGTGTTTAAAACATTTTCTGAAAAAAATTGTGTAGAATCCTTAAAATTGCCATTATGATGATTTGATCAATTGCTGTTTAAAAATATGTTGCTATTGTGTATAAAGATGCTTTTATGGTTTGTGACAGATTTGGGTTATCACATAATGACATTCAGATCAATATGGTTAATTTGTGCATCTCATTCTTTTGCAATATAATTTGCTTTATCTTATAAAATCAGAATTCTTCAGTGTACTGATTCCCAGCCATTTGCCTTTGGGTTATTGCAAGGAGTTTGTGAATTCTTCAGTAAGTAAACATTCTTTCTGCATACTGAAGAAACTATATCTTGCACATAAATATGATACTAGATTTCAAATATATATGGATGCTGATGTAGCTAATAAAATTCAAATCAATATAAAAGGCATTACTGAATTCATAGTAGCCTTTTGACTTTTTCCCCCTCAGTCAGTGATTGTGAATAGTACAACTACTATGGAGGTATGGGGAGGGGGACTCATATTTTTTTACTTTAGAAAGGGTCATGCCTAAAATTTGGGAGCCACTATAAATTCGTATTTAAGTTCTGATTTTGAGATATATGTCAAAAATAATTAGGAAAAAATTTCTTAGGTATGCTTTTTTTTCTAGTTTATGAATTACACATATTCCATTTTGGATGAGAATTGAATACTGTCATGAATGTTCTCATATAGTATGTAGTTTCAAGAACAAATTATAAGTGAAACCCATTGTTGAATAAGAGATTGTCATTTTTGAGTTTGGTTTGTGAATTTAGGAAAGAATTTGGTTTTTGCATAAGATGTTGAATTTTTACTTATATATTCATAAATTTATGAGGCTCCTTTTTTTATGCTATACTTATTCAGGAATCTTGAACCACTTGTTGGCTTAAGGGAAAACTTTGGAAGAAAGTAGATAGCCTTGCTTAATATGCTTTTAGTATTTCATTAAAAATGTTTTAATAATTGAGAATATTGGGATATGAAGAGTTTGATTGAAAGGAAGTGTATTGTAGTTGAAAGTGTGAGTCTAGAGTGACCTGGGTTTGAATTATACCTCTGGCACATGTTAGCTGTGTAGCCATTTACCACACGCATTTCTAGTTAGTTTCCTCATTGGTAAAATGGCAATAACAACACTTGTACTTACTTCACAGTATTGTTGTGAGAGGAACCATGATAATGTCTGGATAATGCTCTTCTAAAGTTAAAGCATTATATAAATTTTAACTATCATCACCACCACTACCACCATCATCAACATAATTTTTTTGGAGACTATGCCCCAGAGCTAAATACTCTATTTGTTACCCTTCCTTTCTTTGTCAATAAAATCACCATCATTCATCATCTTCCCATAATTCTGCTTAATAGTACTAACAAGAATATAACTGAAGTTTTTTTTTTAACAGACTGTTCTAGTATAGGACTATAGCATAAAATTGCTGACCTCTCCTGAATATTAAATGGACGTTTTAGTTAGAACAAAAAAAAAAATGGGAAGGTTATATTTAGAATGTTTCCCAGATTTTTTATAGTAAACATGGTGAACCCATAAGATTCTGAATGAAGTAATTATTATTTTGTATGTTAATTTATTTGGTATGATTCTTGGGGAGCAGTATAGAAAACTCTTAGTGGTATAAAGCTGTCATATAACTTCAAGTCCTAACAATATGTAAATATTTGGTGATTATATTTATAAATATAATTTTCCTTAGTCTTCCTTAAGTCAAGACAGAGTCTTTAGCTTAATTTAGAATTAATTATACACCCAGAGTGTTTGGATAGATTTCCAGGTACCCATGAATGTTAATGGAGAAAAAGTTTACATCTTTATCTTCACTATAATACTTACTGAAATTTAGCATTTCCTTCAGTTAAGAATGTAGACCACTGGGGCGGCCAGGTAGTACAGTGAGTAAGAGCACCGGCTCTAGTGTTAGTATGACCTGGGGATTGAATCCTGGGCTCAGACACTTAGCACCCACCCAGAAATAACTGGCCGTGTAACCTTGAGCAAGTTACTTAACCCTGATTGCTTTAAAAAAAAAAAGAATGTAGACCACAAACATTCTGAAAAGGGTTCTAGAGGCCCCAACCTACTGCCTTGATACCAGCTAATTTTCTTAAGTAAATCGAGAGAATTTATTTTTTGTTACAAAAATCCATGAATATGTATTCAGAATTGCTTAGAAAGAACTGGAGTGTTTTGTAAACTGAGACTGTAATAATCATATAATTATACTATTTTCAGGTCATTAGGTTTTGATAAATTTATTTAAAAAACCAACTCTGAACAAGGACTTATACTTTAGTTCAGCATGTTTTAAGTGTCTACTCTCCATAAATCACATATGCTAGACTCTGAGAATATAGAGACAAAATCTGAAATAGTCCATACTCTCAAGAAGCTAATATTAAAAATGTCCCATTATTACTTTAATGAATGCAGGAGATATATAATAGGCATTTATTCCATTTATAAATGGGTAAACTGAGGCTTTGAGAGGTGAAACAACTTCTCTAAGCCTATAACACTAAACAAATGACAGAGCCTGAACTAAACCTTAGGTCTCCTGACTTCTAATCCACGGTTTTTGCTACTTATGTGGTACTGCTCTTGGCACTCACTGCTACTTCTTTCTCTCTCTCTCTTTTTTTTTCTTTAAACCTCATAGTGGCAACCACAAGCTATAATGTCGTGATGTGACCTGATATGGTCTCCACTGGGTGGCAGTGGGTATGGGGCTCTGGATCTTTTAATCTCTATAAGCTACTTATAACTTATAGATCTGGGTAAGCAAAGGCCAGAAATATAGTTATTGATCTACAGCAAAATCTCAGATCATATACAATTAAGGAATGACAGAAAGATTCTCCATATGATCACTTTATATGAACTACTAGAAGGAAGAAAGACTTTTAAAATCATTATTATCTAGTTCACCAAATTCACCAGGAACTTTAGAAAGAATTAAAATTAATTTGGATAACAATATTCATGCCTTTTCCTCTTTTGGGTTCCTTATTTAAGGAGCTACTTAGTTCAGATCAAACAGAAATAAAAATTAGTGATTATTTATGGAATCTTTTCATAGAGGGTCCAGGATTTAGACTCACCTGGATATGGTTGCTATCAAGAATTCCATATCCTCATCCTCTAAGCAAGAAGGCCTTCTGTAGAGTTGTTTGAGAAATGGAACACTTCAGGCACCAGGAAACCAGCTTGATTCCAGCTGACACCTTCATTTTGGTCGCTTCATCTGTTTATCTCAAAAGTTAAAAAACGTTACCAGATTGTTATTCTGGTAATCTGGAAGCATTCTCTCTTGCTTTGGATTGAATATATGCAGCAGTATATCAGTAGCCATCTAGTTTAAGTTATAAATCTCATTCTGAAACTGTCTAATTCTACTATCATCTAGAGTATCTTTTCATCTTTTTCATAGGAATACAGTGAGATACTTTTAAAAAAACTTTATGAAAATGAAACTACCAGTTTAGTAGACATGTAAAAAAATGAGTATGACATGATCTATTCTTAAATAAAACTATATTTCCTCTTTGAAATTATTTTTCCTTTTCTAGATGTTCATTTAACCATTTCTCTAATGATGCATTCTAAAAATTTCCCAGAAATTAAAGTCAAGTTCACTGAACATCTTTTTCCTTATTTGAAAACTGGGATATTTTTCTTCTCCAGTCTTGATATACTTCCCCATTCTCCACAGTCTTTCATATATCATTAATAGTGGCTCAGAAATAAAACCTTCCCATTCTTTCAACTACTGGATATGTAATTCAACTGGACCTGCAGATTTAAATTTATCCATGGGGCAGCTAAGTTCTCTCATTATCAAATTACTTATTTGGAGTATCATTTCCTATTAGCCTTTTTTTATGTGTCAGTGCTATTTTTTTTATAGTACTATGCCACTCTCATATTCACCTTCTGTTACCTGCTGTTGCTTGTCTCTTGCACATATCTTTTAAAAATCTAAGTTGGTTTTTGAGTTCACATTGATATCTTTGAAAAATATCATTTTTTTCTCATCAAAATTATTTCTCTTTGTGTCTTATTTTGAACTGATTTGCCCTGTAAAATTTTGCAATGTACCTTGGCCAATTCACTATGCAAAATCAAACTGAAGGTTTGAATATGGTCAGATATTTTCCCAATTGTTGTTGGGAAATTTTACATATTTAAGAGGAAAGTCAATTCCTTTCCCCCTTATATTTGACTGCTCTTCAATATAGAGTGAAGCACTCCTAAATGTACAATTTGGAATGTACTCTAGATTCTGGGTGTATTTCAAATGGTTTAGAGGGAGGATAGGTGAGATTTTGTGAAGCTGATTATACTTATGTTTACTTTGGAAAAATACAGCATTTTTTTTTCTTGGTTTGTTTTGGTTTTTGGGAGACAGTTGCATGTAAGTGACTTACTTAAGGGTTGCACAGCAAGTAAATGTCTGAGGCTGCATTTGAATCCAGGTCCTCTTGACTCCAGGGCTGGTGCTCTATCTAGGGCACCACCTAGCCCCGCTGCTGCATGGTTTTAAAGTTTTTTCTTGGTCATATTAAAAACTGCAAGGACATTAACCCCACAAATAAGACCCTTTTCCTATATTAATTGAAACATATATAGGGGCAGCAAGGTGGCTCAGTGAGTAAGATCACTGGCTCCAGTGTTGGGATGACCTGGATCAAATCCAGGCTCAGATACTCAGCACCACACCCAGAAATAACTGGCCGTGTAACCCTGAGCAAGTTACTTAACCCCAATTGCTTTTAAAAAAAAAAAGAAACATTTAGCATGCCCCTCTTTCTAGAACAGAACATAGATGTGAAAATGAGATTTCAGGTATGTATGTTTTGTTACATTTTTATAAGAATGTTGGACACTTGTTTTCATCAAGCCTGCCATCCGCATATTAGTTAAATAAATAAGGTACTAATATAAAGCTTTGTCACACTCCTTTTCCAATCTTAAATCACTTAAATCAGTCAGTTCTTCCATATTTGTTTCTATTGCCTTTTGGCCTGCATACAGGTTCCTCAGGAGATGAGATTATGAGGTACTCCCATTTCTTTGAAGACTTGCCACATTTTGTTGTGATCCATATAGTCAAAGCAGAAGAGGTGTTTTTCTAGGACTCCTTTGCTTTCTCTGTAATTCAGCAAATGCTGTCAATTTGATCTCTAGTTCCTCTTCCTTTTTTTTTTTTTTTTTTGCTGCTTTTTTTTTGGAGGGGGAAGGGCAGAGCAATTGGGGTTAAGTGACTTGCCCAAGGTCACATGGCTAGTAAGTGTTAAGTGTCTGAGGTCAGATTGGAACTCAGGTCCTCCTGACTCCAGGACCAGTGTTCCATTAACCGCGCCACTTAGCTGCCCCATTTTTTTTTTTTTTAGTTAGTATTTTGTTTTTTCCCAGTTACATGTAAAAACAATTTTTAACATTCATTTTTAAAACTTTGAGTTCCAGGTTCTTGCCCTTCCTTGCTACCCATCTCCATTGAGAAAGCAAATAATTTGATAGGTTATACGTATAGTCATGTAAAACGTATCCATAAAAGAAAACATAGACAAAAAAAACCTCAAGAAAAATAAAGTTTAAAAAAAGTTTATTTCAACCTGTATTTAGATACCATCAGTTCTTTTTCAGGGTTTGGATAGCATTTTTTAATCCTAAGACCTTTAGAGTTATCTAGGAGCATTATGTTGCTGAGAATAGCTAAGTCATTCAAAGCTGATTATCTCACAATATTGCTATTACTTTGTACACTGTATACTTTGTATCAGCCCATGCAAGTCTTTCCAGGTTTTTCTGAGAGCATCCTGTTCATCATTTCTTATAGTACAATAGGATTCTATCATAATCACATACCACAACTTGTTCAGCCATTTCCTGAATGATGGGCATCCCCTCAACTTCTGATTCTTTACCCTCAGAATAGAGCTGCCACAAATGTTTTTGTACATGTAGATCCTTGTCTTTTTTGCTTTTTATCCCTTTTGGGATATAGACCTAGTAGTGCTATTGTTAGGTCCAAAGGTATGCCTGGTTTTATAGCCCTTTGGGCATAGTTCCAAATTACTCTACAAAGTGGTTGAATCAATTCATAACTCCACCAGCAGTGTATTAAAAGTCTCATTTTTGTCATATCCCTCCAGCTTTTGTCATTTACCTTTTTCTGACGTATTAGCCAATCTAATAGGTATGAAGTAGTATCTCAGAATTGTTTTACATTGCATTTCTATAATCAATACTCTTATATTTTTTCATATGACTTTGATTATGTCATCTGAAAACTAATCATTTCTTTTGATCATTTATCAATTAGGGAATGACTTATTTTTATAAATTTGACTCAGTTCTTTATATGTTTGAGAAATGAGGCTTTTATTAGAGAAACTTGCTTCAAAATTTTTTCACAGTTACAGTTGCTAACTGCATTTCCCACCATCCTATCCCCCCTGCCCCTGTTTATGCTATATTCTTTCTTTTTTCTCCCTGTTTCTCCTCAAAAGTGTTTTGCTTCTAACTACCCCTTCCCCTAATCTGCCCTTTCTATCTCTCCTCCTGCCTTCTTTTATCCTCTTCCCTTCCTACTTTCCTCTAGGTTAAGATAGATTTCTATACACAATTGAGTGTGTATTTTCCCTCTTTGATATATTCCCTCTTTGAGCCATTTCTGATTAGAGTAAGGTTCACTCACTCCCCCTCACAACCTCTGTCTCCCCCCCTCCAGTGTAAAAGCTTTTTCTTGCCTCTTTTATGTGATCTTTACTGCTAATCTTCTAAGTTGATTTGTACTGGGAATTTATTTCACTGTCTTTTTGTGGCTTCTGCTGCTCTAGAATTTATTTAGTGTCATTTAAGAAATTTATTTGGAGGGGTTTGGGAAAGGACTCAGGTAAATCCCTGCCTTTACTCCCCCATTTTGGTTATGCCCTCTTCTCTTTGAAAATCAACCTGTTCTTGGGGCGGCTAGGTGGCGCAGTGAGTAAAGCGACCGAATTTGGTTCTGGCCTGAGACACTTAACACCCACACAAAAATACTAGCCATGTAACCTTGGGCAAGTTACTTAACCCCAATTGCCCTCCAAAAGGCAAAAAAAAAAAAAAATCAACCTGTTCTTCTGGTAATTCTCTGTTCAAATATTACTGAAACTGAAGCCTAGCTTTCAGACTCTTAGGCATAACCCTGCTAGCATGCAAAATGAGTGCTTTTATTTGGTAATTTGAACATTCTTTGGCATTATCCTTTTTTTTAGGATTGGGTCTTAAATTGCTGTTTTCCAAATTTGCTGGCATATTGAGTGGAGCACTTTAACAGCATCATCTCCACTAACCTAATGGTCAGCAGTGCTTCTTAAGAAGTCCTGCTTGACTTCATTCTTTTGATCAGTAACTGCAACATTGTGATTATCAGTGATGTTAAGATCTTTCTTTTATAGTTCTGTATATTCTCACCACCTCTTAATCTTTTCTGTTAAATCCATTTTTGTCTTGTATCATGCCAATTTTTGCATGAAACTTTCCCTTGGTATTTCTAATTTTCTTGAAGTCATTTCTTGTCTTTCCTATTCTGTTGTTTTTTTCTATTTTTTTTTTTGCATTGTTCATTTAAGAAAACTTTCTTATCTCTTTACTATTCTCTGGAATTCTGCATTCAGTTGTGCATATCTTTTACTCTTTACCTTTTATTTTCCTTCTTTCCTCTGCTGTTTGTAAAGTCTTATCAGATAGCCATTCTGTTTTACTTTTCTTTGAAATGTTTTTTTATTGTTGCTTCCAGCACAATCTTGTGATCCTCTGTTCTGATCTTTTAAATTTATTCATCACATCTACTTCATATTCATAAGGGATGTTATTTAGATCATACCTATATTGTCTGATGGTTTTCCCTACTTTCTTCAAGTTAAGTTTGAATTTTATAATAAGAAGCTCATGATCTGAGCCACAGTCAACTCCTGATCTTGTTCTAACTGATTGTTTAGAGCAGAGGTTCCCAAACTTATTTGGCCTACTGTCCCCTTAAAAAAAAAATTACTCAGTAGCCCCCTGGAAATCTACTTTCTTTAACTCTTTAATGGATTTAAAAAAAATGTCATTAAAAATAGTTTTTTTAAATGATTTATCTTAAATTTAATGATTTACTGTAATTTTTGGGGTTTTTCCTATATTGAAATTTTGATGATGCAATATTGTGTCATGTAACTGTATAGTATATACAAATCATCACATAAACATGTTCCTGCTGATGCATGCTGGACTTCCTGACGGTGCCCAACACGCTTGCCTGCCAACCCTTGCTTGTTAAGACCTGTCATCAGGCTTGACCGCTGATAAATTATAACTTGCATTTTGTGTGTTTATTTGGACAATAATGTAATCACTACTACTTTAACTCTGCTATACAACAGATGAAACATGTATGAACAGTTTTTCAAAATTTTCTTCTTTTCTCTTCTTTCCTTATGCTTCCACTGCCCCATGGTAAGTGTAAGAGGCTTGGTTTTGAACCCAAATATTCCTGACTTCAAGCCCAGTGCTCTGTCTACTGCACCACTTAATTGCTTCTGCTTTTTTTGTCTTTAAAATGTTGTTATTGTATTGTTATTTTTTTAAGAGTTCTCATTTCACTCTGTATCAATTCAAACAATTCTTCCTCAGTTTGTCTGAAACCATCCCCTATCATCATTCTTATAGCACAATAGTACTCTATTGCATTCATATGCCATAATTTGTTCAGAATTCCCCAAATGATTTGTTTCCTTGTCACCACAAAGAGCCGCTGCAAATATTTTTTTACCTATGGGTCATTTTTCTCTTTCTTTTGATATCTTAAGGGTATATCCCTAAGTAGTAATATAAAAGGGTGAAAGGATATGCAGTTTAATAACTTTTTGGGCATAATTCTGTTATAAATGAAAATCTGTGTGCTCTGTCTATGAAATAACCACACTTGTTGGGGATCCAGGAAGTTTCATGATTTTTATTTTACATGTATTTGGTAATGAATAAATAAATGGGTAGCATCCAGAAAGACTACAAAGAATCAGACAAAGGCAAGCCCCTTTTATGCTCATTTCATTTGACTTTCCCGCAATTCCTTCCTTCCGAGCTTGGATTGGCTCCAGCTCTTCTGGGTTACAACTCTCCCAATCTGCCCATTAAGTATGCGTGTTAATGAAAAATTGGTGACTCTCCCCTAACTGGTCAGAGCCAGCCTAGCTCAGGCCCCTCTTTACAGATTTATGCCTTCTTGCATGTAAACCCCCATTGTTCCTATAGAATCCGTGGAAACCAAACTGCCGGCATTTCTCACAATTTCAAATTACTTTTCAGTTTGTAGTGTTGAGGTTTAGGGTTGCCCAGGACCCCAAAATACTGACACACCAGGTCTTGCCCAAATGAATTTGACCCAAGCCTTCTTTCAGCCAAAGTAAAACAAAGTTTATTAAAGATTCGCTATATTGGGTGGACTCTTAGAAATCTGGCTTTTGGCAAGACTTTTAAGGAATCTGAGCATTTGTGAGGCTTGTATTGACATGTGGGCCAGATAGAATCTGAGCACCTTCATGGAGGCAAGATGGATCTTATATACAGAAAGACTGTGGGGAGGGATCTAGGGGTGGTCAAATAGTCTGAGGTGACTAGAGGATGAGTTTAAGGAGAGGCTTGATGGGAGTGGCCAATAGTTAAGGTAACTAGAGGTCAGAAATCAGGAGCCCAGAAGAATGGGATTTTGATGGGATCATGGGTAGGAAGTAGCTGGAGGCAATCTGGAGGTAACAGACTTTGTAAGGCTAGGCTAGGTTAAGGGTAACAGATTTGGCCATGAAGAGCCAGATCTAGTGGGAGGAGAGTTCTGGGTGGGGTTTTCCAGGATCTATGGACAAATGGGACTCAAATTCTTTTGGGGGAAGGGATGAAGGTCTCAGCTTTGGTCTACCCCCCCCCATCATTAGCTCTATGTACAATGAAATTCACCCTATTTTCTGTACTAGTAATGTACCTCTTATTGTTCATTCTGTTCATGTGTAACTTGGGTGCTTGTAGTAGAGAAGCAAAGGAAAGAAGTGTTTATTTAGCGCCTGCTGTGTGCCCTGTGTTAAGGTACTTTATTTACAAACATTTCATAACAACCCTGTGAGGCAGGTGCCATCATTGTCCCCATTTTACATATGAGAAATTATTATTTTCCTGTCATATTAAAAATCAATTATTAAATTAGAATTCAGGGTCCCCCCCCCCCCTTCATTTCCTCATGGAGGACATTATGGATAGATGAAATTGTCCTGGAAACTCCCCACCCAGAGAATCTTATCTAGGTGAATTCCCTAAAAGCTTTAGTCTCAGGCCATTGTTGAAAGACTGGTTTGTTTAGAGATGGGTGCTTTTGTCCAGAGTGCTACATTCTCCCCTTGAGCTAAGCTGTTTCAGCCAACCTCCTGGTCCACCCCTCTCATTAATTATTTACCAATTGGTGTTGATCTCTGCCTGTCAGGGGTGCCCACTTTTCCAAGGGTATTTAAATGTGATCTCCATGGTTTTGTTTTTGGTTACAGAGAGAAAGAACTGTCAATTCATTATTTGCCAGCCAAATCAATAAATGATTAATTACCCAGAAACTTCATCTCCCACAGGCTTTTCTTTCTTCTCAGGAAACTGAGGCATTCAAAGTGACTTGATCTAAGTCACACAAATAGGAAGTATCTGAGGCAAGTGGACTTCAGAATGTCCTAATTCTAGGCTCTTAGCCACTCTTAACCACTCTGGCTCCTAGCTGCCATGTTATGAAAATGAAATATGTATTTTTCTTTCCTACTGTATGTGGAGAAGAGGGGAGGTAGGAGGAAGTCTTTAAAAAAAAATCTTTTCAATAGTTATATTGTAACTTTTTCTTTTGTTGCATTTTTTTAAAGGAAGAAAAGCCTATCCCTTAAAAAATTAAAGGATTCAATAAGCATTTATCATATTACACCCCTGCCTTGAAATTTAAACTCCTGGCTCTTTAATTTAGCTCAACTGCTATTTTTTTTTCCAGGTGTGTTACTACTGAAGCCTAGGAATAAAATCCCCCCAAACCAAGGAACTCATGTTTTAATGAAGGCAGATATATAAAAGCAAATCAGAAGGTAATTTGGGAAGCAAGAGAGTACAAATTAAACGGGATCAGGTTGTATTGGGGTTGAACCTTGAAGAAAGCTAACAATTTATAAGAGTGGAGAGATGGGTAAGTTCAAATTGATGAGTGGAGATATAGGCAGGTTCATTTTGTTGTACCCAGAAAACACGAGCAAGGCCCAAGTAACAATTTAGAATTGAACCCTTTATTTAAGCCATGTGTTGGCTGATCAGGCCACATGGTGGGCTAACGGGGTACTGTCCCAAATCATACTGTGGAGATCTCAGATAAAGCCTCAGCTTTTAAAGGGATGCCATGCAGCCAATGGTTAGATATTAAGTAAGCAGGAACTTGCAAAGGCCAAAAACAGTGATTGGTCAGTACACACCTTGAAATTCCTGCCAGCACCAAGTCTCCCTGATGCGGCAGCCAGCCCATCTCCCTGAAGGAGAGCTGGCCAGGGAAGGGCAGAGCTAAATCCCGCACTCTGCTCATTTCCATGAGGGAGAGAGCTGAGGTTGGAGCTGAACCTGGTAGTCTCCTCACTTCCCTGAGGGAGAGCTGATTGGGGGATGGGAAAGAATGGGGCCAGGTACAACAGTTTCAGGCATGAAGGACAGGTTGTGTGAATGAATGTGCTAGGCTTGTACGTGAAGGGGAATAATTTTAAATAAGAATTAGGAAACTTGGGGGAAGGGCATATTTAGGAGAAGAGATAATCATTTTGGACCTGTTTAAACATAATAAAAAGGCAATATAGAGAATGTTAATTTGTATTTAAAAAAAAACATTTATTTACTTTTAGTTTACAACATTCTAATTCTACAATCCCTTGAGTTCCAAATTTCCTCCCCTTTCCTCTCCTCCCCCCCCCCCCCCCCCCCCCCCCCCCCGACCGATCTAAGGCTTTCCGCATAAACACTTTATTTTAAAAAATATCAAATTATTAAAAAAAAATAAAAAAAAAAAAAGTAAAAAATAAAAAAATAAATTTTTAATAAAAAAAAAAATTTTTTTTTCTTTTTTTTTCAAAATTTTTTATTCTCCACCCCCCTGGGTTCCAAATTTCCCCCCCTTTCCCCTCCCCCCCCCCCCCCCCACCAATGTGGCAGCATGCAATCTGATATAGGTTCTACAAATACCTTTGCATTAAACATTAGTCAAGTTATAAAGAAGAGTTATAACCAATGGAGTGAACAGTGAGAAAGAAGGAACGAAACAACAAAACATAAGAGAGAGTAGTTTGCTTCAATCTGCATTTAGACTCTATAGTTCTTTTCTCTGGATGTGGACATCCCTTTCCATCATGAGTCTTTTGGAATTGTCTTATAACCTTGTATTGCTTAGAGGAGTCCAGTCTATCAAAGTTAGTCGTTACAGATACGATGTGTCTGTAATTGTGTAGAAAGTTCTCCTGGTTCTACCCTTCTCACTCAGCATCAGTTTAAATAAGTCTCTCCAGGTTATGAAGTTCATCTGCTCCTCATTTCTTATTTTTTTAGTTTATACCCTATGTAGATTTTATTTCTAATTTTTCTTTGTTGATATTTAGAGCTTAATACACTTAAAATTATAGTAAAATTAAAAATAGAATAATGGAATGAACTAGATGATTTCTAAGAATAATTTCCACAGCTAAGAAAAAAAATAGAAAAAGTAATAGAATCCAAGTAACAAATCAAGCATTTGTTCTTGTTTGTTCAGTCATTTAAGTTATGTCAAATTCTTCAAAACCCCATTTGGGGTTTTCTTGGCAAGGATACTGGAGTGGTTTGCCATTTCTTTCTCCAGATCATTTTTTTTTTTACTTTCACATCATATATTAGTCAGGTTATAAAGATGGATTGTATCAGATGGAATGAAAAATGGTAAGGAGGACATAAAACCAAACAAGAAAAGGAAAAAAATTAGGTATTTTGCTTCCATCTGGATATAAACTCAGTTCTTTCTAGCTCTTTCTCTGGATGCACACATTTCTCTCCATCATGAGTCTTTTTGGATTGGCTTATATCACTGCATTGCTGAGAAGAGTCCAGTCTATCAAAGTTGGTCATCACACATATGTTGTGTCTGTAATTGTGTACAAATTTCTCCTGGTTCTCTCTTCTCACTCACCATCAGTTTGTACAAGCCTCTCCAGGTAAATATGAAGTCCATCTGCTCCTCATTTCTTATAGCACAATAGTATTCCATAACATGCATACACCACAACTTGTTCAGCCATTCCCCAATTGATGGGCATCCTCTTGATTTCCAATTCTTTGCTACCACAAAAGGAGCTGCTATATTTTTGTACATACAGGTTCTCCTCCCACTTGTATGATCTCTTTGGGATACAGCCCTAGAAGTGGTTTCGCTGGGTCAGAGGGTATGTACATTTCTATAGCCCTTTAGGCATAGTTCCAAATTGCTTTCCAGAATGGTTGGATCAATTCACAACTCTACCAACAACGCATTAGTGTTCCACTTAGTTTCCATTAGTTTTCTGCATCCTCTCCAGCATTTATCATTTTCCTGTTTTGTCATCTTAGCCAATCTGGCCAGTGAGATGTAGTACCTCAGAGTTGTTTTGGTTTGTATTTCTATAATCAGTAGATGTAGAGCATTTTTTCATATGCTTATCTTTAATTTCTTCCTTTGAAAACTGCCTGTTCATGTCCTTTGACCATTTATCAATTGGGGAGTGACTTGTATCCTTATAAATTTGACTCAGTTCTCTGTATATTTTAGAAATGAGCCCTTTATCAGAGACACTGGTTGTAAAAAATTCTTTCCCAATTTTCCACTTACCTTTTAATCTTGGCTTTATTTGTACAAAAACTTTTCAGTTTAATGTAATTAGTTATCCATTTTGTATTTTAATTTGTGGTTTTCTAGGTCAACATCTATTTCCATTAGGTTTTGCTACATCCATGCTTAAAACTGAAACCACTCTATGAAGGATCCATTTTCATTTTTAAGGAAAGTTTTTTTTTTAACATCACCTGTATTTCCCAGTGTATGTTTACTCTTGCTCTCTTCCAGAGAACCATCTTTTATAATAAAAAATGTAACAAAAGAGGATAAAGTAGTTCAATAAAACTTAACACCACATAAAAAAAATACTGATGTTATGTGTAGTGTTCTAAACCTATAGTCCCTTATCTTTTAAAATGAAGATTGGGAGGTATCTTTTTATAACTTTATCTTTTGAGGCCAAGCTTGGTCATTATAATTTCATAACATTCAGTTTCTAATGTTTTGTTCTTTTTTTTTTCATTTGCAGTGTTTTAGTCATTATTAATATTGTTTTTTGGTTCTATATACTTTGTATCCATTCATATCTTTCTGTGCTTCTCTGTTTTTATCATATTGTTTCTTACATTGCATTAATATTTCATTATGTTCATGTACCACACACATTGTCTAGCTTTTCCTTAATGAGAGTCTGTTTGCAGTTCCTTGCTATTATAAAAGTAAAATGCCACTAAATATTTTGATATATACAGAATCTTTTTATTTTTTAATTTTTGACCTCCTGGTATATATATACCTAGCAGTGGGATCTCTTGGTCAAAGAGATCTTCTTATGGATAGTTTAGTCATTTTCTTTACATAATTTTAAGTTGCTCTTTAGAGCAGGTGGACCAATTCATGGTTCTACCAACAAGTGTATTAGTTTGCCTGTCTTTCTCCAAGTTCTCCAATTTGGTCTATTACTAATTTTGGTTGCCTTTATCACTTTGCTTAGTATGAGGTGTGTGAACCTCAGAAATGCTTTGATTTGTAGTTATCTTGTTAGTGATTTGGAGCATTCTCCATGTGGTTGTCAGTATTTTGCCATTCTTTTCAGGATTTTTTGTTTCTAACCTTTGATAACTTATCATTGGAAATGATAAGTCTTATAGATTTGTGTTGGTTGTCTTTCTGTTTTGTATATCTGACCCTCATCAGGGAGATTAGATTTTTTTTTAAACCCCATTTTCTTATTTTCCTTTTTATCCTAGTTAACATTAATGCTGGTAAAATGCCTTTCAGTTTCATGTACTCAAAATGATCCATTTTATCTTTTATGATCCCCTCTAGGAAATCAAATATTAAGCACCTACTATGTGTCAGACTAAATTCTGGGCAAAAAAAATGCCCTCTGCAATGTCTGTCTGCCTCAAGTCTTCCCCTATTCCATTCAGCTATCAAAGTGATTTTCATCAAACCACTTCACTCCTGTGTGGGATACGGAGACCCTAACTCAAATTGACTACTCGAGACCTCTCAAAGTGAAGGTAGATTTATTAGAATCTCATGAGAAGCCGGCGGTCCAGTTTCTGAAACAATGCCCAGGAGAGGAGGCCACCTTACAGAAGCTGAAGCTGGGTTAAATAAGCAAGGGTTATACACCCCTCCCAAACATTAATATAATTATTACTAGTGAGGCTCTAATCTGGTCCATTACTTCAGTGTAGTACAACCTCAGAATACTGAACCCCCTTTCAGTCTACCCTAGATACATTCTTTTCTGGACTTGAGTGCCCCAAGGCTACTGTCTGTTCCTTCATTGGTCAAATCAACCTGCTGCTGCCAGCTCCTTCCATTCTTCATTATTTTTAGTATTATCTAGGAGTTTTTCTGAGAACCAGGGACTGAGCTTCTTCCCAAGGCTACTGCCTGTTCTCCTTATCAGTAGTCTTGTTCAGCAATTCTTGCAGTTCTATAGAAGCTTAACTCTTATGGTAAGCTGGGTGAGAATGGCTGACTAAAATAGAGCAACTATATAGAAAGATGTCTAAAGTTTCAAAGTCACATAATTTCTAGAAAAATGGAAACTTAGGCCTAAGGCCTGAGGACTTACTTTAGCAGACAGTCTCTGAGAAACCACACTTTTACCTTTCCCATACACTCCCTTACTTAATAAAGTCCAGTAGCTCCCTGCCATTCAGTTATTGTTCAGTTGTATCTGATACTTTGTGACCCCATTTGGGGTTTTCTTGGCAGAGATAGTGGTGTGGTTTGCCATTTTCTTTTTCACTAGATTAAGGCAACGATAGGTTAAATGATTTGCCTAGGGTCATACAGCTAGACTGAGGTCAGATTTGAACTCAGGTCTTCCTGACTCCAGGCCCAGCCCTCTATCCATTGAGTCATCTCCTTTCCCCTAGCGCATTAGTAGACCTTAATGTTTATTATTAATTGATTAAACTATATGCTAAAAAGACATACAGGTTATCTTGGAGATAGTCATCTGCAGAAGGTACTAACATTAAAGAATTCTTATAGAAGGTGGTATTTTAGCTAGGACCTGAAGGATGTCAAGGAAGCCAGGGGACAGAGTTGGGTGATAGCAAGTGAAAATACAGAATTAAAAGAGGCTTCTATTACTTGTTTGGTCAAGAGTTTGTCCTGAAGACTCACTATCTGGTTGTATAACCTTTATGGCCATTGTGTGAGCAATTTGAGGGATATTCCCTTTTGTATGTCTCACTCTGAGAAATCTCTGGAGAAATCTTATCTAAATTTTATATCCCATTGAGTTTTTCAGAGAACACAGTAAACATATGATATTCAACATAATTTATTGAAGTCTGAAAGAAAGGAAGCATTGAGATGCTGACAGTTTAAGTAGTCCTTTCTTGGCAATCAGTCATTGACAGTTTTTTGTTTTCTGTCCCTCTTCAACAATCATTCTTAGGCCTTTTTCTCCATCAGAATTTGAGATCTGTTATTATGAGTTTTTATCTTCAGTTCCACCAAAAGGGACTAAATGGGAACTTAGTTCTTTAGTCTCCAAATATAATATATTTTCCAAAACAGTGTTTCTGATGAAATCACTTTTTTTTTTTCAGGTAAGTTAGACTATGAGCTGCTTTTTGTAACCACTGTCTAATTTAGGGGAGATAAGACCTATTATCAGAAACAAACTTTCAGACTTTTATTTTTAACTCTTTACTCATGGAGGAAATATAGGAAATATTCTCAGTAAAACAAAATTTTCTAACTTTAAAAATAGTTCCTTTTTGTTTTGTAAGGATTTTAAGCACCTCTTGGATTAAAGTCGTTTTTAAATTCAGACATTTTAGGTATTTGCCTAGAGAAAAATCATCCTAAATATGAGCAGCCCTGAAAAGTTCTCAGTAGGACCTCATGCCAGAGGTTCTTGTCCTCTTACTTGTGGCTCCAAGAAACTGTAGC
The DNA here is from genome assembly GCF_028583685.1 of Petaurus breviceps papuanus. Taxonomy (NCBI): domain Eukaryota; kingdom Metazoa; phylum Chordata; class Mammalia; order Diprotodontia; family Petauridae; genus Petaurus; species Petaurus breviceps. The sequence continues at coordinate 36,626,563 of NW_027187380.1, forward strand.
ATGCACAACAGCCACACCTCAGTAAAACTATCTCAGTAGATAGGCTGAAATAGATTGAGAGTATGACAGGTCTCAAACCTCTCAGTGAGTTGGAGGGGATGTCTACCCCTAAGCATGTGAAGACTTCTTCTAGCAGAATGGGTGGATAAGAACAATTTGTTCCAATGGCTGTGAAGGCCACTAAAGCAGGTGCTGGTGGAACCTTGGTGGATCTTGGTCAGACATCAAAGATACCAAGGTCACATCCACTGCATTCCCAGGCCATCACCAGTTGTCTTGACTTTAATCATGCCGTTGGACTTTGATGACTCAGGAAGAGAGAGGCTGATGATTTTGTGAACTCTGTCTTACTTAAATCCAATTTGCGCACAAGTCAAGGCACCACTGCATGATAACACTCGTGCTTTCATTGGTCCTTTTGGAAGGCACAGGGTGAACATCATAAGTATAGACAGATGACCACAAGCAAATAATCCTCTTTAGCAGTGGACATATAAATCTAAATGTATATAATGACAGAAACATATAAATGAAAAGTAGTGGGGGAAAATGGTTTGGTATAACTTTTTTTGTTGTTGGTATTTGCCATATAATGTATGTAACAAATTTAGGTCAGGAGTGGAGTGAAAATAGTGGAATGAAAGTCAGCATTTTCTCCTCTATAATAACTTGGTAAAAATGAAAGCTTGATTGAGAAGTCCAAGAAAGAGTCACAGTAAGTTATTTTTCCAGACCAGGGTAGCTTAAGAGGATGGAGAAGTCTGTGGACAACGGGGTTCGACTGGCCATGAGTGCAGTGCAAAGTGATGTCAAATGATCCTTGAACTAGTGTTGGGAACAGGAATTGGTGCCAGATATCTCACAGCTCTGTCACCCATTATTCAGTTCCAGGTAACAGATCCAGGACAGAGAGGAGCAGACTCAATAACCAAGTGCAGAACCCTAGCTGAGTTCTGAACACAAATTCCAGAATCTTACCTGTGTGACTGAGCACTGGAACATGAGGGTGAGGTTCTAACTTTTAGTCTAGCACATAAGCCTGTACTTGAAAAACCAGGGAAGACCAAAAGCCAAGGGGAAGCAGCAGTTCAGTCATTTTGAATCTTTAGAACCTCCCAGTGAGATAAAGGTGACTGAATCCAGCAGTAGTATGCTGAAACTCAGCTACACACAAAACAATAGACTCAAAACAGGGTCAGAAACTTGTAGAGATCATACTAGAAGGGCTGTGAATAGTTTTTGCCAGGCCACACCACTTTGGAAAAGCACTGAGAACTTGCAAATCCTAGATTGTGCTGTGAAAGTAGCAAGCAGCTCTGGCCAGAAATCATCCCCCTTCCTCCCTCCTTTCCCCTCCCCCTCAGTAATTGAAAGCAGAAGACCAACATAAAATCTAAAGTCAAGAAATAGATTAGAAGAATGAGCAAACAAAAAAAAGAATATAACTGTAAAGAGCATGGCAGGTGACAGGGTAACTCAAGACAAAAATACAGAAGACAATGATTTGACAGCATCGACAAGCAAAACTACAACGAAAATGCAGCTTGGATGTAAGCCCATAAAGGATTCCTAGAAGTCAAGCAGAAGCTAAAGAAAGATTTTTAAAAAGAGCCAAAAAAAAAAAAAAGATTTTAAGAAACTAAATAAAAGTGGTAGAGGAAAAAATGAGAAATGAGATGTATCCAAGATAGGTGAATTATGAAAAGAGAATTATAATAGAGGCACAAACCTTGCTGAAGAAAATAACTCCTTAAAAATTACAGTTAACTAGGTGGAAACTAATGATTCCATAAGATATCAAGAAATAACAAAATGAAGTCAAAAGACTCAAAAGTGGGGGGGGGATGAACTATAACAGGAAAACCAACTGATGCTGGACCATAGATCAAGGAGAAATATTGTAAGATTCATTGATCTTATCTGAAAGCTATGGGGGGGGGCAGAGGAGGGGAGGAGCCTAGATATCATATTTCAAAACTGGCTAGATATCTTAGAATCAGACGGCAAAGTACAAATTGAAGGAATCTGCCAAGTCACCTGTGAAAGAAACCCCAAAATAAGAAACTCTTGGGAATCTGGTCAAAATCCAGAGCCCCCAGGTTTTCCAAATGGTCAGAAAGAATTCAAGTTCCATGGAACCATACTAAGGATTACTCAAGATTTAGCAGCAGCCATTATAAAGCAATGGAGCACGTAGAATATGATATTCAGGGAATCAAATGATTTTTGATTACAACCAAGAATAACCTACCTAGTTAAAGTGGGTAAAATCATACAAGGGAAAAAAATGGACAAAAGTAGAGATGAATGAAATATGAAATAGAGAACTTCTCAGACATTTCTGATGAGAAGACCAGAACTGAATAGAAAATTTCACATTCAGATAGAGTGAGAAATTGTAAGAGCCTAAACCAGGACAAACATATACATTCTTATATGGGAGAGATAATTGTACACCCCTAAAACTTTATCATCACCAGGAATCTTTAGAGGGATTCTAATTAGAGAATCTGGGTGTGATTCCATTGTGTTTGGATGATCTCAGAAGAACTGAAGGTTAGGAAAGAGGAAGGCACTGGGAGAGATGATAAAGGAGAGGAAGAATGGGGGAAATCCCACACAAATGGCGTACATAAGCAAGAGTTTATAAACCTTTGACGGGGAGTGGGCAGCACTTCATCTGAACTGCTTTCAGGAAGAAAGAGTACACATATACACACAGTTGGATACAGATTTCATCTTGGCCAACAAAGCAGTAGGAAGGAAAAGGAGGAGAGAAGAAGTATAAGAAGGAGATAGAATAAGGAAGGCAGTGATCAGAAGGAAAACAGAATCTTAAAGAGGATACTTGATAAAAAAAAAAGAGAAGATAAAAGGAGGGAAATAGACAGTTGTAGTTAGCAGTCATTATTGTGAATGGGATGAATTTACCTACAAAACAGAAGAGGATAGCAGAATGGATTTGAAACTAGAATCCATCAATATATTTATAAGAAACACACTTGAAACAGAGATTCCCATAGAGTTAAAATAAAGGGCTGGAGAAGAAGCTATTATGTTTCTGCTGAAGTGAAAAAAGCGAGGGTAGAAATCACTTAGACACGAGGAGCCGACGATCTTCATATTTACCTAGAGAGGCTTATACAAACTGATGCTGAGTGAGAAGAGCAGAACCAGTAGAAATTTGTACACAATTACAGACACAACGTATGCGTGATGACCAACTTTGATAGACTGGACTCTTCTCAGCAATGCCGTGATATAAGTCAATCCTAAAAGACTCATGATGGAGAGAAATGTGTGCATCCAGAGAAAGAGCTAGAAAGAACTGAGTTTATATCCAGATGGAAGCAAAATACCTGATCTTTTTCCTTTTCTTGTTTGGTTTTATGTCCTCTTTACCATTTTTCATTCCATCTGATACAATCCGTCTTTATAACCAGACTAATGTATAATGTGAAAGTATTTATAGATCCTATACTTGACTATATGCCATCATGGGGGGAAGGGGAGGGAGGGGGACAAAATGTGAAACTCAAGGAATTGTGGAATTGAATCCTGTAAACTAAAAGGAAACAAATTAATTAAAAAATAAAAATGAATTAAAATTAATTTTTTTAACTATGAAAAAAAAAGGAAATCACTTAGCAAAGGAAAAGCAAAAATAGACCTAAAGAAGACCTAAACAGAACTACATTTTGATGAAAGGTATCATAGATAATGAAGTAATATCAATACTGAACATATGCAGCAGATGACATAGCAGCTAAATATTTAAAGGAAAAGTTCAGTGAATTACAGGAAGAAAAAAAGAGTAAAACTATAATAGTGGAGGACCTCACTTGACCCCTTCTCAGACCTAAATAGATCTAACAATAAAATAAACAACAAAGAAGTTAAGAAGATGAATAGAATTTTTGAAAAGGTGGATATGGTAGACCTATAGAGAATACTGAGTGGAATAGAAAGGAATATACCTATTTCTCATCTGTAAATGACACCTTCACTAATATTGACATATTAAGGCATAGAAGTGTCACAAAGAAATACAGAAAAGCAGAACTATTAAATGTATCTTTTTTTCTGATGATAATGCAATAAAATGCAGTCAGTAGCAAAATTAAAAATAAATTGGAAACTAAATTTATTTCTGAAGAATGGATACAGAAAAAAAGGTTTTAATGAAATATCACACTCATTTCTGTTAAAAATACCAGAAAGGACAGGAATAAGCAGGGCTTTCCTTAAATAGTATCTATCCAAAACAATGAACAAACATTATCTGTAATGAGAATAAGCTAGAAATGTTTCCATTAAGATCACAGGGATGGAGCAAGAATGTAGATTATCATTACTATTCAGTATTTTACTAGGACAGCTAGCTATAGCACTTAGATAAGCAACATCTATTGAGGGAAGAAGCATAGGGAATGATGAAACAAACTATCACTTTTTAATTATCAGAAGCCAGGACTTTAATTTTTTCAACATTCATTTTTTGTAAAATTTTTAGTTCCAAATTTTTTCTCCCTTATTCCTTCCCCCATCCCTTTTCCCCAAAATGGCAAGCAATCCAGTATAGGCTATACATGTGTAATCATGCAATATTTCCACATTAGACATGCTATGAAAGAAGAAACAGAACAAAAGGGAAAAGTCACAAAAAACAAAAGTGAAAATAGTGTGCTTTGATCTGCATTCAGACTCCATAGTTCTTTCTTTGGATGTGGATAGCATTTTCCATCATGAGCCTTTTGGAATTATCTTGGATCATTGTACTGCTGAGAACAGCTAAATTGGTCATAGTGCATCAATTCATGTGAATCTAGGGTTTTTTCTGAAATCTGCTGGCTCATTATGTCTTACAGCGCAATAGTATTCCATTACATTCATATACTACAACTTGTTCAGGCATTCCCCAATTGATGGACATCCCCTCAGTTCCCAATTTTTTGCCACCACATAAAGAACTGCTATAAATATTTTTGTGTGTGTAGATGCCTTTCCTTTTTTTTTTTTTAAAATGATCTCTCGGATACAGCCCTAGAAGTGGTATTACTGGACCAAAGAGTATGCATAGTTTGATTGCCTTTGGGCATAGTTCCAAATTGCCCTCCAAAATGGTTGGATCAGTTCACAACTCCAGTAACACTATATTAGTCTCCCAATTTTCCCACATTTAATATTTATCATTTTCCTTTCTGTCATATTAGCCAATCTGATAGGTGTGGTGTGGTACTTAAGAGTTATTTTGATTTGCATTTTTCTAATCAATAGTGATTTAGAGCATTTTTTCATATGACTTGATAGCTTTGAAAAGTTAGCATCTGAAAACTGCCTATTCATATCTTTTGACTATTTATCAATTGGGGAAAAACTTGTATTTTTACAAATTTGACTCAGTTCTCTCTATATTTTGAGAAGTAAGACCTGTATCAGAAACACTTGCTATAAAAATTGTTTTCTATCTTTCTAATTTTTAAAAAAATTAATAAATTTATTTTTAGTTTTCAACATTCACTTCCATAAGATTTTGAGTTTTAAATTTTCTTTCCTTGCCTCTCCACCCCACTTACCAAGATGGTGTGCAGTCTGATATAGACTCTGCATATGCATTCACATTAAACATATTTTCACATTAATCATGTTGTAAAGAAGAATTAGAATCAATGGGAGGATCCATGAGAAAGAAGAAACAAAACAAAACAAGAAGGGGCAAATATTGCGCTTCGATTTGCATTTAGACTCCATAGTTCTTTCTCTGGATGTGGACAGCATTTTCTATCATGAGTCTTTTGGAGTTGTCTTAGATGTTTGCATTGCTGAGAAGAGCTAAGTTTATCAAAATCAGTCATCACACAGTGTTGCTTGTTACTGTGTACAATGTTCTCTTGATTCTGCTCACTTCACTCAGCATCAGTTCATATAAATCTTTCCAGGTTTTTCTGAAGTCAACCTGCTCATCATTTCTTAGGGAATAATAATATTCCGTTACATTCATGTACCACAACTTATCCAACCATTCCCCAATTGATGGGCATTCCCTCAATTTTCAATTCTTGTCCACCACAAAAAGAGCTGTTATAAATATTTTTATACATGAGAGTCCTTTTCCAATTTTTATGATCTCTTTGGGATACAGCCCTAGAAGTGGTTTTTGCTAGATCATAGGGTATTGTGCAATTTTATAACCTTTTGGGCATAGTTCCAGGTTGCTCTCCAGAATACTTGGATCAGTTCACAACACCAACAATGCATTAATGTTCCAATTTTCCCACATCTTCTCCAACATTGATCATTTTCCTTCTCTGTCATATTAGCTAATCTGATAGGTATGATGTGGTACCTCAGAGTTGTTTTAATTTGTTTTTTTTTTCTATTAATAGTGATTTAGAACATTTTCCCGTGTAAGTATAGATAACTTCATCTGAAAACTTCCTATTCATATCCTTTGACCATTTATCAAAAATTTGACTCAGTTCTCCATAAGTTTTGAGAAATGAGACCTTTATCAGAAACACTTGCTGTAAAAATTGTTTCTCATCTTTCTGCTTTCTTTCTAATCTTGGTTGTGTTAGTTTTGTTTGTGCAAACTCCTTTTAATTTAATATAAACATAATTATGCAATTTGTATTTTATAATGTTCTCTTTCTTGTTTGGTTATAAATTCTTCGCTTATCCATAGATCTGACAGGTAAACTATTCCTTACTCTCCTAATTTGCTTACAGTATCATCCTTTATGTCTAAATCACATACCTATTTTGACCTTATCTTGGTATATAGAATGAGAGGTTGGTCTATGCCTAGTTTCTGCCATACTGTTTTACAGTTTTCTCTCAGTTTTTGTCAAATAGTGAGTTTTTATCTCAGAAGTTGAAGTCTTTGTGTTTATCACTATAGTTGATTACTATAGTCTTTTATTTACTCTTTCTTGTGTTTCTAATCTATTCCATTGATCCACCGCTCTGTTTCTTATCCATTGCTAAATAGTTTTAATGATTGATGCTTTATAAAATATGATTTTAGATCTGGTATAGATAGTTCACCTTCTGTTGCATTAAAAAAAATACCTCCTGTTGCATTTTTAAAAAAATAATTCCCTTGATATTATTGACTGTTCTTCCAGGTGAATTTTGTTATGTTTTCTAGTTCTATAAAGTAATTTTTGGGGTAGTTGGATTGTTATGGCACTGAATAACTAAATTAATTTAGGTAGAATTGTCATTTTTATTTTATTAGCTCAGCCTACCCGTGAGCAACTGATATTTTTTGCAGTTGTTTAGATCTGACCATTTGTATGAAAAGTGTTTTGTAATTGTGTTCTTGGCATTACATTGTCTACAGTTATTATTTTTCCAAGTAAAGGCATTTATTGATGGTAACACACACACCAAGCAGGCTCTTCTGCCCCTTAAGGGAGATGCAGCTCAAGATACCAGCTTAAGGAAGCCCCCCAGGGAAGAGAGGGATGCCTCCAAGGGAGAAGCCAGGCATGCCCAGTTAAGGAAGATACCCCTGTCTACAGTTATTTTAAATAAAGTTCCTCTTATTTTATTTGCTGCTGGGCTTTGTTGGTAAAATACAGAAATGCTAATGATGTATGTGAATTTATTTTATGTCCTGCAACTTTGCTAAAGTTATTAATAAAATCTGATAGTTTTTTAGTTGATTCTCTAGCATTCTCCAAATATACTATATCACCTGCAAAGAGTGATAGTTTTGTTTTCTCATTGCCTATTCTAATTCCTTCAATTTCTTTTTCTTCTCTTACTGCTAAAGCTAACATTTCTAATACAGTATTAAATAATAATGGTTATAATGGACATCCTTGTATCACCTTGATCTTATTGGGAAGGCTTCCAGCTTATCTCTAGTATAAATAATGCTTGCTGATGGTTTTAGATAGATACTACTTATCATTTAAGGAAACCTCCTTTTATTCCTATACACTCTAGTGTTTTTAATAGGAATGGGTGCTTTATCTCGCCTCATAGCTGACCTGCCATACCACTGACTTTCTGAGCCAAGATGGCAGGGCCTTGGGTACTGATGTGTCTGTGGTAAAGAGCCTCCTACTTTCTTGCCTGGACATCATCTGTGCTGCACTCTGCTTCCCTTTTAGCCGAGTGAGAGAGACCTTTCCTGAAGTCCTCAGTTATCTTACACTGGAAATTGTTTCACTCCGTCTTTTTGTGAATTCTTTTGCTCTAGAATTCTTTTAGAGGCCTGGTTGAACATTGTTTTTGAGGGAAACTGGGGAGAGCTCAGGCAGCTTCCTGACCTCTCTACCATCTTGGCTTCACCCTTCCAGCTCTCACTTTTTGCAGGTAATATGATGGTTTAGAGGACCCTAGAGAGGTAACTAAATAACTAATCAAAACAATTAATTCCTTCAGCAACATTGCAAAGCATTTAATAAGCCGACACAAATAATTCACTTACTCCCAGCAAAACCCAGAAGAAGTAGAGAAATTCCATTTAAAATCACTACTGATGATGCCAGATCATTGAAGAATTATTGCACTTAGCCACTAAATTTGGATGTATCTTATCTAAAAAATTACTCTCACAATAATAAAACCAAGTATACATAGCTTGGCGGTCAAATCGCTGAAAAATCACATCATAAGAAAAGTTGTTCTGTGCCTTTCTGGAACTAGGGGATTAAGATATTAGATTAGAAAAACATTTTTGTCATAAAAGTTTCTAGTAGGCCAACAGTGGTCATGCCAGTGTGGTAGTTTAGGTTTTAGACTGGAACAAAATGAGAAATTTGGTAGCTATTCTAAAAGTTCTAGAAGATTACTTAGAGTAGGGGATTTCCAGAACATGCAAAGGATTTTCCTTAAGAGTTCAATTAAGTTGAACATTACTTCTCAGTATTGTTTTTCTTCCTAATTTCTCATTTTGAAGCCTCAGGGGCTTTCTGCTCTGAGAAGTCCTCATGTATTTTGTTGTGGTGTTTTGTTTATATTCAGGTAATTGGGAAGCTTCATCGATATTAGGTCCCTTATCAATATAGTTTCACAGCAGGTTTAGTCCATCTTACTTTGCAGAGGAATTCTGGCAATGATTATTACAAAGCTACCTGCAACTCATTGGTAAATAGCAGAAATATAAAATGTCAGAAGAGAAGGTAAGCTGAGGAGAGTAGATAAGCTTCATTAATAAACCTGAAACAAGAAATAAGAATGAAATTGAGATTTCTTGTCTTCCATCAAGGATTTAAGTAAATAAAGCATCTTTTGGTCTTCAAGGAGATTCTAAGGTCCTTGAGAGCAAGGAATATTTTGTTTTTAATTCTTAGTACTTAATAATTTTTTATTTCAATGAAGTCTTCAAAAGGTGGACAGTAGTTCACATCACCAAATAATTTAAAAGCCATAAAACGTATCAGAAGAGAAATGTTTTACAGTTTTGAGAAGTATATCTTCCTGTCTTTTGACCATTTTTTTTCTTGGATGGAACCCTGTCACTCATATGAAGCAGTACCATTTATATCTTGGGCACTGTGACTGTGTCAGAGAAACTTGCTGCAAAGATTATTTTTAGTAGTTAATTGTTTACCTTCTAATTTTAAGTGTTTGGTTTTGTTTGTGCAGATTTAAAAAATGTGATCAAAATGATCCATTTATTCTTCTGTGATTTTTTTTCATTTAAAAAAATATTTATTTTTAGTTTTCAACATTCACTTCCATAAGATTTTGAGTTTTAAATTTTCTCCTCTTTCTCTTCCCTCCTCCCCAAGATGGCGTGCAATCTTCTATTGGCTTTATTTATACATTCATATTAAACACATTTTCACATTAGTCATCATGTAAATGAGAATTAGAACTAATGGGAGGAACCATGAGAAAGAAGAAACAAGGCAAAACAACAAAAGAGGAGAGCAAATAGTATGTTTCTATCTGCATTTAGACTCCAAAGTTCTTTCTCTGGATGTAGATAACATTTTCCATCATGAATCTTTTGGAGTTATCTTATATTCTTGCATTGCTTAGAAGAGCTTGACATCTGTCAAAGTCAGTAATTGCACAGTGTGACTGTTATCGTGTATGATGTTCTCCTGGTTCCACTCACTTCACTCAGCATCAGTTCATATAAAACTTTCCAAGATTTTCTGAACTCTTCCTGCCCATCATTCCTTATAGCACAATAGTATTCCATTACATTCATATATTACATCTTGGTTAGCCATTCCCATCCCCTCAATTTCTAGTTCTTTGTCACCATGAAAAGAACTACTGTAAATATTTTTGTTCATGTGGGTCTTTTTCCCATTTGTATGATCTCTTTGGGATACAGACCTAGAAATGGTATTGCTGGGTCGAAGGGTATGTACATTTTTATAGCCCTTTGGGCATAGTTGCAAATTGCTCTCCAGAGTGGTTGAATCAGTTCACAAACTCTACCAAAAATGCGTTAGTGTTCCAATTTTCCCACATCTTCTCCAACATTTATCATTTACCTGTTTTGTCATGTTAGCTAATCTGCTAGGTGTGATGTGGTACCTCAGAGTTGTTTTGATTTTCATTTCTATAATAGTGATTTAGAGCATTTTTTTTCATATGACTATACATAGTTTTAATTTCTTCCTCTGGAAACTGCCTGTTCATATCCTTTGACCATTTATAAATTGGGTAATGACTTGTATTTTTATAAATTTGATTCAGTTCTCTATATATTTGAGAAATGAGGCCTTTCTAAGAGATACTCACTGTAAAAATTGTTTCCCACCTTTCTGCTTCCCTTCTAATCTTGGTTGCATTGGCTTTGTGCAAAAACGTTTCAATTTAATATAATCAAAATGATCCATTTTGCATTTCACAATGTTCTCTGTGTCTTATTTGGTCATAAATTCTTCCCTTCTCCATAGATCTGACAAGTAAACTATTCCTTGCTCTCCTAGTTTGCTTATAATATCAATCTTTATATCTGAATCATGTACCATTTTGACTTTATCTTGGTATAGGGTGTAAGATGTTGGTCTGTTCCCAGTTCCTGCCATACTATTTTCCAGCTTTCTCAGCAGTTTTTGTTAAATAGTGAGTTCTTATCCCAGAAGCTGGGGTCTTTGGGTTTATCAGATAGTAGATTACTGTAGTCATTGACTCTTGTGTCTTGTGTATCTAAACTATTCCACTAATCCACCACTCCATTTCTTAGTACTAAGTAGTTTTGATTGCTGCTTTGTAATACAATTTAAGATCTGGTACAGCTAGCCACCTTCCCTTGCATTTCTTTCATTAATTCTCTTGATATTCTGGACCTTTTGTTCTTCCAGATGAACTTTGTTAATGTTTTTTTTCTAGTTTTATAAAATAATTTTTGGTAGTTTGATTGGTGTGGCATTGGATAAGTAAATAAATTAGGTAGAATTGTCATTTTTATTATATTAGCTTTGTCTACCCATAATGTTTTTCAAGTTATTTAGATCTTACTTTGTGTAAAAAATTTTCATATAGTTCCTGGGTTTGTTTTTGCCAGTAGACTCCCAAATATCTTATGATGTCTCCAGTAACTTTATTTTTTTTTTTTTAAGCAATTGGGGGTAAGTAACTTGCTCAAGGTTACACGGCCAGTTATTTTTGTGTGGGTGCTGAGTATCTGAGGCCGGAACCGATCCTGGGTCTCCTGCCACCAGGGCCAATGCTCTTACTCACTGCGCCACCAGGCCACCCTGTCTCCAGGAACTTTAAATGGAATTTCTTTTTCTGTCTTTTGCTGTTGGGCTTTGTTAGTAATATATAGAAATGGGGATGATTTATGTGGGTTTATTTTATATGCTGCAATTTTCCTAAATTTTTTATTATTTCAAGTATTTTTTACTTGATTCTCTAGGAATCTCTTTTAAGTATGCCATCATATCAACTGAGTGATAGCTTTGTTTCTTCTTTGCCTATTCTAATTCCTTCAATTTTTTTCTTATTTCTAAAGCTAATATTTCTAGGACAATATTGAATAACAGTGATGATAATGGATATTCTTGTTTCACCCTCGATCTTATTGGAAATGCTTCTAGCTTATCTTTATTACATACAATTCCTTATTTATATATGAATTCATGAACTTTTGCCCTGTTCACGGTTGTGAAAGGTATATTTTTCCTTACTCTTTTCATTTATTCATGGGGTGACTTATTTTTTTTAATGCTTTATTAACTTTTGATTTACATCATTTGTTTCTGCCAGATTTTGAGTTACAAATTTTTTCCCAGTTTTTCCCCTACCCACTGCCCCAAAATAGCAGTCCCACAGGATATCCACTCCTCCAATCTGCTCTCTCCCATACCCCTTTCGACTTTTCCAGTGGATCTCTATGCCTCAGTGCCTGTATATCTTATTTCCCAATTACATGTAAGATGGTATTAATAATAGTATATGTGTATATATATATATACACACATATACATATATATATATATATTTGAATATTTGATTTTAAAACTTTCAATTCCATATTCATTCCCTTCCTTCCTTGTCACCCACCCTTACTGGGAAGATAAGCAGTTCAGTATAGGTTGTACATGTGTGGCTAATGCAAAACAATAACATAGTAGATATATTGTAAAAGACTGACTATGTTTCCCTCCCTCCTATCCCTCCTCCCACTTATTCTATTCTCTACTTTGATCCCATCCATTTTCAAAAGTGGGTGCTTCCAACTTCCCTCTCCCCCAGCCTGCCCTCTCTTCCATCATCCCCCCTCTCATCCCCTTCACCCCCTATTCTCCTGGAGGGTGAGATACCCTATTTAGTGTGTATTTCACTCCCTCTTCAAGCCAGATTCAATGGGAATAAGGTTGACCTATTCCCTTTTGCCTTCCTATTCTTCCCCTCCATTGTAACCATTTTCCCTTGCCTCTTCTGTATGGATAGTTTACCGCAATCTGTCTCTCCCCATCTCCTCTCATTATATTCCTTGCACCTCTTAATTTCACCTTTAAAGTATCATCCCTTCCTGTTAAATTAGTCCTGTGCCCTCCATCTATGTAAACCTGTAAACATATATACACACATTCACATATGTATTCATATGCTCACATACCCTCATATATAGACGGGATATATAGAAGGGATTTCTAATCCCTTCAACTATTGAGAAAAGTTTCATAAGTTACAATTATTGTTTTTCCATGTAGGAATGTTAATAGTTCAACTTTGATAAGTTCTATCTGATTTCTTTTCCCTGTTTACCTTCTCATGCTTCTCTTGCTTTTTGTATCTGAATGTCAAATTTTCTATTCAACTCTGGTTTTTTCAGCAAGAATGCTTGAAAATCCTCTATTCCACTGAATAACCATATTTTCCCCTGAAACATGATACTCAGTTTTGCTGGGTAGGTGACTCTTGGTTTTAATCTCAGCTCCCTTGACCTCCGGAATATCACATTCCAAGCCCTTCGATCCCTCAATGTAGAAGCTGCCAGATCCTGGGTTATTCTGATTGTGTTTCCACAATATTCAAATTGTTCCTTCCTGGCTGCTTGTAATATTCTTTTCTTAATCTGGGAATTCCAGAACCTGGCTATAATATTCCTAGGAGTTTTCTTTTTGGGATCTTTTTCAGGAGGTGATTGGTGGATTCTTTCAACCTCTGTTTTCAGGGCAGTTTTCTTTAAGAACTTCCTGGAGGATGCTTTCTAGGTTCTTACTTTGGTCATGGCTTTCAGGTAGTCCAGTAATTTTTAAATTATCTCTCCTGGATCTATTTTCCAGGTCAGTGGTTTTTCCCATGAGAGATTTCACATTGCCTTCTATTCATTTGTTTGGATCTGTTTAACAGCATCTTGATTTCTCATAAAGTCATTAGCTTCCATTTGCTCCAATCTAATTCTGAAGCTATGATTTTCCTCATTGAGCTTTTGAGATTCTTTTTCTATCTGGCAAATATTAATTATGAAGTGTTTTGTGTGAGGGAAAAAAGCAAGAAGACCAGATATGTGAAGGGAAGAAATGTGCAATAAGACTTGGAAAGATAGGTTGGATCCAGACTGTGAATGGTTTTAAATGGCATATTTGATCTTAGAGGCAATACTCAGCAGTACCTGTTGAGTAGGAATGTAACATGATCAGAGCTCTATTTTAGGAAAACCACTTTGACAACTTTTGTGGAAAGTAGAGAGGAACAACTTGAAGGGGAGCACACCAATTTAGAGACATTAGTCCAGGGAGGGAATGATAAGAGCCTGAACAAAGGTAGAGAAAAGGAAATGGATGTGAGAGGTGTCATAAAGATACAATTAGTGAGACTTAATAACTAATTGAATGTATGGAATGAGGGAGAATGGGGAGTTGAACTGCCAAATCTGGGTCACTGTAAGGATGATAATGAATAGCAGAAGAATGGAAGACTGGATTGTTTAAAATTTTTGAACTAAGTGTTTATTGAAGATATTTGCCTACAATTTTATGTATTTTATCTTTCCCTAGTTTGGGTATTATCAAGAAGATTCCTATATGTTTGTCTCCTGAAAGGATTATAGGAAGGTATTTTTTTTCTCCGTTTTTGATAACTTTTTTTCCAGAAGTTTGATAGAATACATCAGGAACTAGAGGTTTGTTTGTTTTAAAGTAGTTGTTTTAAAATGAAATCTATTTCTTCTTCTGAAATTTGGTTTATTTAAGATCTCAGGCTGGCCTTCTAATAGTTTGGAAATTTTATATTTTTGAAATTCTTTTATTTTGTTTCCTCCATTTTGTTAACCTGCAACTGCATAATATATTCTTATTATTCACTTTATTTTTTTCTGTTTTTTTTTTGTGATTTCACATTGTTTATTCTTTATTTTATTGATTTTTTCTTACTGTTTTTAAAAATCAGATTAAGATTTTTTAAAATCAGTTTTTATTAGTCTTTTCAAAGAACCAATTCTTAGTTTTATTTATGATTTCTGTGATTTTTAAATTTCTAATTCATCTGTTTCTTCCAAATTTTAATATCTTATCTTTTGTGCTTGTTTTGGATTTATTTGTTGACATTTTTTAGTTTTTTAAAATTCATTTAATTAATCCCCTTTTTCTATTTTGTTAAAGTGTGTTTGTAAGGATATGATTTTCCCCCTGAGGACTGCTTTAGATGCATTCCAGAAATTTTGGTATGTTGTTTCATCATTACCTTTATTTATTTTTGCTTTTTGGAGGGCAGTTGGGGTTAAGTGACTTGCCCAAGGTTACACAGCCAGTTTTTGTATTAAGTGTCCGAGCCTGGATTTTGAACTCAGGTCGTCCTGACTCCAGGGCTGGTGCTCTATTCACTGCGCCACCTAGCTGCCCTCTCCCCCCCCTTTTTTTTTGTCATTCAGCTTTAATGTTAAATATATTTTATTTACATTTATCCTATATTTCCCAATTACATTAAATTTTTAAATATTTTTTTAAAATTTTGAATTCTAAATTCTCTCCCTTCTACCCACCCCTGCCCCAGTCCTTGAGATGGTAAGCAATATAATATCCATTATACATGTGAAGTCATGCCAGACATACTTCCATATTAGCCATGTTGCAAAAGAAACTAACCCCTCCCCCCAAGAAAAATGAAGTGGAAAGAAGTATGCTTCAGTTTGCTTTCAGAGTTCATCAATTCTCTTTCTCTGGGGGTAGATAGCATTTTTCATCAATGGGTCCTTTGGAATCATCTTGGGTCATTGTCTTAATCAGAGTAGGCAGGTCTTTTGCAGTTGATCAGTATTGATTACAGTATTGCTGTTATTGTATACAGTTTCTTCTCACTTCATTTTGTATCAGTTCATTTAAGTCTTTCCAGGTTTTTCTAAAATTATCTACTTTATCATTTCTGATACCCCAATAGTAATCCATCACAATAATATACCACAACTTGTTCAACCATTCCCTAATTGATGGACATCCCCTCAATTTCCAATTCTTTGCCACTACAAAAAAGTTGCTGTAAACAATTTTGTACATATAGGTCATTTCCCCTTTCCTTTGTTCTCTTTGGGATATAGACCTAGTATTGCTGGGTCAAAGGGTATGAACAGTTTTATAGCCCATTGGATATAGTTCCAAATTCTTCTCCAGAATTACTGGACCAGTTTACAACTCCACCAAAAGTATATTAGTGTCACAATTTTTCTACATCCCTTCCAGCATTTGTCATTTTCCTTTTCTGTTATGTTAACTAATCTGTCAGGTGTGAGGTGGTACCTCATAGTTGTTTTAATTAACATTTCTCTATCAATAGTGCATTTATGTGAATATTGATAGTTTTAGTTTATTCTTTTGAAAACTGCCTGTTCATATCCTTTATCATTTATCAATTAGGGGATGGCCTGTATTTTTATAAATTTGGCTTAGTACCACATAGATTTGAGAAATGAGACCTAATAAAAGAAACTTGGTATAGTTCCCTCCCCCGCCCGCCGTTCCTAACTTCCTTCTAATTTTGGTTGTTTTATTCTGTTTTTAAGATAATTTTTTATGTCCTCTGTTAAGTTTGATTATAGTCAATCTTTAGTCCACTGTCCATTGACAGTTAAAACACAATCTTTTAGTAAAAAATAGTATGTAAGCGTCTGTCTTGGCATTTTGCCTACTTCATTTTGTGGTGAACAGTGCAGCCAGAAATAGGATGTTTTCATGATTGACAGATACAAGTTGTTTTTATTCTTCTCCAGCACTCCTTCAGTGGATCCATATTTTCATTGATCTTCCTGTTTATCGCTTCCATTTGAATTGTCTTAGGAAGATTCTGAAGATCACCTTCTCATGCTTCTCTTGCTTCTTGTATCTGAATGTCAAATTTTCTATTCAACTCTGGTTTTTTCATCAGGAATGCTTGAAAGTTCTCAATTCCACTGAATGACCATATTTTCCCCTGAAACATGATACTTAGTTTTTCTGGGTAATTCATTCTTGGTTTTAATCCCAGCTCCCTTGACCTCTGGAATATCATTTTCCAAGCCCTTCAGTCTCTCAGTGTAGCGGCTGCCAGATCCTGGGTTATCCTGATTGTGTTTCCACAATATTCAAATTGTTTCTTTCTGGCTGCTTGTAATATTCTCTCCTTAATCTGGGAGTTCCGGAACCTGGCTATACTATTCCTAGGAGTTTTCTTTTTGGGATCTTTTTCAGGAGGTGATTGGTGGATTCTTTTCAACCTCTGTTTTGCCCTCTGGTTCTAAAAGATCAGGGCAGTTTTCTTTAAGAACTTCCTGGAGGATGATTTCTAGGTTCTTACTGTGATCATGGCTTTCAGGTAGTCCAATAATTTTTTAAATTATCTCTTCTGGATCTGTTTTCCAGGTTAGTGGTTTTTCCCATGAGATATTCCACATTGCCTTCTATTCTTTCATTTGTTTGGATCTGTTTAGCAGTATCTTGATTTCTCATAAAGTCATTAGCTTCCATTTGCTCCAATCTAATTCTGAAGCAATGATTCTCCTCATTGAGCTTTTGAGATTCTTTTTCCATCTGGCAAATTTGGCTTTTTAAGGCATTCTTCTCCTCATTGCCTTTTTGAGACTCTTTTGCCATTTGAGTTAATCTATTTTTTAAGGTGTTATTTTCCTCAGTCAGTCTGTTGACTCTCATTTCATAATTTTCTTGCATTGTTCTCATTTCTCTTCTCAATTTTTCCTCCACTTCTTTTATCTGCTTCTTAAGGTCCTCTATGGCCTGTAACCAGCTCATATTTTCCTTTGAAGCTTTTGGTGCAGGAGTTCTGACTTCACTGTCTTCCTGTTCCATGCTTTGCTTCTTTTTGTCCCCAAAATAGGAGTGTAATGTTGGAATCTTCTGTCTGCTTTGTTTCCTTTGCCTGGTCACATTGCCCCTCAGTCAGTTGACCCCTGGGCTTTTTGCCACAGTAGAACTCTGCCACCAGGCAGGGGAGCTTTCATCCCAAATGCTGGGGTTTTCTCAGCTGCCAGAGGTATTAGATGGGTGCCCTCTCTGAGGTCTCTACATGCTCTGGCAGGCTGGACACACGATCCAGGACCTCCACCCTAGACTGCAATCCAGATCCAAGCAGGTTAAAATAAAAGTGAGTACCCCTCAGACTGGTCGCTTGGTCCCCCTGCACTCTGCTGGCCAGGAGCTGAAGCTGCCAGGTGGTGCAGGCTGGCTGTGCTGGGTATCTCAGCAGCTTCTTGCCCCGGGGGCAAAAGACTACAGTGCTCCCACTTACTGGGCCCCAAAGTCCAGATTGCACTGACCTCTCACTGTCCTTTGCATGTTTGTGTTGATAATTCTGGAAAGGGCCACAGCTGCTGCTGATCTGGAGTCCCTCAGGCTGGTCAGGCCTGCCCTGGGGCTAAAACCTCCAGCTCATGTTGGCCTGGGCTCAGCTCCCAGAGCGTTGCACTGGCCGATTCCTGTTGGCCTGCTGGGCTGTCCTCAGTGGGAGGTTAGCTTCTCTGTGTCATTTTGTGGGTTTAGCAGCTCCAAAGTTTCTTTAGAATCCCCTTTTTACATTGATTGGGCAAGGTGGAAGCCAGAGCCGCTGGGAGGTCATGCTTCTACTCCCGCCATCTTGACTCTGCCCCCCATCATTACCTTTATATAAGTTCTTTTTTCTTTTTTCATTTTACCTTCTTGTTATTTAGGATTTCTTTCTTAAGTCTCCATTTGGGTCTGTATCTTCTGCTTTTGGTCCTCTTTTTATTGTCTTTCTGTCTATATGGGATGTATTAATTATTTCTGTTTTTTTTCATTTATTTTCAATAACTTTATGCCCTTTAATGTGGTTTTTAATTTTAATGTAAAATTTCTGTGTGGTAATGAGAAAGATATATTTTTTTTGCTGTCTTGTTTAGAAAACACCCTAAGTCTTTCAATTGTAATTTTTCCTGAAATGTCTTTAGTTCCATATTTTCTCTTTTGTTTATCTTTCTCTTCAACTTATTCAAAACTGAGAAAGGGATATGTCACCTTTGTCTTTCTGTGGCCTCTCATAACTCCAGTGCTTCTTTTACATGAGGTGGGTACTAAAGCATTTGGACTGTATAAGTTTATTACTGTTATCAGTTTTTGGACTATGATTCCTATCAGCATTTTTTTTCCCTTTGTCAGCATGATTGCAGATCCTGCCTTTTTGGATTCTCTTGATGAATAAAAAATTGTTCCCCCATCCTTTCAGTTTTATTTTCTGTTTTTTTTTTTCTTTTAATGTTTCATATAAACAACATTTTAGTGCTTTGTTTTCTTACCAATCTGTTACTGTATTTTAATTTTATTGGATTGTTTAGACCAGGAGTAGGGATCCTTCTAGGTCCTTGGGTGCAGCCTTTTGACTGAGTTCAAGTTTTACAGAACAAATTCTTTTATTAAGGGTTTTTTTCTGTGAAGTTTGGATTCAATCAAAGGGTCGCACTTGAGGAGCTAGAGGGACACATGTGGCTTCGAGGCTACAGGTTCCCCACCCCTGGTTTAGACCATTTATATTTTAAATTAAGAGAATTAGGTTTATATTTTCCTCCTTTAGTCTCTAATATTGTTTTTTTTTTAAGTTATGATTTTCCTTCCTCAGTACTTTAAAGTTACTTTACCTTAATCTTTTTTAAGGTGGCATTGTTCCAATTACCTCCAATCACCAAAGCAAGACCCTCTTCTTCCCTCCCCCCTTTTCAGTTTTTGCCTCCTACTCCTTACCCACTCCCCTATTAGCTCTTCTGTTTTTGAGACCAGGGGAATAACCTTCACTAATTGCTAGCCTGTAGTTTGACCCCAGCACATTACAAAATCCTCTCTGTCCTCCTTCTCTCCTCTGTTCCCCTTTCATATATTTTCCAGTGTTTGTTATGTATTTCTATTTAAACCACAACCACAGTAACAAAAATCCATTTTTTTGCTGGAAAGAAGAGTGTCAACCAGGTTCTGTCCATAATGCCCCAGGCCCACTTCTTCACTATTGCTAACACCAAACTTCTGCTTCCACCTCTTTCTCCTTTTGTACATTTAAAAAAAAGTTTCTTACTGGTTTCTCTGCTCTCACTCCATTGCTGTTGCAGTTCTTGACTCCTATATTTATTCACTTCTCCTATGTTTTCCTTTGAAGTATTTGAAAAGCAAATCTCTTCATTTGTGGTTTTCTTTCTAAAAATTTTTCAAATACTTATTTATTATCAAATGTCCCATCTTTTTTCATGGGTGGTTAAGCTCAGATTTGTAGGGAATGTTACCTTTGGTTGTACCCTGACCTCCATTACTCTTTGGAACACATTATTCCATTTACTCCTCCTTTTTCTAGTGGGAGCAGAATAGTCTCGTGTTACTTGAGTTTTCTTTTCTTTGTATTTGAAGTTCTTCTTTTTGATAGGTTGTATTGTTGTTTCTGAATTTAATTGTTAAATTTAACCAACATGTGTCTTGGAGTTTACGACTTTGGAAATTTTTTTTCTGGAGTTGTTCCATGAATTTGTTCAATTGGTATCTCGTTTTCTTTATTCTCATTTCTCTTTGGAACCACTTCATCCTCATTTCTCTTTGGAACCACTAAAGAATAGCATGTTGTTATTCCACCTTCTCTAATTCCATAGATTACTCTGCCTCATCATGTGTTGAATCCCTTTTCTCCATTTTGCAGTATTTATTTGTAGATGCCTGAACTTATTTACTAGATCTGGAGACCATATTTCCTTCTGTTTGTGTTTTCTTTGTTGATTTATTTTCATATTTTCACAGTTTGAGTTTCTTCTCTAAATTTTTGGTAATTTGAATTGTTTAATTTTTTTCTTTTTTCCCCTATTCACATGCTGATGGTGGTTACTTTAGGTACTGGATCTCTTAAAAGGTCTTAGCCTCCTCCCATGCTGAGCAATTCATGGTTCACCAAAGTCTCTGCCCCAAGTGATTCTTGAGTGGTCAGAACTGACACCGGCTGGATGCTGTGTTCTTGCCCTCATGTTTTAGTGGGTTTCTGCACATCAACAACCCTTCCCATTCCCCCTCCTCAATACACAAATGTCCTGCCTTACCTGGTGACCTGTCCAACTCCCTCTGTTCTTCACTTCACTGGTAATTCAGTTCTTTGCAGTCCTAGCATTACAGGGTTGTAGTCCTGCATCAGACTTTTGTTCCCTAAAGGCAGCCCTAATGTAGCCTGAGCAAACTTACACAGCCTCCAGCTGGGAACCGTATTCATTGAAAAGAGGGAAGGGGAAGGTCCTGGTATAGGGTAGGTTTTTCTTTGTCAGGTGCTTGAATCTACTAATCCATTCTTGCTACCTGTAGCATGAGAGTTGGAGGAGAAGTGCTGAGTGAGTTCAGGGTCAGTAAGCTTCAGTTCATTTTTTAAAAAACTGTCTTTTGGATTCTGGGTGTCCTAGACAGTGGAGACAAATTACCTTCCTTTGGTCATTTGGTCATTTTATCTTTGGTGCATGATATTTGTTCTGGAGAGGTTTGAGAGGTTATGGGGGTTAGAGAAAATGTCTAGTTCTCTATTTTGTTGCTCATATGACATCACTTTACACAAATAAAGTCAAATCTAAATATAATCTAAATATTTATTGCTCAGAATTAGGGTGAGCCAATATAACAGAAATGCTACCTAGATTAATTTAGTTCTTCTGAACCATACCAATTAGACTATCAAAGGACAACTTTATAGAGATAGAAAAAATAATAGCAAAAATTCATCTGGAAGAACAAAAGGTTAAGAATATCAAGGGAATAATGAAAAATAATGGGGAAGAAGGAGGCCTAGCAATACCTGATCTCAAAACTATATTACAAAACTGTAATTGTCAAAACAGTTTGGTACTCAGTAGTAGAGAAGTAGATCAGTGGAATAGATTAGTAGTAACTTAATGTTTGATAAACCTCAGATTTCCAGCCATGAGCTCACTACTCTACAAAAATTGGGGGGATAACATAGATGCACATAAACATCTCATTATTAAGCCCCAAATGGGCACATAATTTATACAAAAAGAACAAATATCATAAGCAAACTAGAAGAGAATGGGATTAATTACATCAGATCTACGGATAAGGGAAGAGTTCATGACCAAACAAGAGATAGAAAGATTCACAGAAAGTACAATGTGCAATTTTGATTATATAAAATTAAAGAGTTTTTACACAAACCAACACAGCTATAATCAGAAGAG
Source organism: Petaurus breviceps papuanus (assembly GCF_028583685.1). Lineage (NCBI taxonomy): Eukaryota > Metazoa > Chordata > Mammalia > Diprotodontia > Petauridae > Petaurus > Petaurus breviceps. The sequence continues at coordinate 36,648,635 of NW_027187380.1, forward strand.
AAGCAGGAAATTGGGGAAAAAACATTTATAGTAAGTTTGTCTGATAAAGGTCTTATTTCAGGGTGTATAGGGAACTGAGTCAAATTTTTAAGAATAAAGGCTCGTATTAATAAATAGACAAAGGCTATGAATAGGCAGTTTTCAGAGGACAAACCCAAGCTATCCATAGCCCTACGAAAAAGTGCTCTAAAATCATTAATAATTAAAAGAATGCAAATTAAAACAACTCTGAGATACCATCTTACACCCATCAAACGGTCCATGATGACAAGACAGGAAAATAGCAATAGCTGGAGAAGATATGGGAAAACCAGTACACTAAGGCATTATTGGTGCAGCTATAAACTGGTCCAGCCATTCTGGAAAGCAGTTTGGAACTATGCCCAGAAAGCTATCAAATCTTTAACCCAGTGGTACGGCTACTAGGTTTGTATGCCAAAGAGTTAAAAGAGGGAGGCAAATGATCTGTATTTGTAAAAATATTTGTAGGAGCTCGTTCTGTGGTGTATTCAGATAGAGAACTGATGAATTCAGAATGTGTATATCTGTCTTCTTCCCTCCCTCCATTCCTCCCTTCCTTCCTTCCTTCCTTCCTTCCTTCCTTCCTTCCTTCCTTCCTTCCTTCCTTCCTTCCTTCCTTCCTTCCTTCCTTCCTTCCTTCCTCCCTCCCTTCCTCCCTCCCTCCCTCCCTCCCTCCCTTCCTTCCTTCCTCACTTCCCTCCTCTTGAATGACTATACATATTCTAATGGGGTTTTTCTTGCCTTCTCAATGGGTACTAGGAGGGAAAGCTTTTGGAACTGAAAACAAGATGCAATTGGGGAAAAAAAAAGAAATCATAGATAAGCTCTTTGTTGGGGCAGCTGCCCTCCTCCTTGTCCCATCCAATGCTTCTCATGTCTTCCTGGGCCTCAGCATGTCTTATGCCCTCTAAATAGTCCATCCTTACTTATGGTACACAATTTTACTTCTTATTTACATTTTCTAGGTAAACGTAAAGCACTGAAGCTGAATTTTGCAAATCCACCTTTCAAATCTACAGCACGATTTACCTTGAATCCTTCAGGAGTCCAAAACCCACACATGTGAGTATATTTGCCTTATAAATGAAAGTAAATGCCCAATTTAAGCAAGTATTCTGAAATTATATAGTAGAGATTTTCTGAAGGCAGGGGTAATCTTATTGGCCATCTATTATACTGCTATTTTGCTTCAAATGTGAATCATATATACTTATAATAATGCAGTATTTTATAGATTTATTTTAGTAAATTTAAATGGGGGAAATTAGCAGAAAGATTAAAGACAATTTTGCTTTGTCCTACCAGTAGCCCATGTTACTTCTAGTTTATGAACCTGAAGGAAGGTCTACCATTTATATTCAGTCATATACAGAATATTATCTATAGTTCTCCATAGATTCCTCTCACTTCTCATAGTCTCCCCTTTGATAGCCCAATAGGCGCTCATGTTTTATAAAGTAACTTCCCTTTAAAGGCTTTTTTTCCATGTAACTATTACTGAAATCAGGCCATATCCACGTGTTGATGTCCAATGAATGAAATATGGTTGCTATATTTCTGTAGCATTTTATTAAAAATCTGTTATTGAGCTAATGTCGCAGACTTGATTTTGCTTTGATTTTTGATAAAGTTACTCATTTAATTCCTACCAAGATAATGGATTTATTTGCTTACATACTTGAGTCATAAAATTCATGCATTATTAAATAGATACAATGTGTGTTAATATACATGACATGTTATTACTTAATAGATTTTGTTTGTAAAATTTGCCTTTTGGGGTTATTTCTTCCTAGGCACTCTGCTTACCCCTCTATAAAAGTAGTCTTATGTGTGTATGTAACAAGAATGATTGTTATCATTGTTTTTGAATGCTGTGAATAAGTAATGTATAGAAGACAATAAATGTTTGTTTTAACAGAATTTATGTTACAAAAATAAAAAAGGTAATATTGAACATTGATATTGTTAGGATTGGGCTTCTATTTATCTTTCTTTACAGATGCTCTACATGTTTCTTTAATTTCTCATATTAGTTTCTACTTTTTTTGAATCTTATTCCTCACTCACAATTTGCTGCCAGTGTTTTTTTCTCCCTTTCTTTCCTATCCTTTCCCATTTGCTTGATAGCATTCTTCATCAACTTGTTTCTTTTTCCTTATCTCTACCTTGAAGGCCCTGCATGAACTTGGCATGAATTTAGGAGTTAGGTGCCCATTGCTAGTACCTTTTCTTCCTTCTTGGGATAGCAGGCAGTAGACTGGGCAGGAAGCCAAAAACCTAAGTGAATGTTTACCTGGATGAATATTAGTCTTCCGAGTGAATTTGGTGATAGGAATGGACAGACACAGGGTGAGATATATACTGGAGCTTTGGAGTTTCTTATGACCATGCGTGAACTGGGCTTATTTGGAACTACTCCCAGGAGAACTATAAGCAAGTAATAAGTGTCATGGTAAAAATAAATAACAGTAGGAACCATGCACCCAAAACTCTTTTAACATGTAAACGTACTGACAAAAGAAGCACACTATATTATTTATTAAGATTTTAATATGTTTAAATCTGTGGTATTCACTCCATCTTCAAGTTACTGTAAAAGGAAGATGTGTTGAACAGAAGGAGATGTTTTTATTTACAGAGTTAAAAAAAAACCTGGAGAGGTTAAACACTTTCAGGTCATCATAAGGATCATAGTAAAATTTAATTTCATTTTGTAAAAATTTTGTGATTTCATTATTGTGGGGAACTCCTTCCACAAATGCAGATTACATTAGGAGGCAAATGTTATAAATTTGGTATATAACTTTAAAAATATTCAGGGATTTGATGGCAATCTTTCTCCATTGTTTTGGAAATTTTCTATTGGTTCTTGGTCTGGTAGCTATCATACTATTTTACTATCATACTATCTCTGCCTATCAATAAGATGGTGAAAGTACCCTATCATTTTAATCAAACTTCAGTTTGGAGACTCTTATATAGGTTGTCCAGATGAGGATACTCATCACATCCAAAAGTCTTTGTAGAAAAAAACTAAAGAATGCTCTTTAAATAATTACCTTTCCTTCTCCTATGATAAAAAGTCCAATTTACACATATACATGGCTGTTATAGATCTCTAAAATCATTCAAATCCCATTACTGTACATGAGTACTACACCAAAAAGGATACTTTTTGTTAAAATAGATTATTTGCTGAATGATTAAGGAATAGTTGCGTGTGTCCTAATTTTTTTTCATTCCACACAATTTATTATGTCCATATGAACAAAACAGTGTTGGTATGAATTTTCATTTAGGACTTGGAAATTGCTTTGTTATATTGTATTGAATTGACTACAGAAATTGTACAGAAGGATTGTAAACGGCAGCATGGGGAAGCTTGACTTCAACCACTGTTTGCTCCAGAGAACCAAAGAAAACATGAATGATGGGGATGACCTTTGTAAATGAATTCTCCTAGTTGTTAGAGTACTTTCTTTCCTCCTAGATTCAGGAGTTTCTAGTCTTCCTGGAATTATATTAATAATTCCAAAAATCATTGCTTTTCTTGATGTCAGTATAGCTCTACTCATATACGCTAGTGATAGAACATTTCCTAGATAATAAAAACCTCACACTTATATAGCTTTTTAAGGTTTGTAAACTCACCAAAATAACTGAGTCCTAAGTTGTTTGATTATTATTATTCCAATTTTACAGAGCAGAAAACTTAGGCTCAGAGAGTTTTAAATGACTTGCTATCATAATTCCTCTGACTCCACATCTAATACTTTTTCTACTATATCCTGTTATCACTCACAGTGTTGTGAAGAGAATAAGAGTGAGCTGAGGCCTGGGTGCAGAGTAAATTTGGGTGTGGATTTATTGATCAAGTGCTCGACTACCCAGAGTATACAGTCAAATCAGGCAGCCTTGGGTTGGGGTACAGACAAGGCTTATAAAGGCAAAAACCACAAAAGCCACAATTGGGGAGGGGAGCTAGTGTAAGCAATGATATACAGAAGCCAAGAACAGCCATTGGTTGGATCCATAGTTCAGGGCTAATTTGGAAAACATGGTGCAAGGGTACAATGATGTGACCAGGGTCCTTCCTAGAACAGGGTGGAGGGCACAGGGGCAGTGGAATTCCCTGAACAGGCTAGGGTCATGGAACAGGTCAGGGTCATGTTCTGGGTGAAGGGTACGGGGGACCTTGCTTGGTCAGCATCCTGGAACAGGGTGGTCTCTTGCATGGGATAGACTTGCCCCATGATCTCTATACAGGCTTGTACCATAATCCTTATACATGCTGCTGTTTCAAGGCTTACTGATTTAGGGAAGTTCTAACTTAAGAAAAGATAAAAGAGCAGGGGACTATGCCTTGGGTAACTCGTAATTATCCAGGACTATGCCTTTAAGTTGTTACAAGCAGTTACAGGGTTTATGATAAAAATAAAGACAAATATAAAGGGGCTTAATGGTGGGCTCCAAATCAGGTGGCATGTGATTTAGGTTACCTTACAACATTCCCCACTTCTTTTCAGGAAAATGTCAAACCATTGACAAGAATCTGGGCCACACACTAAGACAATAATATATAAACAAAACTTAGAGTTCATTTGGACACATGATAGAGGGGTGGCACTGGAAGCAGAGTTGTAGATCCTGCAGGGTTGACAAAGTCCAGGAAGGGAGCTATCTCAGCAAGGGTCAGGTCTGGGCTCTTGGGACTGTGGTCTGCCTCTGATGCTGTCTTGTGTGGATCCCGTAGCTCAGGAGAGGGGCAGACTTTAGCTGACTTGAGTCCATGTGTACAAGATGCTTAGCCAGTCAGCTTTAACAAGAGTTCTTAATAACATATAAGCTGAACAGCACAGACAAGCAAGTAAGTTTTCTCTGGCCACACAGGGAAAACAGTAAGTGATCTTTTATGATGTTACAAAGATGACATGATAACAGTAAGGCAAGTACACAGTAGTTTAACCCTGACCATACCCTTATACACTCCTAGAACTAAATTCAAACCTCTGCTTTATCTTAAACAGACTTAAAACTTAAAATTACAAAAATTAATAAAATCAAAATTTAAACAGCATATATTTTTTAAATTTGAAGAAGTCCTAATTAGGCATCTAATTCTATTTCCCTCTCTAAAGCTTCAGTTAAACAACTATCCTATTTTAGAATAAAAAAAATTAGTATCAAAATTAGTATCATTCTATTATAATTATTGAGCTTAATTATTGAAACTTGTCAGCAAGAATAGGGACAAAACTATAATGAGGGAACTACAGTTCCCTAACTTTAGGAGGTCAGTTCCAGGCAAGATATATACCAAGCTGCAGTCTGCAGTGCGCCAAGATGTGCTGGGTGCTTGTGGGTAAATCAAGTCACGGGAATGCTACCTCAGCACATGCTCATCAGTTGTTCCCCCGACCTTCCTTTGCACTTCATACCTGTATCTTCAGGTGTGGCACCATGGGGCAGCTCACTTTGCACCTGTAAGTTACAGGGTTTAGCTCCATGGATGAGTGACTGGGGCAGCTTTTCTTGATATTTATACCTGGAGGTAGACTCAAAGAAACAGCCAATCAATAGTCCCATAAATATTGTGATAATTTTCAATAATTAATTTAACTGCTTTTATAATTTTAATCTTCTTTAACTATTCTAACAAATTTATAATTACTTGCCAAATTCCCCTATTTCCTTTATGGGTATCCTAACAATCAATTCAATCAGTTTATATTAATTTTCCTTCAAGATGCCATTTTACTCATTTTATCAGTTGATAATAATTTTCTAAAAATGCCTTCCCTTTACTTCCTCATACTGTCACTGCCTTGTCATAACTTCCTCATGCCTTCTCTCAACATATTTAACCATCAAAAACTGACATTAGCTGGAAACAGGAGAGGGCTTGGATAAACCCCACTTGTCCTGAAACTTTCTTACCTGCTTTATTTAGCTGTCTACCATTCATAGTCTTTCAAAAAATATCATACAAGACCTTCTAAAACATCTTTCTAAAAATATTTCTTTCTTTGAAGGCAATTAAATTTATCCTGATACTTGAAAAATACAATTACTAAACTTTTATAACAGGACAAGCAATTAATGATCAAAATAAATATATAATTGCTTTTTAAATGGAGATTTAAGTTTTCAGTGGACTCGCTGCTTACTAGGGCCAGGCCTATAATAAAGTTGGGGCAGCTTTTTTTTTTTTTAATTCTAGCATTTCTCCCTCATGGGATTGGGACCCAATTTCAATTGGGAAACGGGGCAGGGTTATCTGCTTCCATCCATGGCTTCTTCAGGCTGACAAGGGGTGTAGAACTGTCCCTGCTTCAGTGGGTCATGAAGAAGAAGTTGACTGGAACCGAGCAAATACCATCACTGCTAGCTGCTGATTGTAGATGAATTGGCCTGTAGTTTGAGAGACACTTAACCAACAGGTAAATTTAATATGCAGGGCCCAGTAATTTAATAGGCTCCCAAGCACCACGCCCTTCATCATCCCACCCCCTTCAAACAAATAGGACCCAAGATCATTTGGGGTTGGGGATGAAGGTCTCAGTGTCCCAAACCATGCTGAGGGAGGACATAAAGCTGGGGTTATGGTCTCACTAGGTACTTTGGGCCTGCTGATGGACTCTGGTCTGGCCAAGCATTTCACAGGTGTCAGGCAGTGGTGGGCACCCAGTCAGAGATATCATCTGGGTGCTGTGCCTAGAAAACACAAAACTAGGAAAAAAATTTAAACAACACAGGGGCCAAAAAGTCAAAAGTGGAGTGTGGATGGGCTAAAATACTCCATTACTTAGATGCAACACAATCTAGGTTTTAAAACTGCTGCAACAGACACAGGTAAAGGTCATGGATACCTGATGTTTCAGATGGCAGAAATACACCATAAACCAGGTCCAACAAAATTGATGAAATAGTATAACTGATGTCATAGAAACTTGCCCATTTTATAGTTGTAACAAAAATTAAATAGTCTGCTGTACTTAAAAGATCTTACAATTTAATAAATCTAAGTAATATTATTACTACTTGCATTTGACCCACATAACCTCAAAGAAATGAATTTTCAAAACACAAAAATTTAGTGCACACAGAGGGCAATTTAAATTCCCAAAACCCCTAACTCCCACAGGGAAAAATTATAAATACCCCATAAAAGTTATAGTAATTCTCAAAATCCAAACAATCCCAATTTTAACTAACCCAATTTAAACAACATAAAGGAACTATTAACACAATTTAAATTTAAATGATGGTCACTTAATTCATACAATAGAAAGAAAATTTTCAAATTGAGAAATACTGTGATAACACAACAACATCATGACAGTAACTGCAGTACCAAAGCATCCATCCAACTATTACAAACAAAAATTAATTTTGGAAAATTGGGCCAACAAATGCCAGGGCTTTTCTCCTCTTTCTACAAATTTCAGGGCCTGTTCATGGACCCAGGGATATGAAGGAGAGGGGGTCTTTTGTATGCTTAGAGGTATGGGCTTCAGGGTGCCCAGGAGCCCAGGAGAGGTGGTAGTGGGGCCCACAACAGATGTTCTAATTATTTTAATTTACACCCCCCAGAAATATCACATATATTTACTCCTTCCCTTTTTTTCAGTCTCCCTGCATGCCAAACTTTGGCCAGAAGTTAAAAATGCGGATTTTAAACGCAGTTTATTCTGTCCTTCCTTTGTCTTCCTGTTGTTCCCACACAGAACTTTAGAAGTATGGTGAGTGGATGCCTTATAAGGGCACTGCTTAATGTAATTACCTTGTTCCTTACAATAAAAGCAAAGTGGTCTTTTCAAAGGGCAGTCCTTCCTCCAATGACTTCTTTGCAATTTGTACACTGATCTATCTTAGGTTTAACAAGGTGGGGGGAATGCCCATATTTATGTAGTTGTCCTGGAAGAGGGTGAGAAGGGAGTTGAGGGCCAGTGGGGAGAGTGGGATGTAATGAAGTCACCAGGGCCTGAGTAAGATGTTGAACAAATTTCTTAGAGGTGCTGGAAGTGTTTGCAGTAGAAGATGGATGGGAAGAATGGGCAGGGCTGCCAGGACCCTAGGGGGCTGACAGAAAAGGGAAGAGGAGGAAGCCTGAGAGCAAAAGTTTGTCCCTGCCTGATTAGGAAGGGGAAGGGCTAAGCTTACCTTCCTCCTCAGCAGAATCAGGCAAAAGATGTGGGGGTGGGGCCAGCTGAGCCGGCTCCAGGGAAGGAGGCTATGGTGGTGGTGGAGGAGAGGCCAGGGGAGTAGATTGAGGGGAGTGAGGGGCTCCCGAACTATGTGGGGGGTGGTAGTAGGAGACTCAGAAAAAGATCTGAATCTTCCCCTTCATCTTGAACTTCCTCCTTTTTGGAAACAGGCGGGGGCCGGGCTACGAGGAACTGAATGAGGGCTAGCCAGACATGAATGTAAAAGTGCTATAACTACCCAAGGAAGTTTTGGATGGACTGGTGGAAGCCCCCATACCCGGCAGTAGGAAACCACACAAACCCCCCCCAAAAAACTTAAACAAACTTCGAGCACAGGTGGGGGCTGCCAGGCAAAAATAAAAGTAACTTATAACAAAATTTTAGACAAACAACCAGACCGCTGTACATATAACATTCAATAAACACAACACAAACAAATAAAATCCAAGCAGAAAGACAATAGGCCCACATAGAGGACCCATAAAATAAGGCATAGGATAAGGAAAGCACAAATGACCTGAAACCCATGCACCCCCTACACTTCCTCTCACTACAGGCCCTGTGCTCTCACCGCTCCATGCACCCTTACACTTACAAAAAATATAAACGAGTGAAATTTGCCTCTTACCACAGGCCCTGTGCTCTCACTGCAGGATATGCAAGAAGAGATAGAAAAATGGGCTTTCCCAGTGTGATTTAAACCCTGATAAACCTGGGGGGGCGGGGCATGGGAATTTTACCCCTGAGCAGAGCAGCCCTGATGGGCCTCAGAGGGGGAGGCTTGCCCCCTGAGCAGAGTAAACCTGTTTTTCCTCAGAGGGGTGGACAAGAATTTTACCCCTGAGCAGAGCCCCTCCAATTTACTCCTTGCCTCAGAGGAAGGGGGCTCTGGGAATACCTATCTGTGGGACAAGACTCCCACGACCAGTTAGAAAAGTGGGACTACGTCGACTGCCCTGGGGTGACTAAACACCCCTCTCTCTACCCCCCCCCCCCAAACCAACCTACTGGCAGAAGTTCCAGCATCCTGGAGTCTGCCAGGGAGTAAGTGTGATTACAATGGATCAGGATCTGGTCTCAGAGAGCCAAGAGGGGCCCTACTAGATAGTGTTAATGAGATTTACACCTGCCCCATGCTGTCACCACAAGACAGGATACTCCTCTTTTTTCTGTGTTATACCTGCCTTGGCAAACACTATGGGTATGTCTCCCCTTACTCCTACTCCCTACGAGTGTTCAGACCCTCAGATGGAAAGGCAGGATAGAGCCTTAAGAAAAAAGACAGACTAGAAAAATAAGAGACACTAACACTTCCAAACACTCACAAACACACAGAGACAGACACTACAAAACACTCACCTCCAGAGGGTTTTCGGATCCGTTTTCAGGTTGAATTAAGGCAAGTCAGCGTCAGGCAGGCAGGCTAGTCCTGGCCCATGTCAAACCCCAGAGCCCTGGAAACATCCAGGTGCCGGCTTCTGAGAATGAGATGATCAGGGACCCCTACCAGCTGTGGTTGAGAGCCTAGTCAAGCCGAGGTCTTGAAGGGGTGATCTAGAAACCCAAAGGGCCTCCAGGATCCCCTAAATCTCGCTGGGGCCTGCAAAAATGTTGTAAAGAGAATAAGAGCAAGTTGAGGCCTGGGTGTAGAGTAAATTTGGGTGTGGATTTATTGATCAAGTGCCAAGTGCTCGACTACCCGGAGTATACAGTCAAATCAGGCAGCCTTGAGTTGGGGTACAGACAAGGCTTATAAAGGCAAAAACCACAAAAGCCACAATTGGGGAGGGGAGCTAGTGTAAGCAATGACATACAGAAGCCAAGAACAGCCATTGGTTGGATCCATAGTTCAGGGCTAATTTGGAAAACATGGTGCAAGGGTACAATGATGTGACCAGGGTCCTTCCTAGAACAGGGTGGAGGGCACAGGGGCAGTGGAATTCCCTGAACAGGCTAGGGTCATGGAACAGGTCAGGGTCATGTTCTGGGTGAAGGGTATGGGGGACCTTGCTTGGTCAGCATCCTGGAACAGGGTGGTCTCTTGCATGGGATAGACTTGCCCCATGATCTCTATACAGGCTTGTACCATAATCCTTATACATGCTGCTGTTTCAAGGCTTACTGATTTAGGGAAGTTCTAACTTAAGAAAAGATAAAAGAGCAGGGGACTATGCCTTGGGTAACTCGTAATTACCCAGGACTATGCCTTTAAGTTGTTACAAGCAGTTACAGGGTTTATGATAAAAACAAAGACAAATATAAAGGGGCTTAATGGTGGCTTAATGGTGGGCTCCAAATCAGGTGGCATGTGATTTAGGTTACCTTACAACAAGAGGTGTGTTAATTAGAAGCATTTTCTTCTTTTGGCCATTCTTACTCTGTCTCCAGGAACTGATTGTTGTCAAGTACATCTTTCTTGTGAACTTGCTGTTTTAGTAAATCCAGTCAGGTGTGACTGGGAAGTCACTCGTGATCTCTAAAAAGAGGGGGTTATACCTTTCCAATTAAATAGTATTCTTTACATGGAGAAAATATCCATTTTACTCTTACCAAATTGTAACACAGTATTTTACTTATTATTTAATCTGGGGTCTTAGATTTATAGTTTGAAAGGGACCTTAGCCATCCATCTGCTTCATTTTGCACATAAAGAGAGGTTAGTTGAGTTGCCTAGAGTTACACAGGTTTAAAAAAAGTAATCAAGTACATTCAGGTGGCTCCATGTTGTGATATTGTATTTGTAACAGGATTTTGCCACTTGTTAACCCCCAAAATACTAGAATTAAGACTATGAAAATTATTTTTTACAGTTGTAGCTTTCATTAGCTCAGGAGTGTCACCCAGGGTAGAAGAAGGAGCAATCTGTTTAAAAAATAATTTTCAAGGAGTAATGACACTTGATAATAAAAGTTTTTTGCAGAATATACTATGGATTTGTACCTGTCCATAGATGAGCAGTTGGGAAACTAAAGTACACAGCACAAGTATGAGACTTGTGTCTCTTCTACAGAAGGTCCCCTGGAAGTGATCATGTAAATGACCTGCTTTTGTAGAATTAAGTGAATTTTATTGAAACAACAACAACAAAGCGGATCTGTAGCAGTAACATACATTTATCTCACACCTGCTGCTGAATCAGGAAGGACTGAATTTGAATCCTGATCAACAGAGTTATGATCCTGGGCAAGTCATTTAACCTCTCTTAGCCTCAGTTTACTCATGTATAAAATGAAGATGATAGTACCTACATTGCAGGATTGATGTGAAGATTAAGTAAGATAATGAATATAAAGTGCTTGGCAAATCTAAAAGTGCTATGTGGATATTAGTTATTTTCCTGATTCTGGGCTACAGGCTTTGCCGGCCAATTTCTGCTTGGCATCTCTCATGAGAAATACCCAAAGTTGAGTTCCCCATTGACCCACATCTAGGTGGTAGATACTGTCACAGACCCCCTTATGGCAACCTGGTTCAAGGACTTTCTCGAATAGGAAGGGGGTAGGACCTCAAGATACCTAGCAAGTGTCTGCTATGGAATTAGCAGAAGCTGTCTTTCACATCCACCAGTCTCCTTCCATACAGAATATTTTGGGTTAGAAGAAACAGATATAAAGCTGTATCCGTTGAGTCTAGTGATTAGACCTTTGTTTCTACAGCTATCAGATGAGGAAAAAAAGAAAAGAAAACAAAAAATATTTCCTTAGAGAAACCAGGCTATCACATTAATATCTCCCCATTTTCTCTGGCTTGTCCCCCATTCCTAGAATTCTCTCCCTCTTTATCTCTGTCTCATGGCAGAGAATGCCATTTCATCCAACTCTTTCATTTTACAGATGAGGAAAGTCAGGCCCAGAGGTATGAAGAGTCTTGCAGGAGACCTCACATTTGAGTACTGTGATTCCAATCTCAAAGCTCTATTGAAATTCTGTTGCTACATGGGTAGCATTTGGCAAATTATTTACCTTTTTGTATGTCTTCTTGTTTCTTCCTTGATATAGTGAGCACACTGATTGATTTAGATCAGGGAGTCTTAAAACCTTTTTTGTGTCAGGGACCTCTTTGGCAGTCTGTGAAGCTTTTGGACCCCTGCTCAGAATAGTGTTTTTAAAAGCATGCAATAAAATATATAATATTATAAAGGAAGCCAATTACATTGAAATAAGTTGATCAGAATATGTATAAAACAAGTTTACCAACCTCAGGTTGAGAATTCCTTGTCTAGATAATTTCTAAGGTTCCTTCATCTCTAAATCTGTGCTCTGTTATGATATGACTTAAAAAAAAATCAAATCCACCATCAAATACATGATTTGCTGTCATTTAGGACATTAAAAAGAATGAGCCTCAGGCCCAAATAACAGATAGTAATAATGATATAACACTAATTATGACTTTTGAACACTTGAAGATGGACATTTTTCTGACAAACTTTCAGTGAGATAGGTAGATCTCCATTCTATTGATGTAGAAAGTGATAACTGTTGTAACAGCCTACTGCTTTGCTTCTGTGACTCCTCTCTCCCCACTCCTGCACATCCTTCACTCTCCTGTCAGACTGACCCCCCTACTCAATAAATTTACCTCTACAATAAATTATAAAATCCTCTGGTTTTTAAAGCTCTTCATAACCTGGGATCCATCTAGTTTTCCAGTCTTTTTACACCATATTTTTTTCAACATTCTCTGCAATCTAGGGATAGGGGCCTCTCTGCATAAAGTATTCCGTCTCCAGACTGAACATTTTCACTGGATGTCCCCCAAGCCTGAAATACTCTCTCATCCTCATTTCTGCCTTCTAGCTTCTTCAGCTTTCTTCAAGTTTTAGTTAAAGTCTTACCTTCTACACAGAGCTTTTCCCAGTCCTACTTAATTTTAGTGATACTTTGTCAGTATCAGAGAAACTTTCTAGAAAAATGACCATAAGCAAGCTGTTCTAGCTTCTTTGGTTCTGTTTCAGGGTCAGTATGTATTGAGGGCCTATTATATTTATCACTTGTGGCCATGGCTTTTATGTGTACAGAGAAGTATAATTTTAGATCACTAACTACCCCGAGACCCCTTGATAAAATAAATGTTTAATTGGCATTGAGAAATGAGAGCCTACACAGAGGGGGCTTCCAGTCTTTTAGAGCATTTTTTCATATTACTGTAGATCGTTTTAATTTCTTCATCTTTATCAATTGGGGAATGACTTGTATCCTTACAAATTTGGGAGGCTTCCAGTTTGAGAACTCTTTTTACCCTACTTTGCTGTTGCTGAGTTAAATTGGAGTTTGGAAATTGTACAGTAAATTCATTCCAAGCTTCTCCCTGAAACAAATATTCCATTACTTTAATGTCCACATTTTCTGGTGATGCCACACATCGATATAAATCATGAAACACCATTGTCACTGAAGTCCAAATTGTGAGTTATCCTTTAAGTGTTTAAATCACTCAGAATTGTGTGTTGTATTGACTTGGATTGTTTTTCACAGAATTCTGTTTTCTTATTTTCTGCAACATATTGATGCAGTTATTTTACTGAAGTTAATTGTGGTCTTTTCTTTTTTCAAATGCTTTATTGTGTTATGTATAAAAAGCTTGAGAGACATAATTTCCATATAATTTGTAATTTTATTAATTATGTCTAGCGAGTAATTAATAAAAAAAAATGATCATTTGGCCATCTCTCATAAACCAATGACCCCTTATGGAACCCATCAGCACTTATATTCCCTTGGAAGAGTGGTTATTGCTGATAGTGGAAATCAACTGATTGGTTAACAAGTAAGGAGAGAAAGAATGTTATAATGAGAGGTGGGCTAATGAGGGTCTGGAGGTCTGGAGACTGATCCATCAGTCTTGAACAAAGAGACTTATTTATACCAGACCACTCTCTGTCTAGGGTAATGTAGACAAAAGGGGGATCTACTTCCACTCAGACCTATCTGACTAAAACACAGTGAACCCATAACTAGAATTTCTTTACCTTTTGATACACATTGGGTGTATCTCAACTAAAATTTCATCTTGTCAGCCCTTTCAAAGTCTAACTGAATAACCTTCAGGGGCTGATTTCTGAATGAGGAAATAGGAAGAAGAAAAACTTGAAGTCCAAATTCAGTAATTAGTTATTAATATGAGAGAAATAATCATTTTTCTCAATTGATTTGTTGCTTTTTACACCAGGGTCATTACTAATCTATGCCACGTTCCCCTTTCAGCTCCTCTCTAATAATGAAGAAAACAGTTAATCAAAACCAACTGATACAATTACTATGTCTGACAAAGTATTCAACTTTTTCACTGTGCTTCATCAAGTCTCTACTAAGAAGAGGGAAATTAGGTTTATCATTGGTCCTTTAAAACCAAGGAGTCCAAGTATATGGGAAGCTTGTATTGACAAGTGGGCCAGAATAATCAGACACAGAGTGAGTCTGTGCTAGATTGAATTCTCATCATGGAGGCAATATGGATCTTATATACAGAAAGATTGTGGGAGGATTTAAGGGTAGTCTAGAAGAAGAGTTTGGGGATGGTATTGAGGAAGAGTCTAAGGAGGATCTTTGATGGAACTGAGGTCAGACTCTGTTAATAAGATTAAGGGTGGGAAATAGCTGAAGGCTACCTGGAGATGACAGACAATGAAAGGCTAGGCTAGTTTAAGGGTAACAGATTTGGGTATAGATATTTTGATAGGATGAAGAATGGGAAGTAGCTGGACTATGGAGGACTAGGCTAGGTTAAGAGTAACAAAGCTTTGGGTCTCGGTATAATGAGAGGCTTATGACCTCAGGCAAATGCCTCATCAAGTGGGAAGATTCAGTCAGAGTTTAAGGGGTTTCCCAGATGCTGTACCCCATCATTAGGAGTTTAGCAGTCTAAGAAGTAAATTTATTTATTTATCTGTTCACGTATTCATTTATTATTGTCCATTAATAGACTGGTTTGATTCTTTTCTATACCTGTAGTTTCTCAGGTCACTGTTTTTGAAGTCTCTAAGATGCTTAGTAAGGTGTTAGTGAAGCAAGAAGGACCAGGTTTTGGAGTCATGTGGGTTACAGTGCTTGAAGGGACCATGTCTAGTATGGTATTGGTTATAGAACTAATTTAGGGACTGTGGGTGTTAGGGCCTGAGCTTTGTTATTCTTGACATCTAGGAGGAACCTTATCCAAGGTACATCTAATATATACTTTCAGACCTCATGCACACACGTATGCCCAGGGTGAAGGCCCCTCCATCCTTTACCTCATTTTTACTATATTTTCAGTTCAAATATATACAGAAATGCAGGGAAGGGAAAACAGGTAATGGTTTACATTTATGACTATACCAATAAGATAATATTCTTTATCCTAAAGAACCTTTCATTCTAAAGAAGAAATGGACAGTTTCAAAAATTGAAGATAAGATTTTTTTTTTTAGTAGTCAAGCATAAAAACAAAATTAAAAAAATTGGGAGAAACAAAATAGAAATGAAGACAGTGATTTTTCTCTCATTACATATGTTTGTAGTTTTTCATAATTTATCATATTCTTAAAAGGTATACCCCTCCATAGCTCAACCTCTTTACTTTCTCTGGGTGTGGTATATCTTTGTAGTTGTGTTCTGAAGAGGCAGGTCCTTAGGGATTATTATAACCAATATACCCTGAGGATGTTCTACAACCGTCATTTTGGCACATACAAAAAACCCCAAGATTCCAAAGTGTCATATAGTATATATGTTAGGTACATTTCGTCTAGGATGCTAGAAATTTTTGCTTCTTTCCTGAGGTAGCAAAGCAGTTCTTATGTTTAACTGTAACTTCTTTTTTTTTTTTAACAGTATTTTATTTTTTACAATTATATGTAAAGACAGTTTTCAACATTTTTTATAAGATTTTTATTTCCACATTTTTCTTCCTTCCCTTCCCCCTCTCCAGGGTGTCAAGCAATCTGATATTGGTTATGCACATGCATCTAAAACATATTTCCACATTAGTCATGTTGTAAAGGAAGAAACAGAACAAAAGAAAAAAAACAAAAAAGAAAGTGAAGATGGTATGGTTTGATCTGCATTCAGACTTCAATTGTTTTTCTTGGATGTGGATATATAACATTTTCCATCATGAGTCTTTTGGAATTGTCTCTGATCATTTTGTGTTGCTGAGAAGAGCTAAGTCGGTCATTGTTGATAATTGAACAATGTTGCTGTTACTTTGAACACCATTTACTGTTACTTCTGAAAAAGGCAATTGATTACACAATTTTAATCATATATGTATATTTTTTTTGCTTTTTGGAGGACAGTTGGGGTTAAGTGACTTGCCCAAGGTCACATGGCTAGTTTGGTGTGTGTGTGTGTGTGTGTGTGTGTGTGTGTGTGTGTGTGTTAAGTGTCTGAGGCGGGATCCCAACCCAGGTTCTCCTGACTCCAGGGCTGGTGCTCTATTCACTGTGCCACCTAGCCGCCCCTTAATCATTTTTTTTTTTAGAGATACTTCATGACGTGGGATTTTTAAACTGACTGCATTTTCCAAGCTTTCATATACTTTGCCTTTTTAAAACTGATTTAATAAGCTCTTAAAAGGTTACACGAACATGGCCATAGGTTGCCAAATTCATCAAAACAATTCAGTTACAGAAATCAATCAGTTGGATTGTCACCTCTAATCTTACTTTTTCCACATTTTTTTTTTCCTTAGGGGGGAAGGTAGGGCAGTAAGTGACTTGCTCAAGGTCACATGGCTAGTTTTTGTGTTAAGTGTCTGAGGCATGATTTGAACTCAGGTCCTTCTGCCTTTAGGCCAGTGCCCTATTCACTGCACCACCTAGCTGCTCCTATTTTTTCCACATTTTTAGTCCTTTGTTTCGTTGTGATAGACAATAGCAAAAGTTTATGGAAGGATCTAGCAAAAGTCTGTTGTTGATAATGAAGTCATTCTTCTTGCTGAAGTTTGAATTTCCAATTAACTAGTTCCTTTTGAGGCCCTAAAATTTTTAAGTGACTAAGTAAAAATATTATTAAGCAATATCATCAATTTAATTAAATTCAACAAATTTCTTAAATAGCTGTTTTATGAAGAACACTGTGGTAGGTCCTGGGGAAGAAATAAAGATTTAAAAAAATCTTTATGCTGTAAGACATACACAAATAACTGTTCTAAAAAACAGAAGATAAGTGGAGAAGAGAGGCATAAAGACAGTGCTACATGAGTTGAGTTGGAAGGAAGGAAACTTTCCCTGTGGGGAGAGATCTAGGAAGACTTCATTACAGCATTTATTAAGTGCCTTATTCTGTGCTAGTCATTGTGCCAACTTCATTAGAAATATCACCCCATTTGATATTAACAAAAACCCTGTGAAGTAGGTCCTATTTTTATTCTTATGTTAAAATTGAGGAAAATGAGGCAGATAAAATGTTAAACGAGTTGCCCAAGATTACACAGCTAGTAAATGTCTGATGCTCCATTTGAGCTCAGGTCTTCTTGACTCCAAGCTCATTGCCCTATCCACAGCAACACCTAGCCACCCTGAGGCTGACAGGTTGTGACTTTTCCACGGTCACACAGCTGGTATTCAAAGATATTCTGGTGTCTGTGTCTTATGCTCTATTTGTTGGGCTCCTTAGCTGCATACTGTATCTAAATGATTATAGATCCATTTCATCACAAAAGCAAGAGATCTATTTTAAAAAGCATTTTTGAAGCCCTGTTTTAAATAATATATAGTTAACTTATAAAACTAATTTTAATAACCATCAGAATTGACTATAAAAGAGATTTTTAAAAAAATTCAGAACTCAACCAACATTAAGTTGAGAATTTCTGCATACAGAGTAGAACATAACAAAAGAATTGGACATGAAGTTATGAATCTTATTGAATAGCTTGCTTTTTTTTTTTTTATTAAGCAATAGGGGTTAAGTAACTTGCTCAAGTTTACAGGGCCAGTTATTTCTGGGTGTGGTGCTGAGTATCTGAGCCCAGATTTGATCCAGGTCATCCCGACACTGGAACCCGTGCTCTTACTCACTGAGCCACCTGGCCGCCCCTAAGCAATTGGGGTTAGTAACTTGCTCAAGGTTACACGGCCAGGTGTTTCTGGGTGGGTGCCGAGTGTCTGAGCCCGGGATTCTATCTCCAGGTCTTCTCAACACTGGGGCCGGTGCTCTCACTCACTGTGCTACCTGGCCGCCCCCTGGCTTTTCTTTTTTAAGTATATAATAAGTCAAAATTTTTTCCAAGTTCTTTTGTTTTTCTATGTTATCTGTTGACTTCTCATTTTGTTCTCTTTTTCTCTCTCTTTCTCATATATATATATATATGTGTATATTAAGTAGATGTTATGTTTCTATAATTGGCAAAAATCTGTCTTCTCTTCCTCCCAACTCCCCAGGCTCCTGCCCTAGGTTGAGAAAGAAAAGCAAAACCCTGTTCCAAACATATATAATCCAGCCAAACAAATTTCCACAATAGCAGTGTAAAAAAAAAAAAGTCTCATTCTGCATTCAGTCCTTAATGCTCTTTCAGGAGGTGGGTAGTATTTTTTATCATGAATCTTCTAGATTCATGTTTGATCATTGTACTGTTGAGAATTCTTCCCTAAGTTTTTTGAAATTAATTTTTAAAAATAATATTGTTGTCATTGCCTAATATGTTCTCCTGAATTTTACCCCACTGCACTAGATCATTCAAATCTTCCCAGGTTTCTCTGAAATAATTTCTTTCACTTATTACATGTAGCAGCAAGCACCCTAACACACTCAGGATGGCTGTTAGCACAGGTTCTTTATCTTGTTGTGGGACTGGATTCCGAACTCCTGGGTTCCTCCTCCTTCTTCTGCAGGAGGCAGCCAGTCCTGATGCAAGCAGCTCACGGTTCCTGCTCTCACCTCACTGAAGTCAGCATACAGGCAATTCTCTGCTCCTGTTCCCTGGCTCCACAGAGTCACAGCTACCACAACTGGGAAACAAACAATTATCCTAGCCCCCATACTATCCTTTCAGTGTAGAGGTCCTGTTCCTGACGCCATTTGTAGCAGCAAGCACCCTAGCATACCCAGGATGGCTGCCAGCACAGGTTATTTGATCCGCTTTTCTTAAGGAAAGAAACTCAAAAAGGGGTTAACCATCTTACTTTAATATATCATTTACCTAGTTCAGGGGAAAAAGTCAGCACCTTAATTTCAGAGAATACAAACAAGTTACAAGCAGACAAAAAAAAAAACCCAAAAACAAAAAACCAGACCATTACATACATATAATTAGTTACCAGAGAAGCACCAATGTCTGGGTTTTCAAAGCCGGGGGCTCAGCTGTTGTCCAGAGTCTCATCTGGCCAAATCATATAACTCTTCCCATGAGTGAGCCCCAAAGCAAACCTCACATCAGGGTATATATAGCCTTCTTCAGGGTCAGAGAATATCACAACCCTCATGACCCACTGCCCAATCACAACATGAGAAGGTGTGGGTGTTCCTGAAAAACAAATTGCCTACCTCAGGCTCCATGTGACTACATTCAGCCTGTTAGGGGGTGGGATTTGTTTTCAAATCAGGGAAGGTCCTCAAATTAACTTAGGCCTATCAAGGGGTAAGGAAGATATTCAAATTCCTATTACCATTACATTACATTATAGCACAGCATAACTATATCTTGCTTGACCATTCCCCATCTGATGACACCCCCTGTTTCTAATTCTGTGCCATGTAAAAAGAGCTGTATTTTTGTACATCCTTAGAGTTTGTTTTGCTTAAGACTAATCCCTCCCTTAACTTGCCTTCTTTCGACTTCCACCTTCACTCTTCTGCCTGTTACCTCCTATTTCGCTGTTGAGTAAAATATATTTCTATACTCTGTTGTATGTATATGTGTGTATGGCTGCTGATGATTAAGTTCTGAGGGGATACATATATTATCTCACCATATTGCAATGTAATGAGTCTGAACTTGTTTAGTCCCTTGTGATTGTTGATTCTTGTTTACCTTTTTATGTTTCTCTTGACTTCTGTGTTTGAAATTCAAAGTTTCTATGCAGCTTTGGTATTTTCTTCAGGAATGCTTGGAAGTACTTTGTTTCATTAAAAGTCCATTTCCCTTATACTCAGTTTTACTGATTAACTTTTTCTTGATTGTAAGCCTACAACTTTTGCCTTCTGGAATACAGATAGTTTTTGTTTTATGTAAGTGAATTTGCCATAGACTTTTACATGAAATGATTTTTATGTCATGTGAATTTGCCTCTATCCCCCAACTACACTTAGCCTATATATTAACAAAGACATACTAAAAAAAAAAAACCAAACAAGTAATAAAATGTGCTAAAATGCAGACATATAAACTATTGTACCATGATCATAAACAAATATGAAATGAAGAGTAACATTAATGATAAGGTATGCGCAGCACTGTACAGTAAAGTTAACATAGATATGCAGTATGTTGCCTCTTCACCTAGCCTTTATCACTGGTAGTTGGCTGCACAACTGTTTGGGAAGCTATGGAGAGATGTTTAGACCAGGGATAGGGAACCCTGAGATCACATGTAGCCTTCTAGCTTCTTGGGTGCAGCCTTTTGACTGAGTCCAAGTTTTACAGAACAAATCCTTTTATTAAGTGGACAGTGACTTTTTTCCTGGTATATCTGATGATAGCATGCAACATTATCATCTCAACTAATCTTTAAGAAATTTTTACATTAAGTTGAATTTGCATAATGCAGATTTATGTAAAGTAACAATGAAAAGTTTGTTATGGAATTCATATCTTGAGAATAGAAGTTGGATTTTTTTCCATCAGTTAACACTATAAAAATAACAGGCACCTAGCTGGAGACAAGTACAAATAACAAGGGTGGTAAAAAGGTATTTCTTTAGACTCTTATAAATCTAATCAAAATGGCTTTAATCTGAAAAAGGTTGGGGAATGTTGCCTGTACATATCTACCAACTTCTGTTTTAAAGAGAGTAACTATAATGTTGGGAGAAAAATAGCAGTATAGTTGCCTGGTATTCATGGACAACAAAATCCAGGGAAGAAGTCAGTAAAAATCCCATTGCTTCTGATCAACATACGTAAATAAAAAGGAAGTTGAAGTACAGGATGCCTTTGGATGGCTATATCTTATTCAAAAGAAAGACAATAATTAAAACAAAGTAGCATTATGTATTAAGAAGATCTGTTCATGTAAAGAATCTCAGAACTAAAGAGGAGGAGAATTTAGTGTAAAACCAATAGAGGTAGAAACAGAAGTTACCACTGGAAGAAACTACAAAGTACCAGAAAAAGTAAACACAGAGAGAAAAATAAATAAGACCGAGAAACAGATGAAAAAGGTAGCAGTGGGGCAAGTTGGTTAGTAATATTTATGTCAGTTATCTAGACCAGGTTGGGTAAACCTGCAACCTCGAGCCTACATGTGGCCTTCTAGGTCCTCAAATGTGACCCTTTGACAAATTGTGACCCAAACTTCACAGTACAAATTCCTTTAATAAAAGGATTTGTTCTGTAAAACTTGGACTCGGTCAAAAGACCACACCCAAGGAACTAGAAGGCCACATGTGACCTCGAGGCTACAGGTTCCCTACCCCTGATCTAGACAAATCTATTATAGGATATTCTCTTGTAAAGCAGAGCTGCTAATTAAAAAAAAATAGTAATAATTTCATCCATTTAAATGCAGAGAAACCTTCTATTCAGGACCTGATTCTTACCTACAAGAAGGAACTATTACTAGTTTGGGAATGATCGAACCTCGGTTGGAAGTGATTATTCCATCTTAGAATTTGTGATAAAGTAAAGAAAAGATTTGTTTATATTTTGAGAGCAGATTCAGGCAGTCTGGTCTACTCACAGGTTGTGGTTGTCCTTCGTTTTCGAAGAGGACCATGGCATCAGTGAAAGATGACATGACTTTGAGTTGACTTTGATTTGAGTGAGAGAGGACTGTGCAAGGTAGAGGGGCTATATTATGTAAGAAGACAGATAGGGACCAGAGTGAGAACAGAAGAATATGTATTATGCATGTGTATACATACACATACATACACACACTCTCATTCTTCTAAAAAATATCCTAAAGTACCTAAAAGGGCCAGTGTCTCCCATTGCCTCCTGAGTGATCTCCAGTCATCCTGATGAATATCTGGTCACTGGATCCAGATGGCTTTGGAGGAGAAAATGGGGCTGGTGACCTTGCACAGCCCTCCCTCACTCAAATCAAAGTCACCTGCAAGTCATGTCATCATTTCCCTGATGCCTTGGTCTTCTTTGAAAATGAACAACAAACATAATCCTCTTTACATACCTTAGCAGCACAACTATACTATCCTACTTGCTATCCATTTCCTATCTCTGTTCTCCTCACTGACTGCCCCTCCCCCTATATCTGCACTGCATTCTTTCTTAGCACCAGCTGTTAATGCTTTCTCTCCCAGAGAGTATAAATAAATTCACATAGGCACCCATGCTGTCTCCCCCATCCTTGAGAACAAAAACTGTTTCACTTTTACCTTTGTACCCCCCGATGCTGAGTTCAGTGACTCTCCATAGTATACTTTGTAAATGTTGGTTGATTGATAACATAGATTTGTGAGAAAAACTAAGGTCAATAAGAAAGAACTTTTTGAGTTGTACTGAGAATTATCTAAGGCTTAAGAAAGCTTCTTGATGACAACTAATAATAGGGTAAATGAATTATTCTTGTACTTACAATAAATTAGAAGGAACACAGGATTTTTAGTTTTGGGACTAGGATTTGGATTTTTGTGACCTTACTCACTTGTATTATCTTGGGTAATTCCCTTTCTGTGCTTTTTGTCCTATCTATAAGGATGTACTTGATGACCCTTAAAGGTCCTTTTGTCTCTAAATAAATGAAAGGGGGCAGTTAGGAACAGGGCATGCTAACCAGATTTCAGTTTTTGACAAGGTTACTAAAATAAAGGGAATTCTATGCTGTAATTTGTGTAGATTCCGGCAAAGTATTCGATCAGTTTGCTTATTCCATTTTTGTAGACAAGATGGAAATGCTTAAATATATGTGAGTATATTTGTGAACTGATTGAATGACCAGACCAACAGTTATTAATGATTTGATGTATCCTGAAGCTTGTGTTTAACATTTTTGTCAGTGACTTGAAGAAAGACATAAATTGAATGCTTACCCAAATTTTGGCTGGTACAAAGCCAGCAAGGAAAGCTAACTTATTGGATTCGTCCATCAGTCAGACTAATGAGCATTTATTAAACACCGACTATGTTCCAGGCACAGTGCTAAGTGCTGGGGATACAAAAAAGAAGGAAAAGACAGTCTCTGCCTTTAAGGAGCCTACAATATAATGGGAGATAATAAGCAAACAAATGTATGCAAAGCTATAGACAGTACAAAAAAAGAAAATAATATAGAGGTTGGAAAAGGCTTCATGTAGAAGATGAGATTTTAGTTGGGATTTGAGAAGGGAGGTAAGAAAAGGGGAGCCAGTGTGGCAATGAGGAGGGAAAGCATGCCAGCTACGAGGTTCAGACAGCCAGAGAAACTACCTGGAATTGAGAGATGAAGTGTTTTGTAGTCACTGCCCAAAATGACTGTAATGTGTTAGATATAGGGCCTAATCTGAAAAGTTAAAATTAGTTGGGATAAGTATAAGTCTCATATTTGGGTTAAGAAAAGTAACTTCTTATGTACAAGATGAATGAAGTGGGAATTTTTAATGGACTATATCAATATGAGTCAATCGTGTGATATAGTAGTCAAAAAGAGCTTAGCCCTCTGTAAGACAGGTAGTCTAGGTCTAGGGGTCTGATTGAGTACAGTTTTCCTGTACTCTCCTTTATTACGCTTTCTCTAGACTATTGTCCTTAGTTCTGGGCATGACATTTTAAGAAGGATATTAATAATCTGAAGTTTCTATAGGAATGTGACAAGGATAGTGAGAGGGTTTAAGATTATACTTTGTGAGAATTCCTTAAAGAAACTGAGGAAGATAAGATTTGGGGCATAGGGTTAAGTCACATGATAGCTGTCTTTAAGCATCAGAAGGACTCACATACAAAAGGAGGGCTTAGACTTAGACTAGTTGTCCATTGAAGACAAAACAAGATATAGTGGGTGAAGGTTTGATGCTGTGAAACAATTTCCTAGCCATTAGGAGATTCTAAAAATGAGGTGGGCTACTCTCCCTAGTGGGATGGCATATCCCCCAATAGCATAAAGGTTTTCATGGAAAGTCTGGGTGACCGTTTTTGACACATATTTCAGAAGAAAATCTTGTTCAGGGATAGATTTGATTACCTCTAATACACCTTTGAACTCAGAGATTCTGTGATTCTGAAATTTTCCCTTGTATTGCATGGCTAATGAGCCTATATTAGAGATGAAATTTCTCCCTAGTTCAAAGTGACAGAGAGACCACTTTCAGAGGCAACATGGCATGATGGAAAGAGAACTGGTCTGGAAGCCAGCAGACCTGGATTCAAGTTCTGTCTTTGATCATGTTGGCTGTGTGTTCCTGGGCAAGTACTCAAGACCTGAAGTTTCAGAAAAGGTGCAGCCTGCATTAGTAGAGGAAATTTCTCACTGAGAATTGCCTAGAGCAATGAAATCACAGGTCCAGTCTGTACTTCCAAGTGGTAGAATCTGTATGTTGAAAGACTATAAATAGAAAGCAAAAAGACAAAATAAATTTTGGGGGGGTCTGGGGTTAGGTGGGGTGGTAGTGTAGGTAATACATTAATTTAATCCTTCTTCTGGGAAGTGGAGTCCTCATAGATGTTTCTGAACTAGATGTGTCCCTTTAGATTTTTTTTGCCCTTTTGAATCTCCCCCGATGATGGTAATTGATAAAAAATAAAAACGTTCAAGGTGTCTTGTATTTTTTTTCCTCTTTTGTCTGAATGTTTCATGTAGGCAGTTTTTGAGTGTTGATGTTTGGACCTTCTGTATGTAAAGTCTCCTCAGCCTCTGCTTGTAACTTTTGAATTTTTGAGGGTTCCCGTTGCTAGAAGGTATGTATGGCTAGTTAATAAAAATGTTGCTCTACTCACTGATTTTTTTTTTTTTGGCCTTTCAAACTTAAAACTTTCAACCCAAGTACTTACTAATAGGTGAAATAGTCATTATGTTAGAATGGGACTTGAGCAATACTTGTAAAGTTAGAAGTCCAAGGAACATAAAGTAGTGACCAAAAAAGAAAAGTTTCACTAAAGTGAGGGAAAACATTCTTAAAACTTTGAAGAAAGGAAAATTTTTCATTGGTACTATAAGATTCAATTTCTTTCATTCATGTGTCTTGGCATCTTAACAAAAATGTTGTTTTTTTAAATATGGAATTAAATAGTGATGTTTTGGGCTAAATACTAGATAGAAAACTGGTGTATCCTTGGTTTGATATAGGTTGTTCTACTGGCTTGGTAAAGGAGAACGTTTTTCTGCTCTTTTTTGTACATCTATGCATATTACAATATTTTTCATTAATTTTTTCTTTCTACTAACACATAGCTGCCTGCACTGTTCACTTTTAAAAATCCTATTTACCCTTAATCTCCAGGTTGGAATTTTATAGTCAGCTTTGTTACCATAATAAGAAATTGCAGTGACAGGGCCCCCTCCTGTGGCTTATTTTTTTGTCTGCCACTTGCCCACTTTCTATCTATATGTATTCTCTTCATTAATTGATGAAGAAGAGATATAACACTTTATTAAATTAAGTAAATGACAGTTCTGGTAAGGTCAGTTGGCCTCTGCATATGCTTGGGAATTTTGTGCATTCTTCTTAGCATTAAATAGAACCTCCAGGGTACTACATAGCAAGGTATGATGCTCTCTGAAAGGGAGAGTTTTCATCTCCTGAGATTCTGTAGATCAGAAAATCCTTGTAGGCATTTGATGATTTAGCTTTAAGTTGGAAAATAACTCAGTAATTGGAAGTGTAAACTAGCTTGCAGAATTAATTTTATCAGAAGCAGAAAAAAAAATGTTGTGCTTGAGAAGAGAAGACATGACAATTGACTACAAATAAATATAAATGCAGATCTTTTAAAATTTATTCATATTTTTAAAACCTGGAGGTCAAAATGTTTCAGTAGCTTTTGAGAAACCAAGCATTCCCACACATTTATTCAATACTACCAAAAAGAAAAAGTTAAAACTTATTTAAAATGTGGAAAAATTGCTTCCCAATATTTTAACAGAGAGAGACTGAGAACACACAGCATTGAATCATCAGGAAAACTGAAGATCTCCCCCGAACAGCACTGGGATTTCACTGCAGAGGACTTGAAAGACCTTGGAGAAATTGGACGAGGAGCTTATGGTTCTGTCAACAAAATGGTCCACAAACCAAGTGGGCAAATAATGGCAGTTAAAGTAGGTGATGCCCATAATTACTTTTGGTACTTTAATCCATTAGGTGGTGAAATTTGATGGGGCAGTAATGCTGTTTCTGTTGTAGTTATATCTAAGTGAAGGATATGTTTATTGTAAATATAGTACCTAACAAACTGTTTATCTCAAAGGTGTATTGCAATATTGTGACCCAGACAAGCTTATATATGGCAAGTGCCTTGTCACATATGCTTGCATTTATACATGAAGTAACTTTGACTGAACTCCTTAATGTGTGTCAAACTTAAGGCTCTACCACTTGTCATGGATGGTTGTTGTCCATGATGGTGACCTCTTGAGAGAAGGGCAGTGCTGCACTGAGACAAGTTAAGAACTAGAAAAGCATGGAAGGGGGCAGGTTAGGCAGGCCAAGGGTTAACAGCAGCTATAGAAATGGTTTCTGTAGAACCACATTCTTCTTGCTGCCAGTAACTTCAGCCTTAAATTGGCCTTGCTGATTAGATTTTATTTACTCAAGGTTGCCCTGTTTACTTGGCCTTTGCAGTCGTGTCAAAATGTGTAGCTGATGATAATCATGTTAGATTCTACACAGTTTGAGAGTGACATACCATCTATTTTCTCTCACTGTCCCTCCCTTCTTCCCCAATGCTCAGAAATAAAGATAATAAAGGGCCTTTCTGGCCAATTGGTAGTAGCCAAAAATAAAACTTTTTTTTTTTTTTTTTACTTTCCCATATTTTATTTTATTTTTTTTTTTATTTTTCAAATGCTTTATTAACTTCTGATTTACATCATTAATTTCCGCCAGATTTTGAGTTACAAATGTTCTCCCTGTTTTTCCCCTACCCACCACCCCAGAATAGCAGTCCCAAAGGATGCTTCCTCCAATCTGCTCTCTCCCATATCTTCTCCCATACCCCCTTCGACTTTTCCAGTAGGGCATGGTGGATCTCTATGCCCCAGTGCCTGTATATCTTCTTTCCCAATTACATGTAAGATAGTATTAATAATAGTATATATGTATATATAATTTCAAACATTTGATTTTAAAATTTTGAATTCCAGATTCATTCCCTTCCTCCCTTGTCACCCACCCTTACTGGGAAGATAAGCAGTTCAGTATAGATTGTACATGTGTAGCTAATGCAAAACATTAACATAGTAGATATATTGTAAAAGACTGACTATATTGCCCTCCCTTCTATCCCACCACCCACTTGTTCTGTTCTCTACTTTGATCCCATCCCTTTTCAAAAATGAGTGCTTCCAACTTCCCTCTCCCCCAGCCTGCCCTCCCTTCCATCATCCCCCCTCTTATCCCCTTTCCCCTACTCTCCTGTAGGGTGAGATACCCTATTTAGTGTATATTTCATTCTCTTCCCAAAATAAAACATTTTAACTAAAAGATTTCTTAAAAAACACTCGATAGGTTTCATATAAACTTTTAGTGGATTTGTGACTTATTTTTTCCCTTCTTAAGAAATTAGAGAATTACCCCCCCCCCCTTCCCCCTCCAACCAAGTTATTCCTTTATCCTATGAAGTGGTTTTTATGGGAAGTATAGTAGGATATTTAGATGAGAAAACATCATTTTGTCACTTGACTGTAACTAGATATTAGTGGTCAGGGTTCTTTGACTGTCTTCTCATTTTTGTGAAACTAATATATAATAATGGGTATAGTAGTCTATGCTGAAATAATTCTGGTTGTAGCTTTTTAATTTGTTGGCATTTCCTGGGGGACATGTGAGATGTAAAAAAGACAAATTAACAATGGCAACCTAGAAAAGTATTTTATAATTCCCTAGAAGAGCATTTTGAATTGTGTATTAATTTACTTGAGATATATGCTGTGGGCCATCTTATCTTGAGAAGAAGAGACATTATTTCAGTGTGATTACTATGTATATGTGGGAATCAGGTTCACTAAGCTTGGGATTCACTATTGAATTTTCATTTTTGCCAAAAGCGAAGCTTATAGCTGTTTATTCTATATAGAGCTGAGATTCTATATGTTTCATCCATGTGCTAGGGAGGAAATTGGTTTTGGCTTCCCTCTCCCGGTGTTTGTGTGGGCTTAGCAATACTGATTTGAGTGATTAATGTACAGAATAATAAATGTCTATTTTTACTGAACAATTTAGGTAGAAAGAATATGTATCTAAGAAAGGTACTCCACTTAAGAGCAAAGGAACACTTTTAGGAAGCAAGGTGAGTCATTTATACCAAATGAGCTTCCCTATTTCTAGTTAGGACCCCAGTGTCTTCTTGGTCATTCAGTTTTACTACCCTGGAGTTATTCTTTATTTTCCCCTTCCTTTGCCCTAACCCCCATCCTATTAGTTAAAAAGTCTTGTGGATTCTACCTCTGCACCATCATTCAGTCTCCTTTCCATTTACACAACAGCCTCCTTAGTCCTCTGTATTTCTTATGGAGCAACACAACTCCTAATCAGTCATGCCTCTAATCTTTGCTTTCTCTAATACATCTTCCACACAGCTGCCAAAATAATATTCCTAAATCACATTTCTATGTTAATTTCCTGCTTGAAAAGTGTGTAGTAGTAATGTACCTTGTTACTTCTGAGATAAAATATAAAATTTTCAGCTTAGCATTTAAAGGCCTTCACATATTTCACCACTCAATCACCACTCAAGCCTTTAAAAGTTAATTAAAGAATTATTAAAGGTTTCTGAGGAGTTTTTTGGGGGTGGGGGGCGGGGTGAATTTTGGTACAATTGTTCTTTCCCGGTCTTATAGCAGGGACTTGTAAATATCTAGAGTATAATCTGTATAGAAACAGGATACAGCTGGATTCAGAGCTATCATAATGATCCCCTGACTTGCCATGTAATTTTCGACTTGTATCCAGATAGATTTAGTATAATTGCAGTGATGAAGATAACTCACCATTTCTTTGTTACAGTCAGAGATTTGGTACAATGAGTATGAATCTAAAAAAAAAATTAGAAACTAAGTTATTGTTAAATGTCTTTTAGATGCATCACTTCTCCTTATATGTACAAGAGCAATTTCAGCTTTTATACTTGGTATTACTTCCTCTAGCTTCAGTAGCAGTATTCTCTTTTCCATACCAAAAGACTTGATATTATAGATAAATAATTTGGGCAACTAAGTAGCATAGTGGGTAGAGTATCGGGCCTAGAGTCAGGAACTCATCTTCTTGAGTTCTAATCTGGGCTCAGACACTAGCTGTGTGACCTTGAGCAAGTAATTTAAGTCTATTTATCTCAGTTTCTTTATCTATAAAGTGAGCTGGAGAGGAAAACGGCAAGCCACTCCAGTATCTCTGCCAAGAAAACTGCACATGGGTTCATGAGAAGTCAGACAGGGCTGAATAATAACAAGAGCAACAACAACAACAGCAGCATAAGTAATTTCGGTTTCTGGCAGAATCGTATGGTCATGTCTTGGAATGTCTGGGATACATCTTGAGTGAACATAGTACATTTTGAAGCCTTTCAGTAGGCAGTCTCCCTTTCTCTACAAGTAGGGGCTAGGGTCAGTGGCATAAATTCTTTTACTTCTCTGTTTCAGCAGAACTTTAAATAGACAAATAGAACCATTTAGACTTTGTAGGGTTTTAGCCTTGTCCAGTGCCAGTACTTTTTAAACTTTGAATATCCTGTGTTAAAATTGAACAGATAACAAATTGGAGTTCTTAAAAGTTTAAGTTGCTGGAACTGTGCCCAAAGGGCTATAAAACTGTTAATACCTTTTGACTCAGCAACACCACTTCTAGCACTGTATCCCAAAGAGATCATAAAAATGAGAAAAGGCTCATATGTACTTTTGTGGTGGCCAAAAATTGGAAATCGAGGGGATGCCCGTCACTTGGAGAATGGCTGAATAAGTGGTGGTATATGAATGTAATGGAATACTATTGTTCCATAAGAAATGATGAGCAGGTAGACTTCAGAAAAACCTGGAAAGACTTACTTGAACTGATGCTGAGTGAAGTGAGCAGAACCAGGAGAACATTGTACACAGTGACAGCAAGATTGTGGAATGACTCACTGATAGACTTAGCTTTTTTCAGCAATGCAAGGATCTAAGACAACTCCAAAAGATTCATGATGGAAAATGCTCTCCACATCCAGATATGGAATCTGAACGCAGATCGAAGCATACTATTTGTTCTCTGTTTTTTTTTTTTTAATTCTTTCTCATGGTTCCTCCCATTGGTTCTAATTCATCTTTACAACATGAGTAATGTGAAAATTAAAAAAAAAAGTTTAAATTGCATGATGTAATTAGTAATGCTATCCTTACACTCAAAAAGGTAGTAATAAGACCATGTTCACATTACTCTTAGGGTAGACCTCTTAGACCTTCTTTATGTGATTGGACCTCTTCCCAGAGGAGACATTGCCATGGTTAGGTAGGAAAGTGGGAAAGGCCTGAGAAGTAACTCTTACACATTTTCTTTTCTTGTAGAACCTATTAGCTCCTCACCATTGAAACCCACTTTTTTTCAATGCAGCAGCTCCATCAGCAAAATGGAGTTGAATCAGACACTTTTTAAAATAAAAATATTAACTATATTTTGTATATTAGACAAAAACTACTTTAATAGGCTGTTTTTGGGAACCAGAGAAATAATTTCATTCATCTTGTTTGCATTTGTAATATTTTGGTGTTACCAATCTGTAAATTTAGATAGTATCTGTAATGTCTTCTTAATTCCAGAAATATGTCAAGAAAGCACTGCTATTTGAGTAGTCCTCTGAGTTCTGATTTTGCTAGTAATTCTTTTTTTTGTTTTTCTTCTTCAGAACAGTGTGTGTTACTTAGTTATAGGAGGACAGGAAGACTAAGTGGAGAATCTCAAACTGCTATCCTACTCTTCCCTCTCTTTGAAGCCCTACTTTATTGTTAAAAAACTCTCTCTCAGATCAGTTCTTCTCATGTTTTTTCTAGCTTCTCACACTCATTTAAACCTGACAGACTTCAGAAGATTTTCCTGACTCTCTAGGGCTAGTTGCTCCTTATCTTCTGTTTCCCAGCATATTAGTCTATGTAGAAAGGCTGACATAATTCTTGCTAAGTCCTAGTACTATCTTTCTTTTCTGCCTCTATTCCCCTGATGTTAAATACTATAGAAAAAAAGATATGGAGGCTTTTGGAGAGGGTTTGCTGCAAAATCAAGCCATTGAGAGGGCCTTTCACCAGGGGCATTCACATCCATCAGAAATCTCAAGACTCAGAATATCAAAGTTACTATAGAACCTGTTTTCCTGGAGACCATGAGATGGGGAAATAAGTGCTTGCTCTGCATTCAGTTCAGTTAAACCAACATATCTTAAGGACCCACTGTGTGGCAAGCACTTCTGCATGATATTGGGAATACAGATATAAAAACTAGTCAGTCTCTACCCTCAAGGAGCTTTCTTCTACTGGGGAGAAATAAGCATGTACACATGTTAATCATCATCATCATTATCATCATAGCATATATTTTATATATATATAGCACTTACTATATGCTAGGTACTGTGATACAAAATTTGGGTGTTATAAAATTTTTAGTAGCTTAAAGTAGCACTGAGACTTAGAATACCCTGTATAAAGTGAATTTAGGGTCAGGGAACATTAACAACTGGGGGGAATTTAGAAAGAGGAGGTGATACTTGAAATGAACCTTGAAGGCAACTAGGGGTCACAGGAAAAAATGAGGAAGTAGGGTATTACAGGCATGGGGGACAGCTTGTTCAAAGGTATAGATTTGAAAGATGGAATGCCATGTAAAGGGAACATTAAGTAGTCCAATGTGGTTGGAACATAGGAATGTGTATATGTGGGGGATGGAAGATGGAAGATGGAATTAACATAGAATAAACAAAAGAGCTAAGGTAGAGTCCAATTATAAAGGGCCTTAAATGCCAAACAGAGGAGTTTATATTTTTCCTGTAGGTAGCAGGGAGCCACTGAAGCTTCTTGACCAAGGAATTAACATGGTCAGATCTGTGCATTAAGAATATCAAGTTGACATCTGCATTGATGGATTAAAAAGGAGAAGCTAGATTCAAGGAGTCCAAACAAATAAGACACTACGGAAGTACAGATGAACAATATTGAGGGACTAAATTACAGTTTTAATGGTATAAGTTGAAAGGAGGAGGATGTGAGAGATCTGTGGAAATGAAATCGATAAGACACTTAGCTATGGTGAGTGAGAGAGAGTGAAGGATTAAAGATGACTCCTAGGTTGCAGACCTTGGTAACTAGAAGAATAGTGTTGACCTCAGCAGATTAGGGAAGTTAGGAGGTCTAGATTTAAGAGGAAAGATGTGTTGGGTATTAAATGTAGTGAATTTGAGATATGTAGTTAACCAGCAGGCAGTTCGAGGTGCAGAGCTTGAATTCAAGAGAAAGATAAAGGCTGAATTTGTAGCTTCAAGAGTTATCTATGTAGAAATGATAGCTTTGGGCATTGATGAGATCACTGGGGAAAGTGTATTTTATCAGTAAATTAACAAGTATGTATTAAGTGCCAACTATTTACCAATTACTGTGCTAGGCATTAGGGATACAAGTACAAAGAATGACCTTACTTACAATGGGTTTATATTCTAATGGGAGGAGACAACAAGTACATAAAATGTACTGCATAAATACAAAGTATGCATTTTATATGCTTATATTTATAATGTATATTTGTATATGCTTGTATATAAACAAAATGGTTAAATACTTTGAGAGTTCAGTATGCTGTGAGGAGAGAGGGCAGGATTCATACATAGGGTATTGTCTGGGCTTCATTTTAGGGAAGAGAGTGACTGTCTCAACAGAGGTAAGAAGGATGCATTCTAGGTAGGGGGGCTGCCAGTGCAAAGGGATGGAAACAGGAGATGGTGCTTTGAGAATAAGGAACAGAGGAGAAGGCCAGATTGGCAGAAGCACAGGGCAAGAAAGAGAGTAATGTTGAGTGAAACTGGAAAGGTAAGTTCAGGCCATGTTGTGTAGGGCTTTAAAAAATAAATAGTGGGACAGCTAGGTGGCACAATGACTAGAGCACTGGTCCTGGAGTCAGGAGGACCTGAGTTCAAATTCGGCCTCAGACACTTAATACTTATTAGCTGTGTGGCCTTGGGCAAGTCACTTAACACCAATTGCCCAGCCTTCCCCCCTCCAAAAAAAAAAGATAAATAGAAGAGTTTACATTTGACAATAGGAAGACACTGGAGTTGGTTGAGTTAGTGTATCACATGGTCAGATCAGCACTCCAGGAAAATTACTTTGGCAACAGCGTGTAGTATTGACTGGAGTGGTGAGAAAAGTGAGTCAGGGAGACCAGTTAGAAAGTCATTCCAATAATGTAGCAGTGAGAATAGCAAGAAGGGGTCAGAAACTGGAAGGATTGTCTGCCTTCACTAGAAATAGGAAATATGGAAGAGGAAAGGGTTGTATTTTTTTTTTCTTGAAAGGGAAAAGGAAAGATAATGTCAGTTTTAGGTGTGTTGAGTTTCAAATGTCTCAGAAATCTAGTTTGAAATAGCCAGTAGTTAGTTGGTAATAAGAAGCTGAAATTCAGAGGGAAAATGGGCTAGAAAAAATGAGCAGCAAAGATGGTAGAACAGGAGGAAGCACTACAGCCTATTGCTCTTGCGTAATTGCCAACAAAGACTTAAAAAGAATGTCAGACCAAGTATTGATTGGAAAATCCAAGGAAAAAGCACCATGAATTATTTTTTCTAGCCAAGGTGAGCATAAGGAAATGGACAAGGGCCAAGAGCAGTCAAAGACCTGTAGCTGTGTACTGGGCAAGAATAGTTTTAGATGTGTGTAGCATTGACTCAGGAGCAGTCATTGATTCAGACTGTAGCCAGGTCTTGGACCTGTAACTGAGGGACCAGGGCAGGGAACTCAGTCTCTGGTTCTTTTGCTCTAGACCTATAAAGTCTTCCAGGTAGCTGACATGAACTGTAGTTAGTTGTGTGGAGTTTGCAAAGCTGAGACCAGGAAAACAATAATTGGACTTTGTCCTTGATCAGACTGTGTTGAGTTCGCTGAAAGTTTTCAGGTCCTGATTCTTGAATAACATGGCACTTAGTTCCCAGGGAATGCAACACACAGCCAAATAAGGCCCAGACATTTGTTCCAGAATAGCACATAGTCTGGCCCTTTCAATTTAGGAAGACTGGAATAATGAATTCATAAGAACTCCCACTGTGAAGAGCTCTTAGAGAAAGAGACTCTGAAGACATAAACTCAGAAGAGAATGACTACAAAGGAGAAGGGCCACCTTTTTTCAGAGACTGGGGGAAAGGAAGAAAGAGTGTGGAGTCATGTCAAAGCCTTTTGAAATGAGAATGGGTGTAAAAGGAGCTTATGTTTAATGGCCCCAGTCTTTTGTTTTTTTCAACTGGGAGATGGGTGGGGAAAAGAGGACCAGTCAGTCAATAAATATTTTTAAAACACCTGTGTTTGCCAGCAACTGTGATAAGCACTGGGTATACAAATACAAATAAAGAGCCAGTCCCTGCCTTCAAAGAGTTTACAAGGAGGAGAGAACTTACAAAAGGAAACTGAAAAGTGGGGGAGAAGTGGACTAGAAGGTACAGGATACTGGAGTACGTGATGAAGAACTCCAAAAGAACCCAAAAGCAGTGCAGGTAGCAAAAAATGCAGAGGAGAACTTTAGGAGGGATGAGAAGTTCTGTTGTTTGTCTTTTGTCCTCAAAGAAGACCAATGACATATGGAGATTGATGTCTTGACTTGCAAGTGAATTGGATTTAAATGAGGCAGAGCTGTGCAAAGTTGTAGGCCTCACTCTCTCTTCCAGGGTGATCTTAGTCCTGTGGCTAGACATAGATCAGAACAACTGGAGATAACCCCTGAATAAGTTCTATAAGGAGTGAGATAAAGAATTCAATTAGGGAGGGATGACAGGACTAACTGCCTTACTGCACTGAGGTGTCAGTTGAGGTTGAATAACATAAATTTGCAATGTATCCACCAGCAACTAGGTGATTCATAGGGTATGTTTTGGAGTTCAAGTCTGGCCTCAGACACTAACTAGCTATGCACTTCTAAACAAGTCGTAACTTTTATCTGCTTTCAATTTCCTAAATTATAAAAGGGATAATTACAGCATCTACCTCAAAAGGGTTGTTGTGAGCATCAATGAGATCTTATTTGTGAAGTGCTTAGCATAGTTCCTAGCACATAGTAGATGCTTAATCAATGCTTGTTTTCTTCCTTTCTCTTCCAGCTTTGTTCAGCAACTTGTGATCAGAAATGGAAGAAGCTGATGGTGGGAGTAACCAAAGGCTGAGGCTTAGTAAGAGAAAAAAATGGTGCTAGGATAGAGAAACAAGGAATTCTGTGGAGAACAGTGTAGAGTGGAAATGACTAACTATTGAATTGAGTTTGGAAAGGGAGGAGAGTGAAAGCAGAGCAGGGTAATGATCTGATAAAGTAGTGAGGGATGGAGGGAATGAAGATCTTAATGGGGTCAGGGATCAAAGAAAAGGTAGTGAATCATTGGGAAAAATTTGTTATAGTCAGATAAAGGAATTTCTAATTAGGGAAGTGGAACATTTGTGTGTTATTGCAAGATTAAATGTATAGATTATCCCTGTGTATAGCTGAGGCAGAGTGAAAGAGCTGATCCTGGAGATTTAAGAAGAATTAGGAAGTAAGAGTTTAGGAAATTTTTAGCTACCTAAATATTAAAATCTTCCAGTATAGATCAGAAGGAGAGGAAGATGGTGAGACAGGTGCTGAACTCCTTGAGAAAGAAGGGAGAATGGTTTGGAGGTAAGTATGCCACAGCTGCCATGATTTTGATGAGTGGAAATCTTTAATTGTGTGAAATTCAAAAAAGGGAAGTTTATGGAGTGGAGGACTAAAGGGGAAAGCCTGGAAGTCACAAGAGAGTAAAAAGTAATCATATTTCTTCTCCAGGACCAATGTAATGAGGGTATATGAGAGATGGTACATCCAGTTCTGGAAAAGACATCTAGAGATGATGTGTTCTTTATAGTATTGTTGAGAGTTCAGGACTCTGTGAGGGCTAATCCATAGAATGATTGTGAGACTCTAAGAGGTCCAAGATGAAAAGTAGTTTGTTTACTATCAAAGTAGAAAAAGAGGAGAGGACCCAGGACAGATAACTGTGCTAAACCCACACATTGAAGACGGGGATGGCCCTCTCCTTTTATCAGTTGGAGAGGTTAAGAAAGCAGTGCCACAAAAATCCACAGAGGAGAGAGTATCTAGAAGGAATGCTCAAGGTTGTTAAATGCTGCAGATGAGTCAAGAAGGATGCGGCTATGAAAAGGCAAAGGAAGCAGCTATTGGTGATTTTGGAGGAAGAAGTTTCATTCTGGTGGTGGGAACAAAAGCCAGGTTTCAAATAATAAGTAAGTTTGAGGTAAAGAAATAGAGACAACGAGTGTAGACAACTTTTTCTGGGTCTGTGAAAGGGAGGGGAGATTGAAGATGATAATGTAATGCAGGAATGGTGAAGGTAAAGATCTAGTCATGTTTGTAGATATCAGGGAAGGAACTAGGGAAGGTTCAACAGTAAAAAATTAAAGAGAAAAGGATTATGATCAGAAAGGGAGGCTTCTGGAGAAGGGAGGCAATGGGGATTAAGGCACATGCAGAGAGCTGGTAAGAAGGATTACTTCTTCTTCCAACAGTGGAACAAATGATAGATTGTAAGTGATATTGTAGAAATTTGAGTTTTAAAACTGAGTTGAAGAGTGACCTTGCTTCTTGCAACCTCCATTTTTCTGATATTAGGTTGTCTTCTGGTAATTGGAGGTGGAGTGGTGCAGATTGGCTGGCTACTGAACTGGCACAATATGTGTTTAGTCTTGGAACTGATCATCAGTACCTGCAGGTTTTTACTAGACTAGATGACTAGCCATAAATGTTTACTTTCTCCATACCATCCTCATCTTCACCCCAACTTTCCAACATTTAACTGTGGAAGCTGATCTTCTATCCCACCATACTAAATTATCATAAGTGTGCATAATAGCCTCTATCAACTCTTTTTTTTCTCATCCTATAGCTGATAGATTACTACTTCCTGCTCTTCTTATCCCTGTAATTCAAAATTTCTGTTGCTTGATGAGGAAATATTTTCTAAAGCTACTATTTGTCATACATTCATTTCTTTTCTTTTCTTTTTTTTTTTAAAGCAATTGGGGTTAAGTAACTTGCTCAAGGTTACATGGCCAGTTATTTCTGGGTGTGGTGCTAAGTATCAGAGCCCGGAATCGATCCCAGGTTATCCCAGCTCTGGGGCCAGTGCTCTTACTCACTGTGCTACTGGCCACCCCCATACATTCATTTCTCTCTGCCTTAGTGAGTTTGTAGTCTACTCTGCCCTTCAGGTTTCGTTATGTCTTTTGGGAGAGGCAGGATGGAGCATTGAACCTGGGGTCAGGAAGACCTGGTTATATCCTGCTTCAGCTACTTATTAAGTGTGTAACCCTAGACAAATTATTTAGCATTTTAAGTGTCCCATTTATCATCTGAAAATGAGAAGGTTGGGCTTGCTAGCCTCCAAGGTTCCTTCCTGCTCTAAGTTTGTGGGTCCCCTATTTTATTGCTCAGTGTCATCCTAAATCTCTTCTTCATATGTTCTTTCCATCTTCTCTTTATCTCATTGCATGTTGTTAGTACATTCCTGGAATTTGCTCTTTTCTCTCTATTTACATAGTGACCTTTATTAAAGAATTTCAAAGTTGGAAGGGACCTCATGGGTGAGGAACCTGTGGCCTAGAGGTCACAGTACAACCCTTTGCCTGAATCTGAACTCCTCAGAACAAATGCCCTTAATAAAAGGATCTGTTCTGTGAAGTTTGGATTCAGAGGGCCACATGTGGCCTCAAGGCCACAGGTTCCTCACCCCTAGCCTATAGCTAAAAAAAAAAAAAAATCCCCTTTACAACATAATTGTCAAGTGGTCATAGAGCTTTTGCTTTGAAATCTACTAATGGCAGTAGAGGAAAACCTTCTAACTCCCAAGGCAGCAAAATCCCACAAATATTAGAGTCATTAAGCCAAAATTCCCTATATGCTGCTTTTATCCATTGCTTCTGGTTCTGTTCTCTGAATAGAACTGATTGGAACAATTTTTTTTTTAAATTATTATAGCTCATTGTTGACGTAGAGTCCACTAAAAACTAGGATTTTTACAGACTAATTGTTGTCTATCCATTCCTCTCACATATTATACTTAAAAAGTCTGTGCATGCGTGTGTGTGTGTGTGTGTGTGTGTGTTTAAAAAGCTGGAGATTTCAGTAGCTCCCTGATGTTTTTAGGTTGAAATGTAAATTCTTCAGGTTAGTGTTTAAGCCCCTCCACAATCAGGTTCCAAACTTTATTTTTGGTCTACTTATATTTTGGTCTTTTTATTTTGGTCATAGTTGTTCTTCACGCTTTATATTTCAGCCAAACTGTACTAGTAGTTGATAAATTCAGTAATTCATTTCCTGTCTCTGAACACTGCATGTTTTTCTCCATCCCTGAAATGTCTTCCCTCATTTCTGCCTCTTATGATACTTATTTTCCTTCAGATATCACTGCTATGAAATATCCTTTGATCCCAAGTTTTAGTGTTCTCTCATATCCCAATTTATATTATATTCTTCCTCTCCTTTTATTTCTTTATTGCCACCACCCCCAACCCCACCCTGTAGAATATAAGCTCCACAAAAGTGAGGGACAAATTCATTTTTGTCATACTTAGTGCCCTAAACAGTGCCTTACAAAGAGTAGGCACCTAATCTTTGATGAATTGAAATGAATTATCATAACTGAGTTTTCACTGATGCTAGATCCTATTCTTCCCTTAGTTCAGTTATGTTCCCTGACTGTTTCAACCTTCTCTCCTTAAGGTCCCCCAAGCAACATTGCCTTGGAAGTTACTGAGAAGATGGAGTTCACCTATCATCAATTTCCTTATCACACTTGAAAATACTCTCTCTCAAGGTTAATCTATCTTTTGTTCCAGCCTTTGAGGAATAGTTGATCCTTCTACTTGTCAAGGCTTTTCCACTCATGTAGAATATTTTATTTTTGAACCAGGTACTCCATGTGATAACATAGTGCCTCATAAATATTAAACAAAATAAATATTTGTTGAATTGAATTTTATTAACAATATGTGTAGCTTAGGCATGTCTCTATTTTAGGACTTTGGTATTCTACCTTAAAAAATTTCTAGATGCATTAAAACTTCACTTACTTCCAGTTATAATTGCTAGAAGTTTGAATTTTTGGCATATTTTAAAAGAATATGGTATCAATTTCAACTAAATATAGTATCTTAACTTAGGGAAAGAAATTGTTGGCAAGTAGGAGATGAATGGGGTTCTTGTACAGAAAACATAATAATTACTTGAAATTGCAATTTCATTTGTGAGCAAATGGATGTTTTTAAAATATTTTTAAATACTTAAGACTTGGTTGATAATTTTACTTTTTTTTTTACCCTTTATACAGTCTGAAAAAATTTGTGTAGGAAAAGTAAATTCTCAATCTAAATTTATCATAGATTACAAATTAATGGGGTCTGGATTATTTTAGATTGCTTATCATTGAGTTGAGCAATGAAATAAGGTAATGTTTATATGCATATATACATGTATGTATGTATGTATGTTTTTTATAATTAGAAATGCTCTTGAAGTATCAAGTATGTACAAATGTCTTCTTGTAGAAAGCGGGTAAAATTCAGGTAACGTAAAAGCAGTGTTGCTTAAACTTAGCTGTTGGTATCTCACATTAAACCTTAAGAAATGGCAAATTTCTTTTTTTTTTTTGAGGGCAGTTGGGGTTAAGTGACTTGCCCAATGTCACACAACTAGTTTTTGTGTTAAGTGTCTGAGGCCGCATTTGAATTCAGGTCCTCCTGACTCCATGGCTGGTGCTTTATTCACTGTGCCACCTAGCCGCCCTGAAATGGCAAATTTCTTAAGGCTGCTCATGACTTCTGTCTTGGTATTCAATAATGTCATTTTTAGTAGGGAAACAAAACTTTTGCCATGATTATACCTGCATAGCTTGAGTCACAAAGTTGACTGTAATTTTTAACAAGTATTTTACTTGGTCAAGTCATATCCCCTTCCTGGACCTCACTAAAAATTAAGGGGTTGGCCTGAAAGGCCTATGAAGACTTTGAAATGAGTATACTACCTGCTGATGGAACTGTATCTTTGGGTACAATAGTCATAGCTAATATTTATATCGCACCTAAGGGTTTGCAAAGTTTATGTGTGTGTGTGTACATATATATGTATGTGTTTATATAAACACACATATACATCTATACACATCTATCTTACATATTATGCACAATATATACATTTATATATACACATTATAACACATTACATATACAATATACACACAACCACACACACAAATATAATTATAACCCTATGAAATTGTTATTGCTATATCCCCATTTGGCAGATGAGAAAATTGAAGTTCATCCTTCTATCTACTACTCTGGTACTATCAAACTCAAATAGAAATGTATCAACCACAGATCAACACAATCTATGTTGTATTTTTATTTAAACATTTACCAGTTATGTTTTACTCTGGTTCATAGCCAGTATGAACTTACTACTTCTGGACTAGTGCTGGTCTCCTGGATATTGGCCTGTAAGCCATTGATCCAATTTATTCATCCTTTTTGTTAATTCATTAAAACATTTATTAAGTACTTCCTGTGTACATACAGAACATTATTTTAAGCACTGAAGTACTATTTTTAGAAAAGACAGTCTTTAATGACTAACCAAAAAATAGTTCTGTACCTCTTTTGAAGTTTTGTCCATAATGTGCAATTTATTATGTTTCCTAGAGCTCGGAATTCAGAACTGGATGAGGCCTTAGATATTATTTAATATAATCCCATCATTTTACACATGATGAAATTGAAGCCAGAGAGGGGAAATAGTTGAAGTTTTGGATATCCCTGTATAAAGA
Source organism: Petaurus breviceps papuanus (assembly GCF_028583685.1). Lineage (NCBI taxonomy): Eukaryota > Metazoa > Chordata > Mammalia > Diprotodontia > Petauridae > Petaurus > Petaurus breviceps. Next base: position 36,690,160 of record NW_027187380.1, read on the forward strand.
ATTGCTTTAGGGAAATGTAGTATTTTAGTGACTATGACATTAGTAATGTCCATCAATAAAAGTTTTTCATAGTGGTGGTATTTTCATGTGTCTAAAGAAATAGCCTCTTTTTCCCTGTCCTCTGGCAAATTAGTATTACTCTCAATCACCTATAGATCATTAGTCATTGCTGGCAGGAGCTAGTCGCTTCATGTGCCCCTCCCCTTCACTTCCTCACCCCCTTGTCAGTAGTTCCTGTGACTACTGTTTTGATTCTGATACACAGTATAGATGTTAATAAAGTTATCATATATTAGAAAAACTTGTTTCTAGGAAATAATGTAATTAACTTTTTTTGCATAAATGAGCACCACAAGCTTATGAACAACTTTTCTATATTACTGAGTTTTAGTAATTTTTACCTTTCTGAACTGCTCTTTTTGTCTGAAAGATGAATGTTAATATCATTCCCAAAGTTTCTAATTGGTAAACGAATGAAAACACTGAGGCAGGAAGGGAGTGATGGGAAAATAATTTCTGATTTCTTTAAGCATTTGATCTTATCTTTTTTTTTTCTTATTTTTCATTTGGGAAATAGAATACAAAATGAGTTTTGCTAACATGAACTTATAATGATTAATCAGTTCACTCACAGAAAACATAATAGCTAGTGAAGAGTAGTGAACAATAAAATTACAGTCCCTTCATCTGACATGTCTTAGAGCAAGAGAAGTAGCTGCTGCTTCTGTTTAAGCTTATGCTTCTTATAACCCCCAGGGTTGTCAGTTATTTCTTTGTGCATTTGGTTTGTCATCTGTGAAATAGAAATTCATTTGATTACCTTCCTCTTTCAAGACACTTTGTGGAATAGTGCCTTGAAATTCTTAGAAAACAATGCTATCTTTTTTTTGACTACTGACTTTCTTGTTAAATATGGTATATAAGGTGCATTAATGAAGTTGAGGTTATGAAAGTCACTATGAGAAGAAAAAATAAATTTTATTGAATTAAATCATTATTATCCTGTTTTTTTTCACCTGCTTTTCTACCATAAGAGGAAATCTTCCTCTGGTTTCATTCTATTTTTCTTTTCTTTTTTTTTTTTTTTTTTTTGAGGACAATTGAGGTTAAGTGACTTGCCCAAGGTGCCACAGCTAGTAAGTGTTAAGTGTCTGAGGCTGCATTTGAACTGAGGTCCTCTTGACTCCAGGGCTGGTGCTCTACTCACTGCCACCTAGCCGCCCCCTCTGGTTTCATTCTAAAGTCTTTGAATTTGCAACTCAAGAAGAGAGTGATGACTTAAAAAAACATTTTCCCTCATTTCCAGGTTTCCCTATACGGGTTTGACCTAGCCTAAAATCTGACCTATAGTTTTGATGATTTTTGCTTTTAACCTGGTCTAGAAGAGAAGACCTGAGTCAGGAAGTAGATTTTAGTTCATTTTTGACCCTAAGTAGCTATGTGGCCTAAGATAAATCATATGAATTAACTGAGTTTCTCCATCCAGCTTTGACATTCTGTAATTGGTATGTATATGTACTCATAGATTCTTCTATGAAAGCCTTTTAAAATGTAACTTCTTATAATTTTTCCTGTATTTCCTTTCCTTAGTTTCCTTATAGCTGTGATAAGGGCATTAATTTTCACAGCATACATGTCTTGTTGCATAACTCTAATTATCAATATGTGCTTTGGTGTCAGATTCCCATAGTTATTCAGAAAAGGAATTTCTAAAATGTCTGTGGTAGATTCAGTTGATGAATAGTTAGAATAAATACTGAATTAATTTTTCATTTGGGAAATTTTTCTTATGAATTAGGATGTTATTTGTGAACTTTCAGAGTAGTACTTATTTTAAACTTTTGTTTGTGGTAAAAAACAGGTTCCTTAAATTATTTTCTGTTTTTGTGAAATAACTTTTCATGATAATTATTTTTCCAGAGGATTCGGTCTACAGTGGATGAAAAAGAGCAAAAACAGCTTCTTATGGACTTGGATGTGGTGATGCGAAGTAGTGATTGCCCATATATTGTTCAGTTTTATGGAGCACTCTTCAGAGAGGTATGAATAAATATCTGTGACTTTTAGCAAAAGACTGCACAACTAATTAAAGAAAATTTAGATCATAACTTTAGAGTTAAAAGTGACTTAAGAGATCAGTCTGGCTTCCTCACTTTTAGTAGATAAGATCTCAGAGGGCATGGGGATAATTGAGATGGATATTCACAAGAGATTATAAGTTTTATAAGCTGGAAAGGACTTTAAGAGATCATCAGTTCCAACATGTTGTTTATCATTTAAGAAAACTCAGCCTCACTTAAATAATTAGAATTTTTGTGCTGGAAGGGGAACTTAAGGGATGATCTAATGAGTTTATTCTCCTACCCAGTATAGGAATCTTTTCTTTAGCACTTCTGACAGATGTTTACGTAGCTTCTCCAAAATACTTGTAATAATGAGGAATTCACCACTTCATGAGGCAGCTAATTCCATGTTGCACAGCTCTAATTGTATGTATTTTTGGCTTCCTTTTTTTCCCCGTTTTTTTTTTTTCCCAAAGGTCAGCTATTATCCTTGATTACTTCTATATTCATGTTAATGACTCATGAGACGCACATTTCTTTACCCTCCTTAGCTATTCTGAATCACCTGGCATCGATACTTTACATTATTAGTTCCCTGATGACCTGGCTATATCAAATACTCTTTTGTCTACCAGTTTCTGAATGATTCTTTCCTTCTCTGAGAACAGTCTAAACTAAACTAAACTGGGAACTCCAATTCTATAGGATCTATTTTGTATACTCGCTGGACTCTTATGATAATTTCTCCTTCACTCAAACTAGGGATGAGCTAAACTTCTTCCGCTACCTACACTGCTTTGATGACCGTTTCAGCATTATGTGTACCCATCACCATCCTAGACTTTCTTGTCCCTCTGTCATTTGCCATGTCTGTCATACAGTCTCCTTTTCTGTATATAAACCTACACTTTATGCTTTCTTTGCTTCTGTTTCTGGGCTGTATTCCTTGAGGAAGGCAGCTTCAGTGGGTCTAATGGAAAGTAGAACTGTGTTTTCTACAATTTGATTTTTTTTATTGCACATTTGTCTCCCAGTTCTCTTAAATCTGACTTCTGCCTCTAGTATCCCACTGAAGTACCATTTATAAAGTAACTCTCCTAGTAAGTATTTCTCAGTTCTCATTCTCATAGCCTTATAGGTCTAAAATTTGAAAGTATCTCAGGTCATCTATTTCAGTCTCCTTATTTTAAAATGGAAAAACTGAGGGCCAAGGAAGTTTCCATTAATGGTATTTTCACCTATTCTTGAAACCTTGGAGTCATCTTTGACCCCTCCTTTGCTCTCACGCCTTTGTAGTATATCTTATATTTGACTTTTCTTGGAAAAGGGTGGAAAATTTCCCTTTCACTACCTTGTGTTAGAACCCTTAATACTTCATTTCTAGACTGTTGTAATAGCTCCCAGTAGGTCACCTGCATTTTAAGTTCTTCTTCCCTGCATAGGACTGCCAGATTAATTTTCCTAAAATATAGCTTTCCTGTTAATTCCTCTGACAAACATTCTTCTGTTGCTCATTGTATTCGTGATGGTTTCAGACTCCAGCCTGGCATTCAAAGACTCTCACAGTCTAGCCTGCTTCCACTTTTCCAGATATTCCTTCCCTGTACAGATCTTCTCAAGTCAAACTGGTCAACCTCCTTTCTGCTATATGTGCTTTGAGAGCTCCTACTCCTGTGCTGCTGAATTTGTTCTCATGACCTATAATATGCTCCTGCTTCCTCCCTGCCTCTCTTGTTTCCAGTGTCCTGTTCCAGTTCCTCTTTTCCCTAGTGACACTTTTGCCTTTTCAGAACTCATATTTTGCTTATACTAGAGGAAGTTGGGGGTGTAGTAGATAAACTGCTGGGCCTGCAATCAAGAAGACCCAGGTTCAATTCTGGCCTTAGACACTAGCTGTGTGACCCTAGTCAAGTCACTTAACCTCTGTTTCCTTAACTGTAAAATGGAGATAATAATAGAACCCATCTCTTAAGGTTGTCAGAATCAAATGTAAATATTTGAGTGCTTAGCACGGTGCCTGACACACAGTAGCCACTATAAAGATGCTTATTCCCTTCTTTCCCTTTGATTAGGATTTTATCATATGCTTCTTTGTATTTTCAACAATCTTTTTTATGTGTGTATGTCTTATCTTTCCAACTTAATCAAAAGCTTACTGAGGGAAGGAATTGTATCTTCTGCTTTTAAAAATTTATCCATTGTGCCTATTGTAGTTCTTTACATTTAATAGATCCTCAATAAAATTTTGTTTTGACTGAAAGCTCATTTATGTGTATAGTGCCTTGAAATGTAGATAGAATAGATACTGAATGATAAATATTTGACCTGGATATTTTGAATATGGCCTGGGATGTCTTAGAGGTATTGGTATTGTTTTTTGACTTTTTTTTTTTGTCATTAAAGTCAAACCCTCTTCATCAGATGATTGTATTTGATGTTTTCATTCATTTATTGTTTCCAGTGAAGCAAAGATCATTATATTTGAGAGCTAAAAACTCCTATAATTAATTTAATCCTACCAGTCCAGTCACATCTTGAAAAAGGAGTGCTTAAATTAGAAAAAACAGAAGTAACTGAGTGAGGAACAAATGAGTTTCAGTGTGAATATGTTGGGGCAAGTGCATTTAATTAAACTTTACAAACCATGATAAGAATCAGTATCAGATTTATTTGAAGATTTGTTTATTCAACATTTGAGACAGGAATGTGATCAAACTTTATAGAATCACCAAGTACAAAGGCTAAAAGTAAATTTGATCAGCTAGTCCAAAATATGAGCATTGGGAGCCGTTATTTCAATAATAAAGTAGTTTAGGTAAACAAAAATTATGTACTGTTTTATTCAATGATTTTAAGCATATCTAAATTAATTAGTAAAAGGGTAAAAAAATATAAAAATGTAAATGTTTAACAAAATATTAGATAAATTTACAAATTAAAACCATAGACAAGCAAGACAGCTTTGAAAGTTACATGTTGAATTTATTATGTAGTGAGGAATGATTTTCCTTATATAGAGTTATTTTGAGCATTGTTTTTATTTTTCTTAATATATGTTTTAAAATACAAGCATCCTGTTAACAACAGTCATACAATCGTCCTCTTTTTTTTCTTCTGTGTATATGGATATGCTCATTTTGGGAGTTATTTTGAGTTCAGAATTTTAAAAATAGTGCATTCTCATCTTGTGTGAGATTCTGTGTTCCTATATTTTTTTTTCTCAGAAATCTTTCATAGAAATATATTGTATGTGCTGGAGATCTTACTGCTAGGCCTTTTAAAATCTTGAAACTACTGACATGCTCAGGTTGTCTGTTGGTTATGCCTTGTTCTTATCTCTTTTTCTGATCTTACATTCCCTGGTTGTTATTTTTAATAACTTTTTAGGCACACATCATTGGTTAATATGTGACATTCTTTGGACCCATTTTTAATTTTGATCTTTCTTTCCTATTAAAGAAAAAGATGGTTTTGTGATGGGGAACAACTTCATGGTTTTTAAAAACTCTGTGCAATGTTTTAAAATTCATTAAAGATTCAGTTGGATAATAAATTGCCTCCCAACCTATTGAAAACTATATTTGATCTGATGTAAGGCCTCAGAGTAGTAAAAGAACTGTGGGTTTCAAATATTACTTCCAAGCACTGAAGAATGAAAAATAAACAAAACTAGGTGATCTGATAGCTCTACATTGTATAAGGTACTTTGAGGCTCTAGTTAATAAGTTGTCAAGCACTTCAGGTTAAAAAATTAAGTTATCAGACCAAAGTCTTATATTCATAGCTATGGAAACATTCAGAGTTTAATATTATCTTAATTTTTTTTTCAAAAATAAATTGTGAGCTTTGACAGTAAAAACAAATGCAATCTAAGAAATGCAGAAAATACACTAAATTGTAGAATATCTCTTTATTGCCTTTTCTTTTTCTTTCTCTTTCACTTTTCCCAATCCCTTTGCTGGAAATCACAAATCTTTAGAGATCATATAGTCATTTTTCAACCTAAAGGAGAAATATATTCTCAAGCATCTCTGACAGGACTTTGGAAGACAGCCCACTTCATTTTTAGAGAGCTTCATTTGTTCATTTCTGTCCATAGCCTATGTGAAATGAAGGAACTGGAAGTAGCTTGTGGATGTGTTCTCCTTCCTAATCTCTGCTTCTTAGGTGGTATCAAATGCTGGCCTTGAAATCAGGAAAAGATCTGAGTTTTGATGCTACCTCAGATACTTATTAGCTGTGGCCCTTGGGAAATTGCTCCTAATCTCTTCAGCTTCAGTTTTCCCATCTATAAAACTGGGATAATAATAGTACTTTCTTCACAGGGTTGTTGTGAGGATAAAAAGGAGATAAAATATATGTACAGCTTCTTGCAAAATTTATATAAATTTTACCTTTTAAAAAACTCTAACATATGATGTGAGATGTTAGTCTAAACCTAATTTCTGCCCAGCTTTCTAGTTTTCCCTGTAGTTTTTATCAGATAGTGAATTTTATTTTTGTAATTGTGGTCTGTTGTATACCACACTATTTTGTTCACTTGTTTCTGCAAGTTGTATGTCATTACTCAGTAGTTTTCATGATTACTGCTTTATAGTGTAGTTTTATAGTATAGTTTCAGATCTGTTAGTGCTATTGAACTTTTTGATCCAGTGATACCATTACTAGTTCTATACCCCAAAGAAATAACAAAAGGGAAAACAACCCATACATACAAAGATATTGATACTAGCTCTTTTCTAGTGGCAAAAAATTGGAAACTGAGGGGTTGCCCATGAATTGGGGAATGGTTAGTATGGTTTATAAATATAATAGCATACTGTTGTGCTGTAAGAAATGACAAAAGCGGGGTGACTAGGTGGTGCAGTGAATAGAGCACCAGCCCTGAGTTCAAATCCGGCCTCAGACACTTAACACTTACTAGCTGTGTGACCTTGGGCAAGTCGCTTAACCCCAACTGCCCTCCAAAAAGCAAAAAAAAGAAATGACAAAAGGGACAATTTCATAGAAACCTATAATGGGTCACGATCCCACAAGTGGAAAAAGTTTAAGAAGTTATGATTTAGGGGACTGGTGATCATATTTGTCCTTCTGTCTTTTGACAGACAGATGATGGACTTGATGCAGAATGAGGCATGCATTTTGGATGTGGTCAATAACATATTTAATATGTTATGAATTTATTAAATTAATACATTTATTAAATTAATAAAATAACATATATAACAATCACAAAATTTCTTTTGTTTGACTATGTATATGTATTACGAGAGTTTTGTTTTTCTTTTTTTCATTTGGGGAAGGAGAAATGCAGAAGAGAAAGCAAATAAATACTTAAAACTTTTTTTTTAAAGACAACTATTTGTTTAAAACAAAATGAATTAGAGCAATTTATACATTGACTACAATTTTGTTAAGAAAAAGAACTTTGAAAGACTTAAGAACTCTGATAATTGCAATGAATCACATTGATCAGACTACTCCTGAGGATTAATGATAAAGCATAATGCCCTCTGCCTGGCAGAGATAGGGGATTAGGATACTAATTTTTGGACCAATGTTTGATATGTTTTGCTTGACTATGATTATTTGGTGTGTGTGTGTGTGTGTGTGTGTGTGTGTGTGCGTGTGAGAGAGAGAGAGAGAGAGAGAGAGAGAGAGAGAGAGAGAGAGAGAG